>NC_081824.1:196594970-196902433 GCF_030867095.1 Alligator mississippiensis | reverse complement strand
TAGACACTTTAACTAAACACTCAGTAGTATAATACACTATAATAAGCTAGTATTACAATATTGTTCTGGATTGATGCAAGAGCTGCTGTAGCATTTGAGCACGTAACATTATCTCACCTACTGTAAACAAGGAAAACCTATAAAATTCTCCTGAGGTGAGAGACTAGCTTCATTCATACAGAAGCCAGGCTTTTTGCCCTAGCTACAAATGATATATATGTTCCAAAGAACAGGCTCGGTCCTAATAAAAAAAACTCTGTCCATCTAAGATACTCAGTAGTGAGTGGGAACTTAGTTCAAAGCACCACAGAAATCAGGCCACTTATTTAAACATAAATTTACTGACTGTATGGCCTAACTTAGCACATTCAGTGGGACATTTTAAGGCTGAATGAACTTTTATATAGACCTCTAAGTAAGGAAGGTATAAGTATATGGGAGCCAATTTGGCCCCAGGCTAAAGCTCTTTTCCCCTTCAGACCATAAGCATGTTTCTTAAACATTGTGGATTCTTGGGACACATATAGAGTCATATAAAGAGTTCAATGGGAGTTAGGCATTTAACAGCCTGTTACGGTAAATGACTTCCTCTTAGGGCACACAACATCTAGGAACATAGGGTGTCTACACAGCCCAACACAGTGCCAGATAGAGCTATTCAAGTTAGTTCTGGATGGAGAAGGCTTATTCTCTGTAGCAGCAGAGCACTGAACTAAGAGCAATGGCGTCAAGCTGCAGCAGAGGAAATTTAGGCTGGAGATCAGGAAGAACTTTGAAGGTGATCAAGCACTGGAACAGGACACAGAGAGAAATTTTCAAGAGCAAGTCAGACACTCGGCCAGGATGATTTAATCAAGAATGCTCCTGCCTTGAGCAGGGGTTGGACTAAATGACCTTGTGAACTCTTCCAGCCATACTTTCCTATATTCCTAGACCTAGCATGATCTATGTGGGACCTAGTATGATCCCAGATCTAATGTGATCTATGTGGCTTGTCTTGTGGTAGAACAAGGGTTTGAATCTGGAAATTTGAACTATCACCACCAGGCTGAGAAATTTAAATTTTTGGTTTGTGCATCTGATTCATAACTGCAAACAGTGGTCACCATAAAAGAGTCAAAAGTACATTTTGGATGTGCAGAAGTCAAACCTGTCTTGAATATACATTGCTAAAGACGTTACTAGGGCCTTCTGCTTACAAAATCAGGAGGTAATCACCTTATTGCCCTGTCCATGACAACTCCAGCAACAAGTTCACCAACTTCCAGACATCAGCTTCTCCTACAGGCAGAGACAACATGAGATACATGGATTAAAGGGCTCAGACAATTCATGTACCCCACAAATGAAAAGTCTGATGCTTACCAGTTTCAAGCAATTGTTAAACACTTGTGATTTGCATGTGGACAGAGATTTCCACCCTTTTTGTCAGGCTACACAGAATCCACAGGGCCTGACAGACACTGAAATTAAAAAGGTTAAGAAACAACTTTCTCGGTAAACCAGAAACTAAAGTTTACAGAATCAAATTTCCCAATACTGCAAGGAATGTGCAATTTTTATTTATTTTTTTTTGGGGGGGGGGGTCTTTTTCTTTTTTGTACACTAAATAGTAAGCTACAAAGCATAAACACCTTCTTTCTATATGTGAATAATCTGTTGTATTCTTTCAAAATACCATTTCTTTTTCTTGTATCAGCTCTGTGACAGGGCTGAGGAGGAGGAGGACAGGGCTGTGACAGAGCTGAGAGAGCAAAAAAGTGAGACAGAGACACACCAGTCCAGCCATGAGGGAGGGCAAGGGGGAAAAGGGTATGGCTCAGCGATAACCTGCTGCATGCAGCTTGCATTTGAGAATTTGGCAACAGGGGAGGGACGGCAGTACTAATTGCCACCACTCCCCCACTACCAAGTTTCCCAATCCGTGGAGAGCCCTGCATTCAGATACAATGGCTCTGTGGGCCAGAGGTTGAGCACCCCTGGAGTAGACTCTGAAGCAACCTGGCAACAGGTACCCGAGACAAGCGCCTGGGAAAGCAGGCTCTGTGGTGCAGCGAGAGGCACCAAAAGCTGTTGCTCTATGACCAGACTGAGGTCATACACCCAAATTAGTAACATCAAAAGTGTGGCAGGAAAGTGAACTAGGCATTTGAGTGGTCACTCAGATGGGCAGATGGGCAACAGGTACCCTAAGGCCTCAGCGTCTGTACTGTTTCAAGCCCTAAAACAAGACTCTGAAACTTGCCCTGTGCTTCACCCTGAATGCAGACTGAATGAGCTACTCACAGCCTAGATCTGCCCTGGGGCACATGGTGGGGCCAGCAGTGGCTGCTGTGGGACTGAAAGGATCCATGGTGGCAACACAAGAGACTATAGGGTGAATGGGACTATGTGCACAGCCCTCACTTGCCCTCTTGCTGCCAACGGCCATGTCGCCTAGGACCCAGGGCCATGACTCCAACATCTGGTAACCCACCAGTAGTTTAGATCAGATGGAGCAGCTCCGTGGGTCAGATATGGCCCATGGGCTGCATGTTAGACACCCCTACCCTAAATGATATGAACTTCCTACATATCACAGACCATACAGTCTATATCCACGAAATGGAAAGGAATCATAAGGGATTTGGGGTTTTTTCTTAATGATTATTGAATTGTCAAAGCAATAGAAACCACATGAAACTGGAAAGACAAAGGAATACTGAGAGATATGCACCTAACAATGAAATATTAAGTGAAACTTCTGAAAGGTGGGTTGGGTTCCTGTTATTACCCTGGGGAGTCCAGAAATACAGTATTTGAACCAACTCAATCATAAGGAACCTCCAATAAGAAAAGGATTGGGATAAATCCGTTTTACACTCATGCCACCTACTGGGCATCAGTGGAAGATGAAAGAAACAGGGAACTGAATTCTAAGCTCCCAGCTGCCAAGAGGCCAATAGAAAGTAAGAGGATTGCCCTCTTCCAACATCAGCTGAGAAAGAATACGCATAGACTAGGGCAGGAGTTGTCAAGTCATGGCCAGCAAGTCAGATCATCTGGTCCACTACGATGTCCCACCTAGCCCCTGGAGTCTGATCTGGCATAAAGGATGTGGATGATACAGCTCAAAGAACTTCAGTTGATAAGTAGCTGCTTTCTTTTTAGGATGTTTGTCCACAATCATGTTCTTACTAGTGGGCAACTCCAAAACAATGCCTACAAACCTGGAGATGGATCTCAAGAGTTCCTCTAAGCAAAGGCAGTCAGAAAGGCTACTGACCATTCTGCCCAGTGCAGCATCTGCCCCAGAGGCTTCCACACTATCCCAATGGCTGGTGAATGCATGAATGGACCTGCTGCTGTAGAAATAGGCTGTACTGTGGTGGACTGCACCCTTATTGAAATGGCAGGATCACTTTAGCAATCTCATAGATTTCATTTGACAACTTCAAGGCTTTAGATCTCAGCTTCCCATACAAACAGCCATGAAGATTTTTTTGAATAGCCTTGGTCAGTATAGGAAGTAAAGCCAATATACTTTTCCCATCCAGTGACCACAATAAAACCACTGCATGTCAGGAACAAGGCTTTGGGTAGAACACCCAAATGGAGGTCTCCCCAAATGGAAGTCCATGACAAGTTTGGCAGAACTTGGGATAAGTTTTCAGACTTACTTTCTATAAGTAAAAGATAGTGTAGAGAGGATCCACCGTAAGGGCTTGCGTGTCTCCCACCTTTCTTGCCAATGTAATTACCACCAGGAAAGCCATCCTCAGAGAGGCACAGAAGACAGTGTGTTACCATAGACTGGGATAGCTTTCTCATAACAAACGTGAAGCTCAGATTTGAAGTCCTACTGGAGCCGAGTCTCTTACTCTGAAGACACACATGCTGTTCCTCAGCTGGTTGGTGAAAGGCTGAGAAAGCTGCCAGATGGATCTTAACAAAGCCAACAACGAGATTTAAGTAGCTCATTTATAAACTTACAGCATTGGCCCTAGTGCATGCATAGGAGGACCAGAGAAAGGCTAAATGGTTATTCCCTGTTAAGTGCTAGGAGAAAGATTCAGTGTCACTATAGGTTTCCCTTGCTTTATGTGGGTTCTGTATGTGCAAATTTGCTCTTATGTGATGACCCTTTTTATACCAAAAATTCGTTATATGCAAAGTAAATTCACTCCTATGCGATTGGTGTGGTAGAAGCCCAGTCAGCTGCTTTGGGTGGTGCATGGTGGGAGTGACACACACCAAAATATAGTCTCCTGTGTGGATCCGTGCTCCTCACTCATCACCTATGATACGTTTCTGTAGTTGCCATCCCCATTATGATAGTGCCCTGTGCTTGTGTGTATCGTCTGCTGTTGGCAAGTACCAAAATTGTCTTGTAAGAGCGGTAGAAATGGGTCTGGGGGTCAGCACAGTCGAGGTCTTGGAATGTATCCCTATTCGTTACATTGTAAAGTGGGTTCCCTTTATGCAAAGTCAAGTTATGTGCCATTTTCTAGGAATGCATGTACAGCTTAAAGCAAAAAACAAACAAACTGTATACACCTTGTTAGCTAAGCCTATATTTTCAGCAATAACCACTTTACATGTGAAGCAGCCAATGAGTATTTTCTCCAGAGATTTTAGTCACTATGCTCATATACATACTTTTGCCACATCCCTGAGAACACCATCAGGAATTGCTCCCCACCAAGCACTGCGTCACGTTCATCAAACTCAGAAATGTGGCTGTTCAGCTGCCCTTGGGGCATGAGCTCCTCCCTTCTCACTGCTTTTGAGATGAGTCTCTGATGTGCTTGGGAGCACCAACAAGTCACCACAGAATGACTTCATAGCCTCATTGTTTGCCAGGTGTCTTCAGAGCCACAGAAGCAGTAAAGACGTTCCCCTTTGGTAGGCCTACGCTGTTTGACACCAATATCACAATTCCCAGTTAACCTTAATAGCCAGGCCCTTTGTACCATATGCAGTGCAGGCAGTACACTTCCCTCAGCATTATGCTTGCTTGCTTCTGAAACAATCTTCCCCCAAGCAGTTTTATAGCCAGCTGGGGATAACTACTTACAGCTGATCTGTCAGTAAGATTCTAGTAGTAGAATCAGCTGAGGAACACTAAACAGAAAAAGAACATGCATCGTGTGCTATGCCATTTACTCTTTTTACCTTAGTGTTAGATAGGGAAACAAATTTGATCGATACGTGGGTAGTAATAGCAGCTATCTCCACACAGATTGCCATGGTTTTTTCTTTAAGATGGAGGGGTTAATTTCTACAAGCATTTCTTATGTATAATTATTTAGATGCTCTGATTAACTAAGAGGTCTCTTGTTTGATGCTATACAATTGCCAAGCAGTTTGCCTGTTATTTGATACCATGCAAATTATACTGAAGGTCTAATTCAAGGGGGCGATTTTGCACCCTACGTGCAAAGTGTAGGAGGGTGTTTATTTTTAAAAACTTCACTTGTGTAATCCTTCTAGACTAATTCTTTTGTTGCAACTGAATCTGGTTTTAGACAATGCATCTACATCTAAAAATAACCCTTTCATTTACAGAAAAAGGGCCAGATTCACCACGGATGTGAGGGCTGAGAATTTGGCCACATGCATTCCCAAAATTGCTCTGGGACACTCAACCCATAAAGTCACATACCCATATACTACCTACAGAAACTCCCGTGGCATACTATTTGGCAGTTGAGAATGAAAGGAAGCAGGCAATATTTCATTAGCAAGGGTCTAACTGGGTACCTTTAAACCTGGGGTTTCGTATAGCATAAACGAGGCTACTGAGATCAAACTGCAGCTCTAAGTCCTGGAGGGTGGCAAAATGTAATTGTGAGTTACGCTGTGACAGTTTTATGCTCTTAGTCCGCTAATGGACTGTACGATTAAAGGTTAATGGCAATATAAATACTGTAATTACATATTGCCTGGTTCAATTTTTCTTTTAGAGTTTCAAAAACCTTTTTGGGGGGGAGTTGAGGGCTTACTTTTTTGGGGCCTGGACATTTGCCAAGTACAGACTCACCTGTCATCTATAGCTGAAAGATACACATGAGTGCCATCTGCTGGAACTGTGCACAAGATGTAAAAAAATTCCTAACAGCCATCATTATGGCAAGAGCACCGCTGAAAAAGGTAGAGAGCAGACAAAAGACTTTGCAAATGGGCATACAAACACTGTAACATCATATGCAACTGTGCTCCTGCTGGGACTTATACCTGGAGATTTGTGGCACAGGGTCAGACTGATTGCCATATCTGGGGCAAGAAGGAATTTTTCCCCGTGGTCAGATTGGTATTCTGGGAGTTTTTGCCTTCCACAGTAGTGGGGGATGTGGCCCTCTTCTTTGGGTCTCAAGCTTATTTTAACAATCTTTGCAATAGCAGCATGTTGGCCACTGTGCATGTCTTTACACGTGCTCTGGGGTTGGGGGACAGGGCACTTTAATTAGAGAGGCTCTCAAGAGCTGCTCTAATTAAAGCGCCTACAGCATCTCATGTATTCAGTGTCCCACACTTCAAAATGCTGGCAGGGGGGCTTTAACTAAAGCTTGTTGAATGAGCTTTAGTTCCCCCACTGCCATTTTGAAGTGCAGGGACATTGAATACATGAGATGCCAAGACTACTGGATTGTGTTAATTAGCAGATTCAATTAATTGAGTCTGCTCTGATGTGCTGTAATTATAGCACATCAGAACAGGCATCCCACACATCGCCAGGCACCATGTGGCATCTTAGGGTCATATGTTTTGTGGTTATGGTTGTGCCTGGGGTGACGCTGTTTTTTCTAAGAGGTCAGACAATGGCTTTGTATAGAAAAGTTTGAGTAGGGATGATCCTACCTCCGGCAGAGGGTTGGACTGGATGACCTCTATCAGCCTTTTCTATGATCATCTATCCCCTCTAATTGTTTTAATCAAAGCAAACAGTTTGCTACTCTTAGCGTTAATGTATCTGTATCATGGTAGCACCCAGAATCCCACATACAATAGCAGAAAAGTTTTGAGCAGGCAAAGTACCACCTACATTTTTAAACTCACCTCATCAGTTCCCCAAGTTTGAGAGCTCTCTGGTGGGGATGAAATTGTAGCTTTTTTTCTCTTAATCACCCATATCTTGATCACTCTATGCTATCCTCCAATCTCTTGCTTGGGTTTCTCAACAGCCCTACAACTTGGTCTTTCCAGGTAACAGATGGCTTACCAAGAACATTCCCATAATTTTTCTTACTGATCTTATGCTGAAGGTTATGGCACTGGAAAATGTGTATATTCTAACCAACCCTCTATAACCTTACTAGAAGAAGAAAACAGAAAGGGGTCAGGAACCTTGTAAGACATGAGGTAATTAATCCCTGGGTTTTGAACCTGGCCTGTCACTTAATCATCACAAAAACATACTGTAATTCTCCAGGTGGCCTCAGTTGTGGCTCAGCTTCTCTCTCACATGAGCAATGGTAGGATTCACGGACATCAGTGGGAACAGTTAGGCCAACATTGAACACTCCTGAAACTCCTGTTTGTTGGTAATCAAAATCCTCCTCTGGAGTCTGGGGGCAAGCAGTGGGGACACAAGGAGCAGGGAGGCAGGCAGCCTGACCCCAGACTCTTGCCCCCAAGCAACTATTTTTCAACTGTGCCTGCCCCTGCCCCTTGTTCCTCCTGCCTTCCCTTTGGGATCTGTCCCATCTCCCTCCCTGCCCCTTCCAACATACAGTCTACTCCTGCCTCCCTCTGGCCAGTTGCCTCCTGATGCCCCACTACTGCATGCTGTACTTGCAGGTGGTTCTGTGCTGGGTTCTTCATCACTCCCTGCCTCAGCAAGGAGCCAAGCAGCAATGCAAGATCCAGCAGTCAGAGAGCAGTAAGACCCAACACTGGTTCCCTCACCACTGTGGCTGCATGCTGGGTCCTGCTGCTTTATGGCTCTGTGCAGATTTCCTCACTGCTCTGACTCCCTGCTGAGCCAGGAAGTGATGGGGGAAATCAGCAGAGCCAGAGAAAAGCAGGACCCAGCACTGGCTGCAGGTACTCCGTTCTAAGACAAGGGTTCGTTCTTCCCATGATGAATGGGGAAAAACCCCTTAATCCTGTAATCAAGTAAAAATGGTATGTTTCAGCCAGGTTTTGTTCTAGTGCAGGCTAGATGGGCATGCCTGGTCCATCTACAAGACAGATCCAGCTGGTGGTCCCAAACCGATGCCTGGGGTGGGCTCAGTGAGGCCCCATCCCACTGCACAAAGTGGTGCAGAGGGCAGGGGGCAGCCCAGCCCCAACCTAGCCCTACAGAGGGAGGGGGGCTTGACAAGGCCCTGTCAGGTGTGGGGTAGGTAAAAGGCTTGATGCAGCCTCACTGCATGGGGGTGGAGGGAAGGGATCTTGACACACTGTAAACTGTGACAGAGAACCTAGGATAGAGAAGATCAGATGAAGTTAGCATGGATGCTCAGTGGTGATGCTCAGTTGCATCTGCAGGTGAGTGCAGGGTCCAGTGGAACAGAGGTAGATAGGAAAGATTGGGTAGATCTGCAGATGGGCAGATCTCTAGCAGGGCTCAAGGTTTGTTTTCAGCAGTTTGGAATGAGGGCTGCAAACAGAAAAGCTGGAGAAAGGAGCAGGCTTTGAGAAGCAGTTTCAGTGCTGAAGGGAAGAATCTAGAAGCAGTGCTAATGGTGGTTGTGGTTTCTAATAGCAGGGCTTAGGGTGGGGCAGCAGTAGATAGTAGAGAGAGCAAGAGATTGATGCCAATAATCATGAAATTATACTGACAACCATGGTAAATTGTCAGTAAGACAAATATTGTAGTTAGGCACCTCTAAAGTAAACCAAAGAGTTAAAACAAAGTAAATCAAAGGTGAACTCAATATTACCCTTCCAGCTGACCAGAACATACCTGATGGACTTCAAAACAACCTCTTATCTTGTTATAAGACTCAATTCCTTTCAGGGATAAAACTCCTTGAATCATTCATTACTACTTTCAAAGGCTACAGCAAATGAATGAGATTCAATAAAAGGCAGCTATTACTCCATCAATTACTCATTAACAATAAGGAAAAGAGCTTTTCCTGTGTTTTTTTTTTAATGGTACTAATCCAGGAAATCAATAGTTACAGATTAGTAGTTCCAGAAGCTAGCTAGCCTGACCTCCTGGAGAGAGAGAATGATTAATGTAACAGGGGTCCATATAAAATACAAGGGTGTTTCAAGAAAGTAATGGTGATTTTGAAATAAAACCACTGTGTGTGCCATGATCATTTTCTGGACCACATCACTTCTTTACAGTTGTAAACAATGGGTGCATTTGACAATGCCACTATCAGCATTTCCCACTGCTGTGTAGTTTCCCACTCACTGCACACACAATGGTTTTACTTCAAAATTGCCATTCTTTCTAAAGCACATAAGGTTATTTTATATTTCACAGAAAAAAAGTTACCCGCAGGTCAACAGATTGTGTTGTCCATGTGCATATTCTGCTGGAGGTATTCACGTACCACCCAAACTTCAAATCTAGTGATTTTCTTGTCTTCGTAGTATTGGCAGAGTGTACATGTGCCCCTGCTCCTGCTCTGTGACAATGCTATAAAGCAGGGTTGCCAAGCATATTGTTAAGGTAGCTTGTCACATTTATAGTTTCACAGTAGCTAGGGTCAGGAGGGACCTGAACAGATCATCTAGCCTGACCCCCTGCCACAGGCAGGAATGAATGCTGGCTTCACAAGACCCCAAACAGGTGATCATCCAACCTCCTCTTGAATTTGCCCAAGGTAGGGGTGAGGACCACCTCCCTTGGAAGTTGGTTCCAGATTTTGGCCACCCTAACCATAAAATATTGCCTTCTGATTTCTAACCTAAACCTGTTCTCCATCAGCTTATGACCAATGTTCCTCGTCACCCCAGGTGGTGCTGGGGAGAAAAGGGCTCTGCCTATTTGCTGTTGATCCTCCCTGATGAGCTTGTAGGCAGCCACCAGGTCCCTCCTCAGCCTCCTCTTGCTGAGACTGAATAGGTTTAGGTCTCTCAGTCTCTCCTCGTAGGGCCTGTCCTGCTGCCCTCTCACGAAGCGGTTGACCCTCCTCTGAACCCTCTCCAGGCTGGCCACATCCCTCCTGAAGCACGGCGCCCAGTACTGGACGCAGTACTCTAAATGCAGCCTGACCAAAGTTGCATAGAGGGGGAGTATCACTTCTCTGGACTGGCTTGAGATGCATCTTTGGATGCATGACATGGTATGGCTGGCCTTGCTGGCTGCGGTCTGGCATTGGCAGCTCATGTTCATCTTGGAGTCAATAATGACTCCAAGATCCATGTCCACCTCTGTGCTTTCAAGAGGGGAACTCCCCAGCCTGTATGTATGCTGTGGATTCCTTCTCCCAAGGTGCAGCACCCTGCATTTGTCTACGTTGAACCCCATCCTATTCTCGTCTGCCCACTTTTGTAGTCTGTCTAAATCTAGTTGCAGCCTCTCTCTCCCTTCAAGTGTGTCCACCTCGCCCCACATCTTGGTGTCATCAACAAACTTGGACAGCGTGCTTTCCACCCCCTCGTCCAAGTCGCTGATGAAGATGTTAAACAGTGCGGGCCCCAGGACCGAGCCCTGGGGTACCAACTGCTCACATCTTGCCAGGTCGAGTACAGCCCGTCCACCACTATTCTCTGGGTGCGCCCCATCAGTCAATTTTTTACCCATCCAACTGTACAGGCATCAATGCCACAATCGCTTAATTTATTGATGAGGATAGGGTGAGAGACAGTGTCAAAGGCCTTCCTAAAACTAGAAAGACTACATCTACAGCGACACCATCATCCAAGGATTTAGTTACCTGGTCATAAAAGGCAATCGGGTTGGTCAGGCAGGGCCTACCTTTGATGAACCTATGCTGATTGCCCCTGAGCATGATCTCCCCTGCAGGCCCCCCACAGATGTGCTCCTTGATGATTCTCTCCAAGAGCTTCCCAAGCACTGAGGTGAGGCTTACAGGTCTATAGTTACTTGGGTCCTCCTTACTCCCTTTCTTGAAAATTGGGACCACATTAGCCAGTTTCCAATCCCCCGGCACCTGGCCAGATGACCACGAATGCTCATACAGCCGGGCCAAAGGCTCCGCGATGACCCCTGCCAGCTCCCTCAACACCCTTGGGTGGAGGGCATCTGGACCTGCAATTTAAAAATGTCTAGCCCTTCCAGAAGATCCCTAACTACATCTGCACTGACTGAAGGCCTGACAGGAACAATCTTGGGGATAGCTCTACCTCTGGTAGGTGGGATATTCTGGTCCCTGTTCAAGAAAAGAGGCAAAGAAACTCTTAAAAATATCAGCTTTCTTGTCTGGCGTAGCCACAAGATTACCATTTGCATCTTGCATGGGCCCTACATTGCCTGGTGCCCTCTTCTTGCTCCCAATCTACTTGAAAAAGGACTTTTTGTTGTCCTTAATCCTGGACACTAGCCCGAGTTCCATCTCTGCCTTGGCCTTCCTAATAGTCCTCCTACACTCACAGGCCAAGGAGTACTCCTCCTTGGTGATCGCTCCTCCCTTCCACTGGGTGTACGCCCCCCTTTTAGTCCTCGGGCATTGCTGAATGCCCTTGCTGAGCCAAGGGGGTTTCTGAGCACTCTTACCCCCCTTGCTTCTCTCAGGGACTGTTATCCTTTGGGCCTGGAGGATCGCCCCCTTAAGGTACAACTATCCCTTGTGGACTCCTGTCTCCCCTACCTTCTGGGCCCTCAGTGCCTCCCCCACTAGTCTCCTAAGCTCATTGAAGTTGGCCCTTCTGAAGTCAAGGGCTTTAGCCTTGGTGTAAGCCCTTGACACCCTGCATTGGATAGTGAAATCCAGCAGGTGTTGATTGCTATTGCCCAGGTGGTCAAGGACCTGCAGTCCCCTCACCAGGTCATCCCCCGTGGCCAGGACCAGGACTATGTCCAGCAAAGCGCTACCCCCAGTGGGTAACTAATTTAGCTTTAGTTGCACGTGCTTGAGTGGTGAATTATAGTATTATTTGAACTTTCATTTTATATTCAGCTTTATTTAACCATCGTTTAAACTTTTGTATAGCCTCATTATTATTTGAACTTTTCTGTTGCTTGTGTCTCCACTATCAGCTAATCTTGAGCTTGCTTTCACAGGCACCTTGTTCCAGTGTTATCAACATGTGTGTACAATGTGAGCCTTGTTATTAGCTCAAATTAACTGAATTTGGCATTAACCGACTGAATCAGAGGGATGACATGATTAAGATTTAAGGTGATAAGAGGAGACCAACTGGACAGTACCCAACTGCAGAGCCCTTGCAATTTCTGGTTTTCATGGACAGATCAAATTAGGAGTCTGGGTCATGCCTAAGTTAAGTCACTAGTAAAAGACCAAATTAAGATGTATGCATGTGATGGGTTTGTTGGAACAAAGGAATATGCTGACAGGATAAAAACATGAACAGTATGATAACAGGGAAACCAATCAACAGTACCTGGAAATGAAGTCAGAGGAGTAAAGAAAAAGAATGAAGGAGGGCAACAAGGAAGTTGGGTGTGTGTCATCATCCAACAACATCTGGACTGAAAAACAGCCATTACCCACAAATGAACACCCTCTACATTCAGGAACTGATTGGTCGCCTTTTTTATGATGTAGAGTAACATCTGGAATTGGGTAAGACCATTGAACTGTTTTTCTATCTATGTAGGAATTAGTAATACATTTAATATGTTAATAAAGTTAATTTTAGTTGAGTTGAATGGTATGAGGCTTATTCTATGCTCTGGCTCAATCATGCTTTAGTGATCCTTTCTGCTACTCGAGGGCACTGGAAGTTGGGCCCTTTAGCCCTATTAGGCATAGCCACTGGTGGCAAAGTTGGCTCATTCCCACTTGATCCTGCACTTCTCCCTGGCCCCACTGCTACGATAGCCACTGTAGCAGCCCTCATGCTCAAGATTGGGTCCAGCCCACCTGGAGCCTTGTGGTCTGCATCCAGCCCAGGGTCCCAAATGCATTTGAAACCCCTGCTATAAAGAATGGTGTGCAGTTCCTGCTCTGAAGAATTCCAGAGAGACTAGGACCCTCAAGAGATGGCAGAAAAGGACAAATCTGCATGTAGAAAACACATTTCAAAGAATTCCAGTTACTGGTTATTTGTTTCTTTTTGCAATCTTGTTCATGTACTAATTCCACTGTGGGTAGCTCAAAAGTAGCTCTTAGGCCATATGGAGACAGGGTTTGGATTCATATGCAAAAGTGACTGGAAGACTCTTGCCAAATGCACTAACTACTCTAGAAACAGCATCAATGGTGAGATGCATGGTAAGAATGTTTATGGTTGCTTTGGAGCTGTCAGAACTGGAGACACTCCATGGACGAGCCACTTAAATCACTTCGGCTTTAGCAGAATGAGTTCTCAGTTTTGACCACTCTATAGCAATCTGACAGAAGAGATTTCATGTGGTTGGAGATTCAACTTAGACAGCCTTTGGGCAGAAGCTTCTGTTCCTTTGAACATTCTTCTATAAAAAGGAAGCCCAAAAAGATTAGACTTGTACTAGTGAAAAGATAAGGCTCTCCAAGCCCAGTGCATGTAACTGCCTGATCATGAGAAGTGAAGTTCGAGGGGCGGACAGGGACAACACTGTTTACCTCCAAAACAATAGGACGTAGATCTTGACAAAGATACAATGCTATGATAATTCAAAGTGAATCCACCAGGAAACCTTACTGGGTAGGAAACAGCATGGGAGTGGGATCCGCCAGTAGGGTCTGAATATCATCCATGCTTTTTGGGAAGATGATGGCCATTAGTAAGCATATGTCAGAGACTAACAGAAGTGTGTGCAAGTTGCCATGGTGGAACCATCAGGGCTGTGAGGGCTAGATTCCAGTCCAGCTGAGGCACCAGATGTTTGTGAGGGAGGGGAAGCAGGGAGAAACAATGGATAGTCCTTTGTGGAACTTATCCCAAGTAGGAAACAATAGCTGAAACAACAATTAGGTGGCATCTTCACAGAAATCATGAACAGGTTATTACATTTCAGCTCCAATATGTAATCTTGGAATGGAACCCTATTTAGAGTGGGGGAGTGAAGGGGAGGTGCGAAAGAGATATTGCATAGCACAAGGACCAAGTCAGCTTGACTCAGGTAAGTCTTTCAAGTTGAGTTATCTGCGAACGAAAGTGCCTGACAAGCAGGTCCACTTATCATTAAGCAATTAAGTATTCCTGTTTTGATAAGGATCCAGTGCAGAGAGGAAAGTGATATCCCCACTTCCTGGAAAAGCATTTATAAAGTCCTGAGGTTCCTCACTGGCATACAGAAGACTACTAGCTCTGCCTCAGTTTGAGGCCAGAAGTCAGGCCGAGTCCTCCCTTGCCTTGTGTAGCACTTACAAAATTATAAGTGAAGGTAGGCAACCATTTAAAAAAAGATTCCTCATCCATTGGGATGAAGGAGGTGTTAGAAAGTGCACCCAAGCTGAGCTCCTCCCTAGAACAAAAGGACAGGCATTTCTTGACTTCTGAAGCAACAGGTTAACCTCTGGAGAAATGTCTCAGAAAATAGCCAGTAGGACAGCATCCTTGATCTCCATTCAAGGATAAGACCTATCTATTAAGCTGTTTGCTCAGCTTTTCTGAAGACCCAAAAGGTACCCAAACAAAAAGTCTATCTAATGATGGCTGCACCTTGTTGAAGTAAACCATTGTCCATAATAATCTTGATAGGATGCCTCATAAGAAGGTGTAGGGATGCACCCATCAGCCAAAAGCAATGGCTGAGATGAAAAACATGGGACCTCTTTTTTGCAAGTGTTGAACAGTTCCACCATTAAAGGGAGGATCTGACTAGTGAGGGAACAGCCACTTCCAATAGGTGGCTCTCATCCTGAAGGGATGTCTTCCAGGGAAACAGTCTACAACCCAGGCTGTAAACACCTGAGGAGTGGTCTTGTACAAGGTGTCATCTGGGTGCAAAGGCCATGTAAAATGGATTAGCAATTTTTGACTTACCAAGTCAGCCTCCACCTGTACAATTCCAGTTCTTGCTGGCTCTTGGGTCTCAAGCAAGTCAGGTTCTGAACAAAGGAGTCAGAAGTTTCAGCAATGAACTCCAGTCTCCAAACTAAGATTTGTCTTGATTTCACCTTTAGGCCAAGATTTTGAAACAGATGTAGGGTTGTGTGGAAGTTTTCTTCTACCTGCTGGGAGTAACTGCCATTGCAAGCCATGTGCCAAGGTAAAGGTCATCTTTGGCACTGTTCCATCTAAAGTGGGCTTTCACTACTGTGAGAACCTTGGTGAAGATGCATCAGGAGGCCAAAAACAGTGCATCTTACCAATCTTGCATCGGTAATGGTTCTGTCCTATTACAAAGGGGAAAATACTTTCTATGAGAATGACAATGTAAAAACAAGCTACTTGAAGGTCAAGAAATGCAAACCAGATTCCTAGGATGAAAATGCATTTTGAACTAAAGATTATCATCTTTCTTAATTACAAGATCAAACATCATACTCCTTTTTCTGGGACCAAGAATTAATCAATGTAAAGCCCCTTCTCCTGCAATGCAGAATAACTTCCTCTCTGGCCCCTGGGGCTTTAAGGGACAAAACCTTCTGTCAAAACAATATCCATTTCATGGAGAGGTCCTTGAAAAAGGAGAGGAAAGGAGGATTAGGAAAAGGCACTGACCTGAACCAGGTAGTATATACAGCCAGCTGTGGTGTGTTTTAACCCCAATGATCTGTTTTGGTATGGGGTCATGCTTGTTGGAAACAAGCCAAGAGCTGTCAAAAGAAAAAGAGCAGGAGAGGGTGGGATTTCAGGGAATAGAAGGTATCTTTCACCCATCCCATTAAAGGTGCTTTTAGCAAATCATCCATCTATAATGCCAAAGGAAAGAAACCAAATAGTAGTCCCACGTGGATGCAAAAGGCTAAATATAACCAGAAGGATCGATCTCTCTCTCTCTCTCTGTCTCCTCCATCTCCCCCCTCCCCCCCCTTATTAACAGTACTAAAGAAACAAGAATTGAGGATTGGTCTCCGATTAGAAGTTGGAATGGGCAGGGCTGGAAGATCCCTAGTTGGTGGTGGCAAAGCCAGGAAAGCTGCAGGGACTCCAGAACTGGCTATATCATCATATCACGCTCCATGCCATGAACTGAAGCAACACTGCATCAGCACTTGGGAACAGGATGGGGTGGTAGGAGAACACAGAGGTGCACCATGTCTCAGTGGAGCAGCTGGCACTGAAGTTCTCAGAACCAGGACAGAAGTCAGTCAGAAATAGACTCTAAAATTGGGTGTCAGTGCCATAATATAACAGGCAAGATTATGCTGAGCTCCATCAAGGAAGTTCTGTCTGGGGCCACAAAAGTCTCAGAGCTGGAGGAACACAATACATTCAAACTGAAGGTCTCCTGGAGAGCCCATAGGAGCTATCCCTAGGTTTGTGCTCGCTAGTTTTTTTCTTGCAATGAAATATGAGAATGGTCTTTTGAAAAGGGATCTCTCATCCCCCTGGATGGTGTCTACCACAGGAATTCTGTGTACCAAGACAGAGGGGACACAGTAGAATTACCCAAGAGAGAAACCTAATGAGATGCATACCCTTCAGATGCATACCCTTTCCTGCATTTTGTTATTAATATACTCTAATTACTGAGATCACCTAAAAAAATTGCACAGTACATGGGGAGGCATTTAGATAGGATGGTTTAAACAGCTTATTAATTAGGATCACTTAAGAGAATATAAATTAGGACAGAGGAGACTAAGAACCCGCCCATGGGCCAGATCCACCCTGCAGAGTCATATCATCCATCTTGGGGGCTCCCCAAGCGTCTGGAAATGTGGAGGAGTGGGAGCAGTGGGAGCATTAACTGCCACAGCTCCCATTGCTGCAGCAACTAATGCTATCGTCACTTCTCCTGCCACCAAATTTCCAGATGTGTGGGGAACCCCAATAAGCCAGATGACAACTGCCCCATGGACAGGCCCTGTGCTACTTATCTGGCCTGAGGGCATGGATTAATAATCTGAAAATTACTGCATTCTGATTGACTATAGCAGAATGCAATAATTGTATCAAGACTTAATGGATACTGCTACAAGCTGTTATATAAAGTAGTTTATGTCTGCATGATCCTATCCAGTGGTTTTCAAACTTCCTTAAAACATGGAACCCCATCATATATATTTTTTTTTTTTACAAGTGTGCCAAAATCACTTTTCCTACTGAAGCCAATGCTTTCTCATCCAGAACCTCTTTACAATAATAAATGGAATGGGCAGGAGACCAAAGGCCAGGCAAAAAACTAAGCAACAACCAATCGCTCAGATGTTACTAAATCCAACACTGCAAGCTTTCAGTAATGAGTAGGCAAGAATGAAGTCAAATGCAGTTTGATTCCTCATCAGTTTCTCCATTTACCAAGGAGCTTTTTGTACATAATTTTTATTGCCACTATGGGGATTCCCCACCTTGTAACTGGCAGGGGCTTTCAACATAGGCCAGACAGGAAGAAACATGACAATGTAGGCAGGGAGATGAAAACACTAGAAAACAGTGAGGCCGTCTCATCTGGAATGTTAAGTGAGGCCACCTTATCTTTTATCTACACAATGAGCAACAGAGGATGTTCAACAGCAGAGATGTTACAGAGTCCTATAAAATCATTGAGTGTGGTCTTTTTCATCTGTTAGAAGTTTAATACAGGCATGTCAAACATGGCCCTGGTCCACAGAACCATTCTAACTGGCCTGCTGGTAGTCCAGCAAGCTACTGGAAGTTAAAGAGCAGGCCCTGCTGCATCATTTGGAGTCTCCTGGCCCCAGCTGATATACCAAGAGGAGCAAGAACTTTGTAGATAGAACCCTCACTAGCCCCACCTCCACTGCTGCCATCAGACCTGCTGTTGGTTCCAGCTCAGGAGAGCCCCTATGGTCTGGATCTGGCCTAGGATAAGTTAGACACACCTGGTCTGATTCATCCAACTACTAGATACAATGACAAACCAAATCTAAACAACAACCTATTCACATTGTAAATTTACATCATATGCAAAATAATACACTACCAGATGAGATCTTGGCTACTTTGTTTTGAGTCAAACATTAAAGTTTAAAGAATAGCATTCATACATTGTGCCATAGCAATTGCAAAGTCGTTAATGGGCAGTCACATGAATGACACTGCAGATTTCCATGAGCGGGGGCAAGGAACACATTTCTTTCCAGAACAGTTAAGTAATCTGATTTGCTTCCAACCATTAAAAAGACCTCATGACAGTGTTACCTACTTGGTAATGGTATTCAAGTTGCCTTATCAACAGTAACTAACTGGGAAACACTAACAAACAGCTGGAAAAGACAAAAATTGAATCCCTTTCCAGCACTACTACTCTGCTGCAGCTAATTAGTCTAAATCAAGGGTGCTCAACCCCCAGCTTGTGGACCAGATCCAGCTCCTGGTATCATGTGTGAAGAGCCCTGTGGGCCGGATGACATCTGTGGGGAGCCCCATAGGCTTTGGCCTCCTGCACTAGATTTGGTGCACAGGGCAGTGTGGGGCCTGGTCCTAACATACAAGGGCTATTCAGGGTTCCTGGAGTCTAGTCCCAGCTGGGTAGGGGCCAGGCAGATGTGGTTTAGGGCCAGCGTACCCAAATGCAGCATGCGGGGCCCCCATCTGATCTGCGGACCAGCCACATGCCATCCATCTGGCCCATGGGGCAAAACCATGAGCACCACTGTTATAAATTATGCAGGCAAATGTAGTCTGTGAGATAAGAAGGGAGAAGAACAGAGGAAACATTTTCTCCAACATTGTACATACCAGCCTGAGGGTCCAATCCTGCAACAATGACTCAAATCTGTAGCTTTATCCTCCAACCAGCCCTATTAAAAGCCCTGAAAGACATCTTGGTCCTAATGAAGTAAGGAATTCTGTCACTCATTTAAAAAAAGCTACAGAATTCAGCCCCATAACAACTTTGGCCCCAAGTGACCTGCCCACTGTAACATAGGGAGTCTACATCAAAGCCAAGACTGAAACCTGTCTCCAAAGGCCCAGGCCAGCATCTTAACCACTGGACCATCTTCCCTCTCCTGTGAGTTAGTTTTTTCTAAGACTGAACCTTAGACAGTCAATAGAATTTGGAACCCACTTAAGCTCCTATTATGGGTGCGACTAAGCATTACATAAACTGCACTAAATATGACGGTCATTTATTTGTAGAACATTTTTTCTATTGGTATTACCACTGTAGTGTTTTAAATTAGTATTTTGATTAATATCTAGGATATCTGAAAGTATTTTGAGTATGTTTGTTCATTTTCTGGTATAATACTCATCATCATCCGTGTTCTTCAAAATGAGTTTCTGATTTCATATGAAGACAGTAAACTGTCATACATTAAGCACAACAGAAATTAACCCATATGTGTTCATAACATTTTACAACTGTTTAGTTAGGAACTTGACTTTCCTTTTAGAACCACTCTGCATTCAGAAATCCAACCATTCTCTAGCAAATTGGAGCATAGCTGTCTAGTGACAGTTCTGTCATTGGCAGCCCAGTGTGAATCTCAGAATCTCCCATTCAGTGTTCCACTGCCCATTTAGGACTGCAGCTCCTTGGGGGCAGGGGTTGCAATGTAGATTGTGTGTCTAACCAAAATGTGTCCATTTTAGAGCTCCTTAGCCTAAAATAGTACTTGACAGAACTCAACTGAAGGCAATTAAATTACACCACAGAAATATTTAGCTCTATGTTTAATTAATATTCATGTAGTACATATTTTTGCTGTTGTTCTCAAAATATTCATTCAGATATTATAGTGACCATTAGTAAAACATGCCATGGATATTATTTGTTTTTACACAAATAAATCAAATCTTTCATTAAAAAGCAGCTTTTCCTTTACTAGCATCATTTTATTAAGTATTACCAGTTCCTAGAAGCTAGTCATGGAGCAGAATCTGCAACCAGAACAAAAAGCTAGCCCTTACCCCAAAGAGCTTACAATCTAGGACTTTCAATCAGTTTAAAATGGAAAGGTGATGAGGAAGGGACCTTGGAAACACAGACTTGTAAATATACATTTGCTTTAAGAAAACACTAATACAGCACATGCAATTTTTCATTTACATTAAATTCTCATTGATCTTCTCATGTACACAAGTTCTCTTAGATTATTCCCATCAGATCCTCTCTTTCACAAACAAAATACCTCCAGACACCTCATTTCAATGCATTTCTTTAAATCTAGCTAGTTTGACTAAACCAGTAGAGAGAGTTGTCTGCCTGCAGGACACTAAATTCTCATGTATTCTTTTTTTTTTTTCACCTGCTTGAACAATAGTTTTTGCCATCCCTCTAATGAGATTAATTGATGCTCTTCATTACCAGCATACATTTTATTGGCTCAGCATGAAAAGACATGTTACAGATATTAAACTAGGGTTAAAATGAACATCACAGAAGATCAATATGGGGAGGTGAGGATTGTTTGTAGAATCATCTTTTACGAACTATAGCACTCTAGATCAACATAGCCCTTGTAATGTTAATATGGCTACAGTTCTATTTTGATTCAACTCTTAAGAGAAGCTGTACTTGAGATATATGGTGACTGACATTACAAAATTAAACAAGTAGCTACTGTTACAACAGAAGTGTTCTCTAATACTCTGCACTTATTTCCCTCTAATATTTTGAATAGGAAATTACAAGTAATTGCAGTATCTTAAATACCAGCAGGGTAACTTGGGAAGTGTTGATTTTTCTGACAGGGACCATTATCTGGAGAGAATAAGTTGGCTGTTCAATGTAAAATTGGAATAGTTCCTATTTTTAAATATTTTTTCATCCAGAATTATCAGAAAGAGGCATCTAAGATTGAATGCTAAAGATACAAAGCTATGAAAAAACCCAATGACTTTCAGTTTACCTCCTGGATTGTTCAAGTCATTGTGGTATTCCTAAAACAAAGGTAAGTTAAAAAAAAAAAAAGTGTTGGAAAAACTGAAGAATAGGAAGCATCCTGCAATTACAAAAAGCAAAAGGCAAATTTTACATTAGTCTAAATATACATAGACTCCTGAAGCCTTGAATTAAACCTGTCACTAAGATTGAGCATAAATTTAACCATTACTGCACCTGCAAATTTCTTGACAATAACTCAACGGTAAATTCACTGAACCAAATTTTTCAGCAGTCTAACATCTGCAAAACATTGCACTCACTTCAGCTTCATACCTACAAAACAATACACTCCCAAACATTTTGGGCACCCATTCAAGTTCTTGCCACTAAATATTACATAAACAGAAAGATTTCTAATCATAACAAATATTGGAAAGTCTTGTTCCATGCCTTTTATTCAGTTTCCGTCTCATATTTGAAAGTTTTTGCACCTCTTCAGAGAAGAAACGTAACAAGCACCATTTGGTAATTAAGTGCTCAGCTTGGATTCTCTCTCTGACTGCAAATAATATCCATGCAGGAGGTTCTCTGAAAAAAAAATTAGTGAAATTAAGAGATTTCCTTTTAATACCTATAGATCTAGGGTTGTAAGCAACCTGACAATATTTCACATAAACTAAGGCAATGTAAAACTTTTTTTTCTTCTGTGCATATGTAATTTTATTAATGTTATTAGTGGATACATGTATGTCATGGTCTGCATGGAGTTACAGATTTGTTCTGGATTTCTCCAAGAATATCCACACACGGAGATCCCTCTTCTGATAGTTCATTAAGTCACTGCAATAATCTTGACCAACCCAGTGATGCAAAAACTTTAGTCTCTCTGTCATGAATACTGCAACTCACCTTAAGATTCAGACTTCCCCAAGACAAAACTGAAGTCAGCATTTAAATGCCAATGACAGAAACCACCCCAGTGTTGTCACTGAAGCACAGGAGCCTCAAGTCTTGCACAGCAAATGAGAAATCCTTTGGTATAACATTTCCTTGACAGAACTGCTCTATAGGCAGCTATGTAAATGCCAATTTCTTTAGTTTAGAAACAAGCTGGTTCTTTTGCACTGTGTTCTGCATCTCAGAATTCAACAGTGATCAGATTCGAGCAAAACTGATTTATTTCACAGAGGTAGATGCCAAACATAAGGAGACAAAATAGGAGACTATTTTATTCTCTAGGGTTTCTAGGTAGACTTCTAGAATGGATTCTTGTCACTCTTGGCCAGTAGACTCAAGAAACTGGGGCAATTGATGGATGACTTCTCCCTGCAGAGATTAGGAAGCCACTGGTCTTTAGAAACAAGAGCTGGTTAGACCCCTATTGAACAAGTCATCCTGTGACTGATATTATCAGTTAATTTTTAAGCTCACCTATCTGAAAAGACTGGTAACAAGAGAGAAGTCCTCCAGTATTCTCTGTCTTTTCTAGTAGGTGTCTACCCAGAGCAGATAGGAGAAAACAGAGACAGTATCAGCTGACTGTGACAGGCAGTGATCTCAGCACGGCAGCAGCACAACTACTGTCAGGATTTTTGAAAGCCAAGCAAAGAGAGACTGCAGAGGGTTCTAAAGGAGAATAAATTATTTTGCACAGGTTTACAGGGAACTTGTGAAACAAAGGAGAAAGGTGCATATTTGAAAATGTAACAAGTGGCTGATGGAGGTAGAAGTCAACCTCTCTATACTAAATTAGAATCAGGTGGATAGGACAATGAAAAGTTAAGACAAGTCACTTGTATGATACTACAGAGAAGAGGCAGCCAATTGGGGAAGAGAGAGAGAAGGGTGAGATGGTCAAAACAATAGGCTAGAAAAATTCTCTCTGCAACAACATTTTTGAATGGATACAAGTAAAGTGAGACTACACTAACAAAGGCCAGAGGAAAGACTGTTATAGTAACTGAAAAACAAGATGATGAAAGATCAGAGAAAAAGTGTGGCTGATGGCAGGGCAGTAAGGAACATCTATAATACAAATACATTCAGCAAGTTTGCTGAATGAACTTGCTATTTAATTCAAAAAATTATCTATAACTTAGAAACCCCTAGCTCAGCATGTTGCAAACTTACAGGTGTCAAAATAGTCAATGGGCATGAGGAAAGCTCTTACTACAAAAACATACTCTGGGTAAAGCAACAGACAGCTTCTTGAAAACATCTTCCCTTCTCTTGCAGTTTGTTAGCCCTTAATACAGATGGTTGCAGAAGCATTTCATACATGCACAAGAGCTGCTGGGTCAAAAAGTCACTTAACTGGTCTAAACTCTTGTTCATCCTTCAGTATGAAGCTCAGCACAGCAAGAGCAAATCCTAGCTCACTTAGGCATTTATGGGCAATCCACATCCTCACCCTGAACACTTTGTAGGAGGTTGTTTGCAGGTGTTTTAAAACAAAGGAAAGAAAGAGAAACAATTAGAAAGTACAGCAGAGAGGAAAAAAAGACAAGACCAGAGACAAAAGAAAAGGCCTGGCATGGTGTAAATGCACATACCTTTGAACCTATTTGATAAGAGACTGCTTTTTCCACAGACAACAGCTACAACAGTTGCTTTCCAGTGAACTGCTCAAGGGGAATTCTGTCATTTGGAGGCTCATGGAAGCCTGGCCTTCAAGGAAGGCTCTCAACTCTGGACTATAGTTTGTCAGCCTGGCTGACAAAGCCTGGAAGTTTGAAAAACAGCACAAATCTCAATTCTTCTACGTGAACATGCGTCTCGCTGTTTTAAAATTCATCATTTTTTATTTGTTTGCTTAAAACATGACAAACCGTATCCAGGTTCTCACATATGGTAAACAGAAATCATTTCAGAAATAACGCAACAAGCAAGAATTGAAGTTTGTACACCTAATTTTCCTGTTGATGCTTTAATCCTCGTTGTCATTTCATTTCCTCCTTTTCCACACTTTCTGGTCTTTGAACTACCAAGTGCAGGACTGTTGCAATACTTTTCATTGATTTGTATTTACTTTTAAGTTAAAATTAACTGTAGCAGCTTTAAAAGGTTCTGGAAAAGTGCTTTCTAACAGAGACTGATTCCATGTTCCACACCTATCCAAAACTACCCACTTACTTTGTGAACTTATAATTCACGAACAGTGAAGAATTTGGCTTTTAGGGATCCAATTGTTTTTCCCCTTCCACTTCATACTGAATTGTTAAGTCATGACAGGGCTGCTGGCATAGAAAGGTTTACAATATAAATGGCTCGTTCAAAAGACATTTCTTCACACTGTCCTTAGGTCAGCTAATCACTATTGGTAAGGCTTAGAGTCATTTGGGAAGGGAAGAAAAAAAAAAAATAGAATCTCTTTGGCACGAGCACACATCAAACTGGAAACAGTTTGCACTTCATCCGAACTCCACAAACAATTCTCTTTATCCAAGTCTTAGGATGGTATTATTGGAAGCAAGTTAAAAAAAAACCAACAAGTATAAAAGTTATCTGGCCATGGCATACAGACTGAATTTAAAAAAAATAAATCAGTAAGCAAACAAAATAGGAGACATTTTCCCCACATTAATAAAGTTTAACGTAAGAACTGAACATGTTTTCAGACTCCTATAAGAAAATTAAGTTTAATTTTAGATATTACTACTTTAAAACCAAGTCAGGACATAAGCTAGGCAAGCTGATAAGTAGAAAAACGCAATGTTGTCTTTCCTAAAAAAAAAGTGTGTACAAAATTCAGCATCTGAGAGAAATAGGTTCTCATTTCAATTTGTGAAGGAGCTGTGCAGACTGAAGCCACAGTTGTGCAGATTTACACACATACCTCACTTCTTGCAGAACAAGTAGGTTCTGGCTTCAGGGATGCTATCCTGTACATAAACGTTGTTTTATATGCTTTATATGATTAGGGTCTATGGGCCAGATCCAAATTGATGTCTGGGCACTGAAAAAAGACTTAAGCTAGACAGCCCAGCAAAAAGAGGGCATTCCCCCTGGATGGGGGTGTCCTGAGTTCTGGTTCCTACTCTTATGACTTTTATGCATTTTAACATTAAACAGTCATTGGTTAAAAAACAAAAATACCCTATCTCCCCTCCACTCTGCCAGTAGGGGCCAGAACCTAGACACCATAGTCTAGTGGTCCGTGGTTTTCCTGAGAATTGGGAGATGTGGGTTTGAGCTCCCCCAGCAGGTTTGATCCTTGAACCCAGGGCTCTGGCTTTCTGGGAAAGCATTCTTGCTACTAAAGTACTGGACAAAAGGCAGGCATCACCAACTATGCTTAACAGGTCCTGTGCTTTAAGGTAAAGTCTGCCATCAGGCAGCCTGGCTTTTTTATGCAACTCCTTTCTGAGTAGTGATACAAATGAAGTGCCTCCTTTGCAGCCAAGCTCTGAGGAGGAAAAGACAGACATCTGATCCCTAACATTTCCTTTTGGCTACATTCAGGCACCTTTTCCTGAGGGACTGACCTGAATTACCACTGGGAGGCACCTACATCTCTCCCTTGCCTGTACAAGAAACATAGGGGGTTAAGTCCTATCTATTCAGATCACTCTCCTAGGGCAGAGTGCCTACCAGATAGATTTGGCTCTGGCTTTACAGTGCAACAGAGATGCTTACGTATCACTTAACAAGGAACTGAAATGGCTAGTTAATCAGGAGTGGAGGGCAAAGATTAAATTCCATAGGCAGCTCTGACAAAAAGCTGATGAAAACAGCAAAATGCTTTTCTGGAACAAGGCCCAGAATCTAGTCTTTGCCATGAACCATTCATGAATACTGTGGCTGTAAATCTTCACAGTACAGGAAGTTTTCGATTTAGAGTGATATCATCGGGTTGTTACATTTTGACAGAATTTTTCTAAGATTAGTTTTGCAGGCAAAGTGGGGGGGGGGGGGAGGTGAAAGGTGGGGGTCAAAGTTCTTAGTGGGAAAAAGCATGGTTAAAGTTTAACCACTAGTTTTTGGTTCTGTTTGGCACTCCTATTAAACCAATTCCATGGGCTTCTGCCTTTAGAATACTCGATAAATTCAGACTAAAATAAAGCTAATTACTGCTTATAGTAAAAGGGACAAATTCAATTCATCTAATTGTTTATACTGCATAGTGTATGAATGTTTGGAGATTTTTGCATGTCAGAGCTAAAACCCTGACATTTTTATATAGTTGACTGTTATGTATAGGAAACAAAACCCTTGTGATGTTACACATAAATTAAGATAACAGAACGTGCTACCTGTTCTTGATAAATCCCTTTTACAAAAATGGCAGCGTATCACACTGTTTTAGCAATCCTTTATTGAAGATAACAAGTTGGTTATGTTCACTGTATTGTATGAAACATCACAATATCATACTGGGAAGGTACTATCAGTACAGGGTTGGACCAGAGCAGACAGTCTGAACAATAAACCATTTTGCATTCTTCATTCCCTATCTTTAACAACCTCAAAAACCCAGTAAAAGGGACAAATACCTGTTAACATCATCATTTAGAACACTTTAACTTACAAGGCTAAAATCTAATGAATAAATAAAATATTCTGTGGCGATAATCCTTTCTAGACCAAAAAGAAATCAGATACACAATGAATCAAAGTGACTGGGAAAGCTGGCCATAGGCACCAGTATGTAAGTGTGTGTGTGGGTTTACAGACTCACCAAGGGGATAAAGTTACAGAAAAATACCATGAATTCCATTTCACACAAAACCAGCTGATGACTGTCATTAGCTTAAACTACACACAAGGGCAATTGTATCCTCGCTGAAACACAGTTTAAACAAATAGGAAAATGTTTACAAGGCATCCACAGCATGTAAATCATGTACAGATGGATACATTCATTGTTTCCCCTCCCCAATAGCTTTTTTTTTTTTTTAGATAAATACTTTACTCTTCTCCATTTCCAGCATTTACTGGATTCATTACATGCACAACTCAAAAGAAGTCGGAAAAAAAAAATCAAGGTTATTGCAAAAATAGAATTAAACTAAGAATCTTCAAGTACCTTACATGACAGCCACTCTGTACCATGC
Organism: Alligator mississippiensis; assembly: GCF_030867095.1. Lineage (NCBI taxonomy): Eukaryota > Metazoa > Chordata > Crocodylia > Alligatoridae > Alligator > Alligator mississippiensis. The sequence goes on along the minus strand of NC_081824.1, from coordinate 196,875,460 downwards.
CCAATGCTTATAAAATGAAAGGTCATTGAACCCATGAAAATATCTCTATTTTCTTAATTTAAAATAGATAATTTTAACTGTATTTATAGTAATCTCAAAGTGATAATTTGAGCTTTGAAAATAATGCAAACAATTAAAAATTATACCCATATTACACAAGACTTATGTCTGTATCTTAAGCTGAAAAAAATCAGAAAACTATAGAAAACCACATGTAGAACAAAATCACAATTTACATTATAATAAAGGCAAATATTCAGCATCTTTAAAAAAAAACCTGCAGCAGTGAGTGATGTCAAAGCAAATTGCAACTAACCATAAATTAATCAGTTTGGTTTTTAAAAGATTTTTTCCTAGCGATAGTTTAAGGATGTGTTGTACACATGCGTAAAATTCTTACTGTTTTCAGATGCCTAGATTCTTCTTATATTATTGCCAAATACACTTATCTGCAAGCAAGCAGTAGGCAACATATCACAATTTGGACACTGGAGGGAAACCTAACAGTCTGGTAACACAGGTAAAACTGGAAAAATAAAAGAAAAAAGGAAAAGGAAATAAAGAAAAAAAGAAAAGAAACCACACACATTCTATAGCATATTGCCCACTTGAAGTTACTTCCAAGCCACAGAGCTGCAAAATCCTTCCAACTCGGTAAAGTGAAGTAAGTAAATGTCTCATACAATTATTTGTACTCTTTCATGCTTATATGCTGTAAGTTTAGTTAAACCATAATGTCTCTTCAGAGTACAGCTACAATCCCATGCACCTCAGGTACATATTGATCTGCTGAAAGAATCACTCTTTCCTTCCTTTTTAAGGCTGAAGTTCAATACAGATGTAATCGGTACGCCTGAGGCTGGTAAAAATACTGTAGTACAGGCAATGCTAAGAGTGGCAATATCAGAAAACAAAAGAAAAGTGAACAAATGATGGAAAATTCTAATATCTTTCTGCCCATTTCACAAAATGTTGGAAATCCACCAAAATTTTTCCCTTGTATTGAAGAAAACTGATTAAAAGTTTTTCCCCCATTTTTTTTCAGAATCAAAAGCATTTTAGTTGATTTGTAAGGCTACCACGGATCTTCTAGATCTCCAGCACCCTACAGGAAAAGAAGAGGAAAAATATTACTACTCACTAATACAAATTAAACTAACCCATAATGTAGTGAATACTAAAAGCATAACAGAAGTGGAACATGAGCACATAAAGAATAAAAGAAACTGCCACCTCTTTTTATGTTAATTTACTCAAAGTCACTCGCACTCCAAATTTCAAGATGTCTTTTTGGAAACATAATACAGTTAATTAAAACCTAGCTATGCCTTTATCTTATACAATATTAATGCAATAAAAACAATGCTTTGTAATGAATATACATACAATAAAACAAAAGCAAATATACATAACATGAAACAAAAGCAAAAATTATTCAAATCAACCAATTAAATAGTTCCTTTGGTTAAAATATGAAAATAGATGGAATGCTAATGGAGATTCCTGCACTCTTGAAAGCTAATCCAGATTTAGCAAGATGTTCCCACAGGATCTTATTTCATTAATGTAGTGAATTTTTTTTTTGAATGAACAACAGCTGTTTTGTTTTGGGGAATTAAGTCGTAGTACAAATAAACAGAAAACACTGTGCCAATATACCTACATCACTACTAATAACTGCAGACTACTGATAATGGCATTTCAGCAATTATGTAGCAGTTAGATGCACACTGAAGTGATAGTTTCATACTTCATATCACTAATCTACTTGACTGCGGATGTGTGTACACACACACACACACACACACACAAATGCAAGGGAACGTCACACTAACAGACAGAAGGTAACCTAAACAAAACAACACATTTACTTCATTTTTATTGCAATATATTTTACTTAAAAGCTTTTATGAAATATCGCTATAGCACAGATTATATTTACAATATTTTTATTCACACTAAAAGTCACCAGAACACTTTCAGAAAAGGTTATGGGCAGATCATCATAATCCTCGTTGTCTGCTACAAGTGTAGCTACAAAAAATGCAAAGCTGTACCTGTATAATAAATACTTTAAGTGAATTTCCATAGGGTTTTTGAAACAGGGTTATATTACCAAAATCAATTAAATAAAGTCAATATGCATACAGGTATTCCATTTCAGATTCTTTATTGGGACTTAAAACATAAATTGTTTTTTTCTTTTCTTTTCTAAAAGAACTTGACACTGATCACTAAATTCTAAATACACTTTATTACCTGGATATACAGTATGCTATAACTTGTGGAATAAAGATACAATTTACTAGAAAATAAGGTAGATAGTCATATTGAACAGAAGATACAGTCTGAGTTGAGAGGACTAAACATTTAGAAAAAAAGTGGCTTAACATGTCCTAAACCCTAAATGAATATTTTTCTGTGATAATGTGAACTATATACAATTCATCAAATACAAACATGGAATATGTAGCATAATCATGCTGTGAAAAAGTTGTCAAAGTACTTCTATAAATCACTAATTTGAGCAAACATTGTATATGATTAAGGATGTGAATTATCTTATAATAAACATACGTGCAGCATTAAAATTCAGCAATGTTAAAAATTAAAAATCTTTTTTTTTTTTTTTTTTTGCACTTTAGCAAATTTCAAACTCCTACCGCTGGCATCACAGGCTTTTTTTCCCCATTAAAAAAAAAAAAAGTAAAACCTTGAGTACCTTCCAGTAGCGTAGGGGCCCTACTCCTTGGTTCACATAATATATAACATAAATTACAATGTCAGTTAATTCAACCTATAATAAGTTGTAAAATATAAACTACTCAAAAAGAGATGGCTAATTAATTAATTTTACATATACTTATATGTATATAAAGTCCATACATATAAGTGAAAGTAAAATGGACTTTTCTAGAACTAATATGACAAAATGCTAAGCTATAAACACAGGTATCATTTTGGAAACAAGAGTTCTAGTTTTTTGTATGTAAGCTATAAACACAGCAACTAAACCAAACTATCAAATCAGCTGGGTGAAATACAAAGACGTTATGCTTGTTTATCACATCTCATTCATCCCTGAATCTTCATTAGACCTCTGTATTTCAGCAAGGTGATTCTCAGTTTCTGTTTGGGTGTCTGCAGCTGGGTCACTGGGTCCAGCATGTTTATCTGAAGTAGATGCTGCAGCTGGTTCAGTTGTGCTCTCTTCTCCCTGTATTTTAGCTAGCCTGTAACTAGTCAACATCTCCTCCAGAAGGTGGCGGTAGTTCCCCCTATGATTAATTCTCATTTGCCTGAGAGCTTCCACCAATTTTCCCTGCGTTCCACTTTCCTCTGCTTCGCCAGGGTCCTTTTTCAAGATTGAAGACCCCAAAAGTCAGTAGTTAAACTAGAATATTTTATAGTTATACATATAATTTTTAAAGACATTCTATAAAATTAGGCATTTCTGATTGAGAAAGATCTGACATTTTATGCCATCTTATGTAAATATATAACATCTTATTAAATTAGTAACATGCACATTAAAATGAAAGTATTTTACTCATGGTTCTGAGGTTTTGTTTTGGTTGGGTTTTTTTTAGAAAATACCATATATTTAAAAATCACACTTATTAAAATATATACGTTGTTGAAAAACATTTACTTTCAGTGAGGCACAAAAATAATGTCAACTTGTTGACTCTATAATTAATTCATGCTTTGGCTGAAATCATTTTTGATGTACATGGATTACTTCCAATAAGTGTCAGAAACAACTGAAAAAAATGCCACTTAAAATTACACTATAAACCAAAGCAATATTTTAAATATTTTCAAATGGAAACCATTACTGAATCAGTAGCAATGCACTTCTGCGAACAGCTTAACTAAAAGCTATGAACAAGCTCTGCATTAAATATTAAACTAATATTCATTTCAAAATCATAAATTTTTGGACACTAGCAATCTGATCCTCTTTCTGTGTAAAAATACTGCCAAGAGAAAGAATTTCCACCACTCTGTTCCAAAGAGAAATTATTCCCCAAACGTGCAACAAGCTAGCAACCTTTCCTAAGCCACCGTCAAATTTGACTACTGCCCAGGAAAATTAATAGCTAAAATACACGTTAAAACTAAATCAAGTGACTCAAAGCACTCAGTCTAATCCTGGCTTTCAATGTGGAAAGGAATCCAACCTTATGAGACACGAGTTACTTCAAGCCACTTCAACCAAATGGGTGAATCAAAACAACATCCAAAAAAACAACAACAACAAAAAAAAAAAAACCCACCACGAAAAAGCAAAGCATGACACTAATGTTTATTATTCCAGGATGGGGTCTAGTGTGCATTAGCAAAGATAAAAAGTTGCACTGGGCTGAGATACACAATGGCTATTTAAAGCTCTGTACTGGAGCCAAAACAGCACTGTTGCTCTGAGGAACCAGGGACATTATAAATTATAAAGGCTAGCAGGGCTGTCAAACTAGAAACAGAGGTCAGATACCACTCGAAGGTGGTAATTCTCATGACAAAGGACATAAAAGGCAAATCATATGACTCATTATAATCATTTATTCCTTTTTCTTAACCTCTTCCAATATTGTACTAATTTTGGTGGCCTGTAGCTTGAGAGCTTTAATCCATCTGAAATCCCACCTTAAAAAGCGTTATTGTTAAAAGAAGCAACTGCCCTGACATTTTTGAAACTAAAGAACAGAAAAAAAACCCAGTAATCAAAAAAGCATGGGGTATATAGTACGGGTGTATTTTTTCTCTTCCAAATTTATTATTGAAGTGTCTAACATGTCTTTATTGCATAAAATTTAGAGTAATATTTGTACCTCCACTGCAGTTTCTTGTCCTGTGAAGCCTGAGAGGCTTCGAGTCCTAGGTGATTTCTGACTTAGCTGATATTTTCATAACCAAGAAAAGTTTCAGTCTCTCAGGTGAGCCAAGATATTTGATTTCTGAGCATGACAATTAGGTATTTTCAGTGTAATTAGGATATATTTTAACTCCTTGTGCAAAAGACAGCTTTATCTGAGGACATCAGCAAAAGGGATGCTGCAATTATATATACTCCTACCTAGCTCTCCAAGCCTCATTTTTGCAAGAGGCTAAGGAACCTAATCTCAAGAATATTTTGAGTTCTCCAGTAACACATGCAAGCATTTTCCAAATCTGAGCTAGCCAGTACATAAGAGAAAAAAGATACTAGCTTTTAAAGGCCTGTGGGACTTAACAAAATTGAAAAAGGGATGGAATTATTTGTGAAGTCACTAATTTAGTTAGGTGACAAATCCTTTAGATCCCTTCATTTAATGACCTGTCATGTAGAGAGAAATTTTGGCAAGCCAATATGAACTCTTCCAGAACTAATAAATGGTTCTAAGTGTAGATTTTAATGCATATGCTCAAACAAGCAAAAATACCTCAAACCCTGGTTTAATGCTAGACACGTGTCACGGTGAATATATGAAAGGCTGCTATTATGAGGGTTCATTTTAACTGCCTTTTCTTAAGAAAACAGGTATCCAAGCAGGATATTTTCCAGGCTGCAGAACTACTGCACCCCAATCTTTATACAAAAGATTGAGATTAAAAATTATAAGATCTGGGATTCAATTCAGGCAGGTTCTATAGCATAAGCCCAATGTAAAGCACACTATTACAATTGTTTTCAACACATTATTCGTATGCTTAAAGCTAGGCAAGTTGGCAGAGTTGGGGTCCTAAAACTTACACATGTAACTACAAATTGAAAAATTTAGCCACTTCATAAACAAGCCTAGAACATTTTCAAGAATAACCTTTACTTAAAGGAATCAGCAGAACTAGTACTCTGCCTGCTGTTTAAATTTAGCTTTAACTAATTTTTGGTTGTACAGTAGCCTACTTTAATTTTTTTGTAAATTGTTTCCAAAAATCTCTTTTGTTAACAGTGAGAAGGGCAAAAACAAAATAGTGAGATTCCATTAGTAATCTGCATCTTTTTGTTGACACTGATTACTACTCTGCACCCATGTACATTTATAGTATAAAAGGGAAGTTCCTGTCCCATCCTTCAGATGAGGAGCCTTGCCTGCAGCACAACAGGTAGAGTTACTGCACAGGAAGGCTATCTGGTGAGCAGGAGTCTGCAGCGAGCCAGAGGTCATGGGCTACATCATGAAGCATTTTTTTACATGTGGTGTGGGATGTGGCGCTGGGCACTTTAATTAGCAAGCTATGCTAAATAACAGTGCTTGGCTTGTGTGTGACGTGCATCAGTATCGCCCCACGTTCCCGAGCTGAAAAAAATGGCAGCGAGGAGCTTTGAACTAAAGGTCATCAAACATGTTTCATTTCAAAGCGCCCTGCCGCCATTTTTTTCAGCGTGGAGAGACACAGTGACACTGATGCACGTGATGCAGAAGGCTGTGGAAGTGCATTGATTTCCATGCTCCAGGAGACTTGATTAACCGGGATTTCCAGTGCATCAGAGCAGGCTCTGAGCATGTGTACAGGAGCCCAAAGTGATTATTACATCCTTGAGACTGCAAGAGCAGCCTTGAAACAGCTCTTCAGTATTATAGGGAAGATCCCCTCTTCCGCAGGTTTTTTTGTTTGTTTGTTTGTTTTGTTTTTACAGGACAGCATGTTTACATCAAAGTCCTTTTTCTAAATTATTTAACAGCATATTTAAAAGTAGTAAAAAGCAACACAAGAAAATGACAAATCTGTGATTTCTTACAAATTATTTATATATTTTTAAAAGCTAAATCTGATGATGAAAATATATTTTTCCTTATTTTGATTAAATACACTTGCAACTGATTTATCAGTCTATAATACTCTATTTGCCCACAAATACACTCAAATTATGCTGCTTTTAATTAAGCTGTTCACACTGCCATATATTCTGTACCAGCAGTCAGACATATGTTAATTTGCAAAACTTAATGTAAATATCATGATCATCTTTTCAGTGCAGGTTTTCACACACAGTATATAATATTTAGCTGATTGTGTGTTATTAATATGAAATTCCAAAACCGTGTGTGTGTGTGTGTGTGTGTGTGTGTGTGTATATAAAATGGTTTTATCAAGGTAGCATAAATTATATCCAGTATTGACAACAAGATATAGCATTACTGAATGATTGAAAATCTGACTATCACAAGACAGACATTTCAAAGATTGTTACAGCAATATATTAGACACAGAAGAAGATTTTTTTTTAATGTTTACAACTACACAAGAATATATCCCACAAAAATATACAGGGACAAACTCTCAAGTATAAAATTAGTGCACCTTCATGCTACATAGCTTTACACCAGCTGCAGCTTTAGCCCATAATTTTTAATATAAAGCTCTGCTTTTGCTTCACACAACATATTAGGAGCACATTAATTTAAGTCCCAATTTCACTTTGAAGAACACTTCCAGACCACCACCAATCGGGTACATTGGTGTTTTCTTGCCTCCACCTTTGTTTCCTGTTTGAAAGTAGGTTTATAGGGCACTAGAGGTTGTCAAGGAGTAGAAAATATACTTTCTTGACCTCAGGTCTGGAAAAGAACTCAGCTCATTTTAGCTAGTGACTGAATTATCTTTTTTCAGCTTTTTTTCCTCAACTCAGTCGGCTGTTAGAGCAGTGAGAAGCAAGTATGTCTGAAAAACTGTGTGGCCCACTCCATGACCTACAAGATCTTGTGAATTAGACAAAGTCCCTGTTTAAAAACAAATGCTGTCTATACATGTGCTCTTTCATGTTCTAATTAAAATGCGACAGTGTCACCTTATCACCACATGCATTAGGCACCCCCCCCCCCCCCCATGCTTTAAAATGGCTGCAGGGCCACTTTACTTAAACCTCCCTGAATGAGCTTTAGATAAAGCGCCCTGTGGCCATTTTAACACACGTAGGGACTGAATATGTGTGATGGCGAGCTGTTTTAATTAGAGTGGCTGTCTGGAAACTGCTCTAATTAAAACGCACCCCCTCTCCCACCTCCAAGCACGTGTACAGACAGCCTAAGACACCTTTCATCTACTGAGGAACAAAAAAACAGCAGTACCCAGGACTTTCACCAAGTGCGAGCATTAACATGTTTTCCTTTCAAGGATCCCAACACCAAACCTCCTGCAGCTGATGCATAAAACTTGACTCCTAGGTTTGGTATGTTTATATCAGGGGTAGCAAAATGGTGGATCCAGCCAGAGGCCGGATTCAATTTCCCTTCAGCCCCTGCCTGCATCACTGAAGTTGGTCTCCATGGAGACACCAGCAGCAGTGGTGCTGTCCCAGCATGGGGCCAAGGTTTCCATGGAGACTGGCTCCAACACCACTGGCAGGGCATGCAGCTGGTAGGGAACTGCTCTGCAGCCAGGGCTGGGATCTTGCAGTGGTGACAGCATGGTCCAGAGCCAGGGCAGCAGATCACAGCTCTGACCCAACTCCGGACCATGCTATCACCACTGCAAGATCCCAGCCCCAGCCACAAAGCAGCTCCCTGCCCAGCCGTGTGCCCTGTCAGTTCCATGGAGCTGGTCTCCATGGAAACCCTGGTCCTGAGCTGTCACAGCAGCACCACTTATGTGGTCTCCATGGAAACCAGCTGCAGAAATGCGGGCAGGGGCTATTGGGAAATGGAGTCTCCGTGGGCCTGACCCAGCCCATGGACCAGACTTTGCCTGTCCCTGGTTTATATGATCCCTTTGCCAGCCATCCCTAATCTCCACTGAGCTTTGAGCATGGAGTACTCCTTAACACAGGATTTTGTACCGAACAGTAGGGCTGCAATAGACACACTTGTCCTGGGAGACAGCATATATGTGTAGGGTCCCATAGCCATACAAGACTACTGTATCACTTCAAGTCCCGTCAAAGTATGTGGAATAAACTGTGCCACCACTTTTTCCTAGGACATCACGGTGCGCACCTCTAAGGTTATCACAGGTCATTTCCTAACAAGCTGGCCAAGACATTTGCTCTGGCTGGCTGCCAACTGGCAGAGAAAGAGCAGTGTACCACCCCCTGTTTTGATCTACGTCAAAACTGGGACAATCAGGACTGGGTCAAATACAAAATCTATTTACAGCCTAGCAAAAAAGAAAATTCATCTTACAAAGATCAAAAGGTATACTGTGCTAGATTGTCCACATTTACTGTACTAAAAAAGTTTATTAACATATCAAAAGTAAATATAATCATTAAGGTTAAAGCCCATCCTCCATTTACATTTACAATGCCCACCAGAGCTATATATCAGGTATGTACTTCTAAGACTTGCCCATGTCGTTTAATAAAACAAAAAATTAAACAATAATGAAAAGAGTCCAAAAATACTTCGTGGCACCCAGTAGCTTAGATAATGCTGCACATTTGCACTTAAGCTAGCTTTCATTTCTGTGGAGCAACACTAGGTATAGCCAAATTTGGCCCTTTCAGGTTTCCTTTAGAAGAATCTGTCACAAATATGGTGCATTTCTGGAAAAATAAGACAGAAGAGTCAGATTTTTCCTTTTACTGAAAGTGTTCTAAATTGGGTGCTATAATTAAGCCTGCACAGTTACAATTCTTGGAACTGGGTAAAAAGACATCCTGGGGCAGAGAAAAAAAAAGCAATGCTCCTATTGTTAGGAGTCATGGTGGGTTGGATGGATGCAGAGTTACTTGAGAACTAAAAAAGCAAGGAAACAAGATAGCAGATGTCCAAGGACATGAAGGTAGGTCATAAATGGGGAACATGTTTGTTTTAGGAAACTGGAATGGTTTGAAGGGATTAGAGATATTAATATTAAACTTAACCCATTAGGATGCAAGACAAAATTAAATCATTAAAGCTACATTTTATAAACAGGTGCAACAGAAGAAAACATTATTTATTTTTATCCAAATGCAGCCAAGCATCAAAACAAGAATTTAGGCCCATCCCATACCAAATTCTGCATTACAAGAATTTCTTATTTGTAGGGAACTACCTAAATAGGGGAGAGACAAAGGTTTTTTTCGCAATCCACTTGCACCATGCAGAGCCACTGTCGCAGACATTTCACCATGGTCCCGCCCCTTGCTTCTGACTGGTAGAGAGGGCTGCTCTTCATGTGGTCCCATCCCTCACCACTGACTGGCAGAGGCCCCCAGCAGGGGAGGAGAGATGAGGGGCAACCATCATCTTGGCTGCTCTCCTTCATGCTGCTCTGCCAGTCAGCACCTCCCCCCTCCAGTGGGCTGCGAGGCTGGGCAGCCACAGCCATGAGCACCATTGGTTTCCACTGGAGAGCCAGCATCTTATTTTTACTAAGTTCTTATTTTTTTTCCAGGCGCTTCCATAGTAAATCACAGCAAATGCTGTTTTTCATGGTGACTGCGGAAACTGTTGTTTTCACAGTTTCTGTGAAAATCACGGAAGTGCAATTTAAGTAAGTCCCTACTTATTTGGGCAGACATTTAGTAAACAAAGCTAGGTCAAGATATTGCTTATGGGTCTCTGTTTAAATATTTTACTGAGCCCTAAGCCTTTGTTGGGAAAGGTGGCACATACATCGCATAAATAAATAAACAAGCATGCAGGAAAACAGCCCTTTCATAGAAGACCTTGCAATTTTAAGACAACAACCAAAAACACAACTGGCAGAAGGGAAGAGAATACAGAGGGAAGGGAACAGAGTTAATGGTGATAAGACTGTATCAGTACAGAGACTAGTTATGGATAAAACTTAGTTTAGAACCATTTTGAAGTATTTAAAATCCAATAGACACTCAGTATAGCTATTATTTGTGGATGGATTTCTTGCAGGCCTCTGTAAAATGCGTCATGATTAGGAAGGCTTATAAGAGGACGTGGTATCAGCTTTACAAATTAATTCAGAATAAGAACCCTGGGGCAGAACACAACATTAGGCTAAGCACTATCAGCTCTTTATAAATTACTAAATAATCCTTAAAAAAAAAATTATAATCAACTTTTGTCTCCTGGACACTGTTTTTAAAACAGTCTGTGTTGCTGACTAACATGAATGCCATTTACCATTATTCTGTAGGACAGATGTTATACCAGGTAACTTATAAATTACAAATGTATTTCTTAATCAATTCAATAATCAGAACTATTTCTATTTAAACAGTTGCAGTAACTCACTTAACAATTCTTTTTTTAAATTAAAATGTTCAAGGATTTAAAAACTCAGATCTCCAGGAGTTGAACACACAGGTGTATATAAAAATCATTTAACAATTAGATGAAGTTTTCAGAGGAACTGTCACTTTATTTAATTCTAAATATACTGGTTCTAGAGCATTTAAAAAAAACATGCTTCGAAAGTAAGCAATGGTACACTATCCTTAACTGTTGTTACCTGTTTTACATGCTAAAAAAAGTGTGTTCAGTATCACTATTGTGGCCTTGACATTGAATACACATTCAACAGAAAACTCATTTTATACTGGAATGAGATTATTAGAATGACAAAATTTGATGCTATACTTTTGATATAGTACACCTAAAATTACCACCTACAAGGGCATTTATTTCTTATTTCAAAACAAAGACAAAATACAAACATCTAAAAGATAGCTTGTATTGTTGCTCCAGAGATCTGAATTAAAAGCAGCAGCAGCAATTTATATTAAAAATTGAATGTTCACAACTGGGCATTACAGAGAAACTCACTGTCCCTTTAAGAATGGATTTTTAAAGTATCATATTATTTTATTGACAATGATGGTACAATTTGAATTCTTTATGTTTACATAAAACACATGTAGATACAAATAACATATATGTTACTCAAATTTTGTTTGGTGTACTTCATCTGCAATGAAGTACTAAGATTTGCTCTTTGCCAACAAAGTCTAAGACTCAAAAGTAAAACTTACCCCATCATTCTCTCTGTGTGGATTCAGCCTATTATACACAGCTTCAATAATATTACGCCTAAAAATAAAGCAAAGAATTAATATAGTAGAGAAATATTTTAAGAATTCAAGCACTACACCATAAAACCAAAGACTAATATTTGTGTGTCTTAACTTCTATGTTTGTCATTTAAATGTCAGCATCATATGCTTATGTAGGTTTTCAAAAAGATGCTTAGGGATTTAAACACAGTATTCAGATATATGGTAATGAAGGATTTTTATAGGCTTAGGTTAATGATACCCACATTCTTTTCTTCTGAATTTTTGTTCCCCTGTCTTTTCTTTCCTCACAGTTTATCCTGCTACACCTGGGCTGAACACTTAAGAAATTCTCACTTTATTTTGGGTTTTCAGAGTTGGTAATTTCTTCTTAGCTACGCATTTTCTGTTTAGCCCAGCAGTCCAAGAGTTCCTAATGTGAGCTGCATTTCTTGTCATAAACCAGATATAGAATGAGAAAATTTTACAACTATCCTTAAAATCATCAATTTTGAGCCTGTTGCTCAGAAATTAAGCAACAGGTTACTCTGGTCAAATGGAGTCTAAGTGTAAGACATTTTGAACAGCCTTAGATCTTGGTTTAGTAAGTGCCTAAACGATTGGGAGGAGAGAAGGAAGGGGGAAAGAGAAAGAAAGGGAAACACTTTCCTTTAAATTTTATTGGTTTCAGAAATGTTGTATTGCCACTAAAACAAAATGACATGAAAAAATAAACATGCTGTCACACCAGGAGGCATTTTAAATGCTTAAAAAAACTGATTTTGCATACATTTCTGTGCGCAAGATCATGAAAGTTTTCCAACCTGTCAAATATTCAAATTAACAGACTAAACAAAATGAGTGCAACTTTCCTTTGAAAAGGTAAAATAAATTGGCACTGATCCTAAGACAGTGCTTCTTAAACTATCTGATGTGGCGGGCTGGCAATTTTTTTTCCAGTGGGCCAGGGACTGGTGCCTGGTTCAGCTGGTGGCAGCAACTGCGTGTAACAGCGCTACACAAATGCGTGACTGGCTGTTTCTTTCTCCTTCCTCACTTCGCACGACATGATGTCACCTGGAGTGTTGGAACATACGAACTGTGGCGCTATGACATATCAATGTTATGGTTCTGAAAACGTATTTCTTTCTTTCCTGGCAACTCACTGAGGACTGGCGACCAGTGGCTCACGGACCGGCACTGGTCCACGGACCTCCACTTTGAGAAGCACTGTCCTAAGACACACAGGGCCTTTACACCAGAAATGAAGAGTAGCATGTAACATTGCCTAATGAGTCTATTATTTTATCATGATTCTACTGATACTTTCTGTAGCTTGTGAACAAACATGAAAAAATAAAAATCAAATAAACCAGGCTTTACGCTTTTAAAACATAGCTATATGGGAAGGTAAAATAGCATTTTATGTATCGCAGTATAATACATTAATTTCAGTTGACCCCCTTCAGAAGGAAGGGAGAGGTCAGTGGCAAGATATAGTATATCATGTATAATTTCTACAGTACAAAAAAGTGAACTAGTTTAATATCCAAAAATGTTTCTTCAAACCTTTATAACTAAACTGAAATAAATGTATACTTAACAGAAATAAACAAGGTTAAAGGAAGCCAGGACTACAGTATTGTACTTACTTGCCAGCTAGACCACCCCCTGGTGGTAAATTTGGGATATTCTCCGCAGATAAAATGCGAATTACATGAGCAAGGTCAGGCATTCCTTCCTCTCCTGAATTCTCCATAATTTCTGGTTTAAAAAAAAAAGAAAATATTCTAACCAACAGTAAACACAACTTAACAGTAAAATGCAGGATACTATTACCCTGACAAGAAAAACGACATCACAGAAAATATTTAAGAGTCAAAAAAGGGGGAAAAAAATCTCTTCTTCCCCATTTTATGTACAGTGATTACTTACCAGTAACTGGAGTTCAAGATATATTGTCAATATGCATATACCACAAGGGAGTGGCACATGCATCTTAAGCACTTGAGGTTGGAGACATTGTTGTCCTGCAATATATATACACACACACACTGTGCCTTATACTTTATGCCAAGGACATCCCTCTGCCCATTTTTTTAACAAAAGATATCCAGAATGGCGGGGACTGAGGAAGTGGGGAAGCAGAAGAGAATGCAGGCTATGCACAACAAACAGTGCATCTATAAGAACGCGCAAGAAATTTCTTCCTCTTTCAAGTGTTTTTCCATATGTGGCTGACTTAAAACAGCATTTGATACAGTAAGGGCAGGTCCAAATATGACACAGCATCCACTGTAGAAGCTTCCACAGTGACAATGTTTGGCAAAGATGAATATGGAGCTCCAGGTTGCTGTCTTCCTGAGGTCTGGATTGGAGACGTCCAAAGAGAGGCGACTAAGATTGCTAGGACTCTAGCAGAAAGTTGCAGTCATCATTACTGTAACGCTGTGGCTTACCCTGACACCATCTGAGATCTAGTTAAGCAATCACTGGATACAAGTCACTGTGCCTTTTGATATTTCAGGTCAAATAACTTATAATCAAACAACTTAGGAAATTTTGAAAAAGGCTGAGTTATATGCAGGTAAAAGTCAAGACTCCTCCCCCCCCAGCAAAATCTCAAGCATATGTGGAAATGAGCCAACTCAAATATAAGGTTTTCTGGAAGAATACTGTTAGGGAAAACTACTGAAGTGAAATTGATACCTTTAGCTACAAACTTGGGGTGAGCCTACAGAGAGAGCTTGTCTAGGTAACACATTTCATAGAATCATAGAAAAAGGAGGGCTGGAAGGGACCTCCAAAGGTCATCTAGGCCAACCCCCTGCCTGAAGCAGGATCATCTCTATCCAAGCCATTCTACACAATCCATAAGATAAAATCTACATAAGTAGGGGTGAGACAATCTAAATTGGGGTGAGACAAAGACTTTCTTACAGCATCTCTCACTGCTGATTGGCCAAGAGGCCCCAATCGCACTGGGCCCTGTGCTTTGGGGGGCCCTGTTGACAGTGCTGTACGAACCCCGCTGCGTCCACCACGCGCCACCATTGCCAAGGTCCAGTCAGAGCTAAGGACAGCTCTGACTGGACCTAGGGACCATGGAAAGGCTTACACATGCACTGATGCCCTAAAAGTAACACTGTCAGGAGTCTTGTACTCCTGGTAGGAGGTCAGTCCATGGTGGCAAGGTCAAAGGTGAGGCATCAAACAAAAAGCAATCAAACACAACATAGACATCAATGGTGGAGCAGGTAGATGCAGAAGGTATACATCTCAATGGCTCAATGACAAACAGAAGGAAAGAAAAAAGACTGAGAAATATGTGGTTTGACCCTCCCTTTAACCACCATGTGCGGTGTCTGCCAATGAGTCTGTGGCTCTAGGACAAACCTTCTTAGCCATCAGTGGAATCATCTGCAAGCCTACGAGCCGTGGGAGTGATCAAGCTTGACCATGAAGGAACATCGATGACAAGGACCCATTTTATATTTATGTTTTGGAGTATTCCTCCCGAGGTGTATCACCTTGCATTTGTCAGCAATTAAACTTCATCCTGTTGGCTCCAGCCTAACTTTCTAATCTATCAAGAACCATGCTCACAATCCTTCCCAGTTTTGTGTAACCTGCAAACCTGCCCAATAAGCATCAATAAACACATTGAACAGCACTGGGCTGAGGACTGACCCCTGTGGGATTCCAATCAAAATCTGCCCTTCCGACATAGGCCCATTAAAAATTACCCTTTACTTACAGCTATTCAGCTAGTCATCTGTGCACCGTGTAGTACTTTTATCCAGCCCACATTTCTCCAGTTTATTTATGAGACAGTTGTGTGGGACCTTGTCAAAACCTGCTGAAGTCCAGATACACTACATCCACAGCATTCTCTTCATCCACCCATGAAGATACTTTGAAGAAGGGGATCAAGTTTGACACTATTTGTTTTTCATAGATCCATGCCAGCTGTTTGTGATCTGCCTTTCCTCTTCCAGGTGCTTGCAAAAAGCCTTCCTTAGGATATGCTCCTGTAAGTGAGGTTAACCTGTCTGTAGTTCCCCGGGTCCTCCTTTTTGCCGTTTTAAAAGAAGACTGTGATGTTAGCTCTTCTCCAGTCCTCTGGTAACTGGCCAAGGGCTCCTCTGCCAGTTCTTTCAGCACCCTGGGATGAAGTTCATCTGGCCCTGCTGACTTGAATTCATTCAGACCCAACAAAAGCTCTATCTTCTCATTCAGCTTGCCCCCTTCCTTATCCAGATAATCCCTATCAGGTGTCTGGCAACTTAAATATTTGTAAAGACTGAGGCAAAGTAGCTGTTGAGTACCTCTGCCTTCTTTGCATCTTTGATTAGGAGTTCCCCCTGGCTTGTTAACAGAGGAGCCACAGCTTCTTTGGTTCTTTTCTGGCTAACCTATTTATAGAACTTCTTCTTACCATCTTTAACTTCCTGTGCCCAGTGTGATTCATTCTTTCTTTGCCTTCCTTATTTTGTCCCTTCAGGTTCCTGCTATTTCTTGGTACACTTCTTGGCAACCTGTCCATTCTTCCATTGTGCACACACTTTATTTTTTCACTGAAGCATTTTAGAAGCACCTTGTGCAGCCAGGTTGGTATCCCTTTGTATTAGGACAGTTTGTTTTGGGGTTTTCAATACTGTGCCCTTCAGAAGCTCTTAGCCCTTTGGGGCACCTTTATCCTTCAATCTATCCTCCCATGGCATGCACCATGCCTATTCCTCAAGTTGGATAAAATTTGCCTTTTTAAATCTAGTCCTAAATTTTGCTGACCTCACACTTTTCCTGTCTCAGGATCTAGAATTTTATCATAGTGTGACCACTTCCTCCCAAGTTACCCATCACCTTCACATCCTTCACCAAATCTTCCCTGTTAGTCAGGACAAGATCCAAGACATCCTAGTTGTATCCTTCATTTTCTGGAACAGGAAATTAGCTTTTGAATATACTTCTTGAACACGCGGGTAGCCAGCGACTCCAGCCAGCACTGCACGTTACAGCTAGAAGCACAGCCTGCCCAGCCCACCTCTATCGTGGGGGCTCCATGCAGCACACCTGCAGTTCCTGCACTCAGAAGTGCACATGGGGAAGTCCAATGCTGGAGCCAGCTGCCTTCCCTGTCCCCTGCTGCGCAGGTCCTGGGACTCTGTCAGAAGTGAAAGGGAGCCCCACAATATTGCTATACGTGGCAGATATTTTTTGTTCAGACTGTATAAGGAAACCTGAAGGGGGTGGTGGTGGTGCTTGAAGAATGCCTAATCCAGCTCCTCTTCCTGATTTGGTTGCCTATACTAAATCCCCAATTCATCCTTGTCAAAATGATGGCCGCAGATGGAGTGGCAAGAAGCTTCTTATCGATGTAAACAGCATACCAAGCAAGGGTTGTAGGACTAAAAGCTACTGATCTCCAAGCCACTGTCTCACACTGCACTGACTAAAATGTAGGTACTTTTCCCCAAGAGACTGATCTAAATCCCTGTGCTTTGTATATGCAGCAACCCAACAGTCTGTACACTCTGACCTCACCCTAAGAATCTGGTGGAGTTGCGATGCCTCCCAGCTCTCATACGGATTTAAAAAAAAAAGATTAGTTGAGATTGAGATGCCTAGAAGCTCAAATCTGGGTACACACAGCATCCCAAAACTAAACATTTAAGAATCTTTTCAAGCCTTTTTAACTGAATAGAAACACTTACTGAAACTAGGCATCTCAGCAGATATATGGATGCTGAGTGTTCATTTGTAACTTATGGTATGGACTAGTGCAGGCTTGTCCAACATGCGGCCCACCAAGCCATTTAATTTGGCCCGCGGTGGCGGCAGTGCTGCCACCATGGAGCAGGGAGCCACAGCAGAGGCAGGGCGCAGAGCTACGGCAGTGGTGGCGGCATGGAGCACGGAGTGCAGAGTCGCCGTCACGGAGCGCGGGGTGGCGGCGGTGCCATGGAGCTGCTGAGGCGAAGGGAGGGGAGCTGCTTACCCCCGCAGGGCCCGGTGGAGCGGCCCTACGTGGGAGGGCAAGCAGCAGCCGCTGCCAGCCAGTGCCTGCCTCCTCACCTGCATGCTTGAAGCCAGCCCCGCTGCCCTGCCCTGCCCCACAGCAAGGCGGTGCCTGCTCACTCCCCTGGCCAGCCTCCCCCCGGGCACTGCAGCTCTCTGGGCCCGGTCGCCCACACGCGAGGCCCCAAGGGGGCTGCTTCTCACGTGCTGCTGGGGACAGGAGGAGCCTGGCCGGGTCTGCACTGGCCAGCAGAAGCAGCAGCGGAGCCGTGTGACGCTTGGGATGGGACGAGCCTGCACCAGTCAGTTCCAAGCAGCACACAGCTCCGCCGCCACTTCTGCTGGCTGGTGCAGACCTGGCCGGCCTCCTCCCGTCCCCAGCAGCACATGGGAAGCCGGCTTCAGCTGCATGCTGCTTTTCCTGGATGGTGCCGACCTGGTTCTGCCCAGGCGGGTCCTGCAGCACCATGTCAACCCGGGCATGGCACCGGCAGGCCGGGCGGGCCCCAAGTTAACCCTAGCCTGGTCACACAGCTTCTGCAGCACCAGGTCAACCCGGTTGTAGCCAACCGGCTCTTGCAGCACCATGTCAACCCCTGCAACTTCATTGGTGTCAAAGGTCACGTGACATCACTTCCTGATATGATACCACTTCCTGTGACGTCTTTGAATATGGCTCGCCGGCCCGCTGGGTGATAAAAAGTTCGTGATCTGGCCCCACATTCAAAAAGGTTGGACACCCCTGGACTAGCGTATATCACTTGCTTTCAAAGGAGAGAGGGAACTGCTGCTCAGGAGTGCACAGCAGTTGTTGCAAACATAACTATTATGGCTGCATTATCTTGTGGCGATACAAAGTTAGCTAAACTGATCTAACTTTGACCCTGAGTAAAGCAAGGTTGAATCTGGAGCAGTGTTGCTACACCTATATAACTACAGAACCAGGCAGATTTAACAGTTACAACACTACAGCTTGCATGGCATCTTTGATAGCAATACAACTGTTATGTCTGTCTATACCCTATGCACCTTAATTTCACGTAAGTCCTGTTTAGACACCTATCAGGTCAGTTTAGATAGGGCCCAGGCACAGGTATCACTAAGGAACCAGACCTCAAACCAAAATGAAGATCATTAAGAGCTCAACTAAGATATTCAATACTGCTTAGAAAAATAAGACAGACTGATGTTTCAGGGTGTGTGATGACCTACAACAGGGAGTACATACACTTTGATAGAGCTGAAACAAGTCATCAGGCCTCAACTCTAGCAGGTAATCTAAAAAAGAGTGAAAGAAAACCTTATTTAAAAGAAAAAATGTTAAACACCATCAAGGCCAATAACCGAGACCATTTAGCCTGTCTGACATCTTCCAATATGAATGAAGAAGTCTCCAAAAGATGACAGCAGGCCATTGATCATCAAGAGCTATACAGCATCCAGGCTGTTTGATGTAACATATGAAGTTGCAGATAAGATATTCCACCTCAAGGATGCCCAAATGGAGGCCTGTGGGATATAAGCAGCCCAGAACAAGCCAGCATGTGGTCTGCAGGCTGCATGTGACCTGTGAGCCCTTACAACTGCCTCTCCCACTAGTGTGTAGAGAAGGGCAGGCCAGCAGGGGTGTTTAGACTGGTGCAGCCTGTGTAGCAGAAACCAATTCCAGGGGAGATGCCCTGCAGTGTGACCTGCACAGCAAGCTACCCCTGGCCTGACTGGTGCTGAAGTTGGACAAACCTATTCTACCTTTCTGGAAAATCTGGCTCAGGCTCCTTACTGTCTTGGCCAGGCTGGGACTAGCAGAATTAGTTGTTCACGTCTTCCCTCACCTTTAGCAGTTTTCACAGAATTAAGAGGCAGGAAAATACAGCTAGCCTTTCGATAAGGAAAGAATCAGGCAATGAGCCTAGGCTGAGCCTTCTCCTAGAGCAGAAGTTCCGTAGTCCTTTTTATTAAAAACTAAAGCAAAAATGTCAATAGCTGGATGATGCTAGCCCAGGGGCGGGCAAAATACAGCCCACCAAGCCATTCTATCTAGCTTGCGGGGCCCCTAAAAAATTTAGAAAATTAATATTTATCTGCCCCAGCCTGCCTGTGAAAGATGACAGGAGTCAGGGGCAGTAGAACCCAGGGGAAGCCACAGCAGGACTCTGAACAGCTAAGCCAGCCTGGCCCCACCCAGCCAGCCAGAGGCTTCTGGCCAGGGACCATGGGGCTGTTTGTGCCTGCTTGCACCTGAGCAGGAAATTCAGGTAAAAAAAAGGGGGAGGGGGACGAGGAAGGGGAGGACCGTGGAGTGATCACCCCAGTCCTCTGGGCTGGGCCGGGCTGGCTCCTGCTGAGTCCCATGGTCTGGCCATGAAGACAGGAGCCACATGGTGCAGAGCAGCTGGCGGGAAGGCAAGGAAGTGGGGAAAGCGGCAGTGGGGGCGTGGGGAGTGGAAGTGAGTGGGTATGCGGGAGCTTTGGCTCATCTGCTGTGGCTCTGACTCTGGCCCTAAGCTTGGATTGGGGGCAGAGCCAGACCTGCAACAGCCTCCTGCCCCCCCCACAAACCCCTTCCCTACCTCATGTCAGGCACAGCTCAGCTCTGGCTGGACCTGGGGTCTTTCCCACTGCAGAACACAAAAACTCCTTCCCCTACCCAGTCAAACTGCAGCGCAGACACTGGTGCATTAGCTGCCCAACCAATCAGCAGCACTTCCACTGTTGCGTAGCCAGGCAAAGACTGACCTTCCACTTGCTGTGCTCAGGAACAGATAAGCCAGAGCAACATCTGACAGTAAGGCGAGAAGGAAGGGAAGAAGCAGAGTCTGGGGGGAGCAGGGGAAGTAGAGGCATGCGTATGGTGCGGGGTGTGTGGTAGAGTTGTGAGGGGATGTGGCCATGTTGGGGGGGGTATACATGTGGGGGGTTGTGGGGGCAGGGTGTTAGTGTGTGCAGTTTGTGGGGTATGCAGGAGGATAGGGGCATGTGGGGACTCCCTACACACTCCGTCCCATGGCGCACAGACTCCACTATGAGCAGCAGCATATGAGGGCAGCCAGTGACTCCAGCCAGCGCTGGGCGTTGCAGCTAGAAGCACAGCCTGCCCTGCCCACTTCTATTGTGGGGGCTCCACACAGCATGCCTACAGCTCCTGCACTCGGGAGTGCACAAGGTGGAGCTGGCTGCCTTCCCTGCCCCCTGCTGCACAGGTCCTGGGACTCTGTCAGAAGTAAAGGGGAGCCCCACAATATTGCTGTATGTGGCAGATATTTTTTGTTCAGACTGTACAAGGAAACCTGAAAGGGGGGGGGGTGTTAGGATTTATAGGTTGAAGTCCTACTAAGCACTGAACTTTAAAGAGACTGAGAGGTCTCTGAAAGCTAAAGTGGTATCATGGATCAGAGAGATCATCAGAGAAATCAGGGGAGTGTCACTTCACCTAGAAACCTGGAATTGGTAAAACATTGAAAACACTCTTCAGCTTGCACATGTTTGTGGTTTCTCAAAAATAAATTACTGCCAAGGCCTACTATAATAGGTGGCAAATCTCTGTAAAAATATATCTTTTAAAAGTCCAACACTAATCTCTAAAAGAGAAAAATTTATATATACCTCTGTTCAGGCAAGATTACCCAGAAGTAGCCCCAAAAAAAATCACAGAGGGTCACTCTATAAGAACAGAAGAAAGGGCAGGGTAGTACCTTAAGGACTACTTCGTTCAGAGAGGCATAAGCTTTCATAGACAAACTACATGTTGGCATGTAATGAAGTAGATGGTCACCCGTGAAAGCTTATGCCTCTCTGAACCAACTAAATCCTTAAGGTGCCAGCCTGCCTGCCTTCTGCCCAACTCCAAACTAACACAGTTAACTACCTAAGGACAGAAAAGACAATATGCAAGAGGACAAGATACCAATAATTACTTGGTTAACTCAAGTGGCAGAGGTATATGATAGAAGTACTTCCCCTCAGCTTAAGGTCACCCCAGATAACCTAAACCATATGAACCATCTTTCCTGATCTATATCATCTTTTGTGCCCACACCAAAGCTATCCACATTGTGTTACAAGTCAAGAACAGCACTAAGATGTATCCCAGTTTTCCAGCAGAGCCCTTCAAGTAATCCAGTGTGCAGAGTCCTTCTCTCCTTCCAGCTATGTATTTATGGGTAGTAAAGAGGGGAAATGGGGTACATAAGAGCCAAAAAGAGGTATAGAGAAATGTGGGACTGCTCCTTGCAGAAACTAAAGAACCAGAAAGGCTAGGAGATAGGTAGGGACAAGGTCCACCTCATACCTGGTTCATCAGAATTTCTAGTCAAAGGGCTAACCATCACTATGGCTTGCACTTAAGAGTTAAGGTATAAAAGATTACCATGTATGAACTTGAGGATTACCTTAAAGGTGAACCTCAGCTTTAAGTGTAAAGATAACTTATAGATTCCAGACCGTTGATGACCTGTCTGGATCACCACGATGCCACACAACATAATTTGTTTCCAGTTAGTCTTTCTTCTCATCTCCACAGCCCCAAACACCTAAGATGTTATCTACAAATAACTACCATTAGAAAACAAACCATGAAGTTTGTAAAATCAAACACTAACAAGTAAGGAAACGCCACAATTGAGACTGCCTGGTTAATTTTAATCCCTGCCTTCTCCCCCCGCCTCCATGTATGTATTATTATACCACTGACTGCAAGTTCCCATGCTACTTTTTACCCCAGAGGACCCCTACCTCACTCAGCATACAGGAAAGAACTGGTCTGGGAAAATCAGTGTTGTGTGAAGACTTTTTTTTAGGATTCCTGCTTCACTTGTTGCAAAAGCTAGGTGTAGAACAAATTAAGCAGGGAACTGCAGGAAGAGAAACGATTGTCTCATGATTAGGGCAGCTGAATGTTCCCCTGGAGAAATGAATTTCAGCTGTCAAAGAATTTGTGTCTAGTTAGACGGGTCATTTAAACTAAACTTCAGTCACTAATCGATTGCTCCTCATTTTCTAGTTGCCCCATGGAATCCAAGAGAGTCCGATGAGCTGAACAGTCAGAACTGCAACCCAAGTTAGTGGAACAACCCAACTTAGTTTTCTGAACAGAGTTTTTATCAGCATTCTTGCCAAAGTCTCTTCAAAAACAGGTTTCAATCGTTTCAAATTGGGCATCCAAAACCAGCGAAGATTTTTGCCCTTAATCTTGTGCCTCAATTCACAAACTGATAAACTTGGATAACAACTCCCATTCATCTTACAGAACTGCTTGAAAAATGATTAAGTTTTATATTTGAAGCACTCAGCAGCAAGTGTGAATCATACCAAGGTCTGCAATAATTCTGTCTTTAGTACAGGTTCACCAATAAAGATTTTTGGGCTGATACTGATGGCCGATTATTGGCCAGTCAATAATTAGAAGAAATCAAAATCTTCTAATTAAAAGAAATCAAACCTTACTCATGAAGATCCTAGTAAAATTAATTTCCTACTGCTACCTTCCCCGCTGTTGATTTGAATAATATAATCCACAATATTTAGTATGTGAAACATTTTCCATCCCACAGGCAGCTCAGCATTGGTAAATCTAAGAAAAGGAAAATTTAAAAAGGAAGCATCAACATCTGTTAACCTACAATACATGAACAAGCTCTAGTTTTATGATTGCCAAATTCAAGCTACAGAAAATAGCTGTGCATACAGATTTTGAAAAGATGTGATTTATTAAATAGCAGAACTACTTAACAAACATAAATATATAGCTGCATTACAATCTGATAAATGACTTTGTAAGGTAATATCCTACTCAGTTGTTCTTGTGTATATTAAAAATAGGATCTAAAATCTCTTGCAGAGCCAACATACCTCAGGCTGAGAGATTTGGAAGGTATTATGATTATGACTCATGCCATACCTAGAGAGGTTGTGGAATCCCTATGCTTGGAAGTTTTTAAGACCAGGTTAGGTTAAACTTCCTGAGGTCCCTTCCAGCCTTACTTTTATAAGGGCTCTGGCAGATGTTATATTGTCAATGTGATTAACATGTTAATCGTGCCATACATTGCAACAGGCCACATGTTCAGCCAATTCATGGCACCATTAAATGGCAAACCAGCCACAAAGATGTTTCACATATAAATACACATCTATGAAACACCCTTTTGACTGGTTTGTATGGCACCTTAAATTAAATGCATGGTATACATCTTAGACCTGGGGCTGTCCCCACCAATGTTGACAATCACCTAACAATCAGGCTGGGGAATTTTATGTCCTGTCCCAAACAGTGTGCATCGTGCCATGCACATTTAAAAAGCAGTTATGTGAAATAAAAACGTCTGCTAGTCTTGAAAACCATTTTTAAAAACAAAAGGATGTGAAAATAGTCTTTAAATTCAGACTCTGCCTCCACCTTCAGCTTGTGTAAAGGTTTATTAAGAGGGAACATGATAGCAGCCTTTGAATATCTGAAAGGCTGTCATAAAGAAGGAACACACCTAGTCTCTTTTGCTGCAAAAGCAATGACTTAAAATAGCAGCAAAGCAGGTTTAGACTGGATACCAGGAAAGGCCTCTTCACTGTTAGAACACTGAGTCAGTGGAACAGATTCCCAAAGGAAGTTGTGGCACCTCCATCACTGGAAGTCTTCAAGAAGAGGTTGGATAAACACTGCTCAGGGATGATCTAAGAGCAGCTAAGAACTATGCTATAGGCATTTTCTGGGCTTTGCTGATTGTCACATGGGACAAGGAGGGAATTTTTTACTTCACCTTCCTCAGAAGCACTGGGCGACTGCCAACGCTGGGGATTTTGAGTGGGGCGTACCAGCATTCCTGTTTAGACTAAAATCCCGATGTTCCTAACTAGAGGGTCTTCCCTTCTGCTCAATGTTAAAGGGACTGCCGCATTTGGAGTCAGGAAAGAATTTTACCCTACACCCAAATTAGTATGGAATGTGAGGGTTTTTGCCTTCCTCTGTAGCAGGGGGTCTGGTCCTCTTCCTTGGATCTCTTGAACCTTTTTTAACAACCCCTTCAAACAGCAGGACACCAACCACCACTGTTCCCCTGCTGTACCTGTGGCAGGTTAAGGTGCTATGCCTTGTAGTTGTCTGTAGTTTGAATAATTGTTTAGACAAGGATTTCTATGGGCTACTTTGGATAGGGATGATCTTGCCACAGGCAGGGGGTTGGTTGGACTAGATGACCTCCAGAGGGCCCTTCAAGCCCTACTTTTTACGATTATAACATTATATTAAAAGTTAAGAAAATACTTGTTTCGATTTAAATAATCAGATACTTATTCAAGCAGCACTGCCATCAATCCTCCCAGTCCCATCAACTGCTGCGGCACAAGTGCAGCTACCAGCTGATGGGGAACTGTGCCAGGGCTGGGACTGAGCCCAGGCATCTGGGAGCTGTGCCTCTGCCACCACTACTATTCCCCACACCTCAGATGCAGCACAGGTGCAGCATT
The DNA here is from genome assembly GCF_030867095.1 of Alligator mississippiensis. NCBI lineage: Eukaryota > Metazoa > Chordata > Crocodylia > Alligatoridae > Alligator > Alligator mississippiensis. Next base: position 196,850,106 of record NC_081824.1, on the reverse strand, counting down.
CAGTTGTGAGGAACTGAGCCAGGGCCAAGCAACAAGAAGCTGAGTCTGCACTGCCACTGCTTCTCCCCACATAACAGTTGAACTGCAGGAGCAGTGTGGAAGCTGCCTCACTCAGTTCCTACCAGCTGGAAGTTGTGCCTGTGCTGTAGGCAGGAGCAGGAGAGGAAAGGGCATGGCAGGTAGAAGCAGTGGTGATGTGATCATAGCTTCCACCTGACCCTAGCACAGCTCCTCAATGCCCAGCCCCCCCAACTCCACTGGCCAGATCCAGCCTGTGGGCCATGTGTTGGTGACCCCTGGTCTAGAAAATATACTCAAACCCTTTCTAAGGCCTGGCTGTAGGCCTTACTAAAACATGGTGTTACCTAGAAAGGTAACCAGATCAGGACAGACCAAAATGGGGCAAGTTCTCGACTCCTGGAGCGCTCACAAACAACACTCTGCTAACATCTTTAATTTAAAAAAAGATGGTCCACCTGGAACACCTTTACTAACCTGTAGTTTTACTATTGTGCACATAATTTCCATCTATACAGGTCACAATGCTTTACGAAGATTAAAGCCACGTCTGAACATACTAGTTGGTGTCCTGAAAGCTAATTAGCATGCCACTTTACCTGGCTTATTTGTTGTACTCATTCAAAGTTAGCTCTGGTGTTTCTGCAAAGTACTACATTGTGCCATGTAAGCACACAGAGAAGGGAGATGAAACATTGCCATATAAATCTGTATATTGCCATAGAAATGGCTGAAGACTGTTTCATAAAATGTATCATAGCAGAGAAAAAGAGTTTCCACATCATGGAAAGCATAAACAATAATACAACATACTACACTAATGAAGCCAATAGGAAACAAGTTTGAGAGCAATATTAAAGTCATGCACAACTGTCCCCATCTAGGAGAAACACTCCCTTTCTTTCATTTTGAAAAACCAGTTTTCTGCCTGCTATGATGTCTCTCCAAATTACTCAAAGTATTCCAATAAAACTGAGTCATATTTACTTGTGTTCCTATTTCTCTCCATATGATCCATCCGGAGCTTTTAGAAAAAGTATGGCTGATGCATGGAGCCATTTATAAGAAATTAACAACATTGAAAATTTAGACAGTTACTGACCCAAAGTGATGTGCTATTTACTTATCACCTGTCTACCCACATGGCTTAGATTGTTTTCTGAATGTACCACTCATAGATTTCTTCAACCCGGAGATACAATTATGTTCACTGTCAGATAAATTAATTATTGACCTTGAGCCATCAAGTGCAACCTCTCAAATATATTTCAGAACTAATCTTGTGACTGATGCCTTTGGAATGTGGTGGTACACTTTGTAGATGATGTCAAGATCCAAAACTAGCTATGTAAGAGTTAGACTATATCATCCCTTTAAAAAAACAAGCTTCACAGACCTAGCCAATGAGTGACTTCTAAACAGTACTTAAAAAAAAATAACTTGAGAAAGGCATATAAAAAAAAATTAAAGCAGCATACAGTCAATGACTTGTACTAGTAAATCTTAAATTAATTTGATTTTAAAACTTGATGTTCCGTATTGCTTAACAATATGAACAAATCTAACAAACATCCTACTTTTATCTCAAAATACAAGATTATCTTCACATCGCTATTCTGTGTACTATATACACTCCAGTGTACAAGCAGGTAAATTTTTATATTAAACCTAACTAAAATATCCCGTGAAACTTCATACAGAAATTTTTCAGAAGAATGTCATCTCTATTAAGACTAAGTTACTGGAAATGGAAATTGCCGATTCAACTACCTTGATAATTAAGAAAATCTCTCAGTCAACTACTCTACTAAGGTTCTGAAATGCAGAACAGGACAAGTTTTCTAATTAAAAGCACTTTTACTGAAAGGCACCCATATGTCAAATACAATAACAATCATTTGATATTTTCACAGCCTGTTAAGAATTGCAGTTTGAGAGCTAAACAAAAAGTTCGTATTTTAGTTATTTAGAACAGTTTCATCTTTCTGTTCCCCACTCTGTCTCTCTCAAACCCTTAACATCGGTATTTCATAAACAATTTCATAGCTAAAGGTGAATCATTCTTACTTGGCATAAGGAAACATACATGAAAACGTACTGCTTTTAACTTCTCTGTTGAACACATATAGTGTTTGAGTAGGCAACATATATGTTCCATCCTGGATGTCAATGGTAGTTTCCACCCAACATTTTGGGTAAATAAGGGTTTTTTGTTGTTGTTTAAATTAACACATTCTTGCCATTATATTGGCAAGTATATTCATACTATTAATTATATTCATACTATTGCTATGAAAAGTACATTAATAAAGTTACTCATGTGATTAGAAAAAGATTATATGCATAATTTTCTTTTTGCATCTACCTGACAGGGGGAAAACAAAAATAAGGAATTTTAAAAAAAATCATTCTAGAAGCTCAACTTTCATCTCTCCCTATACTAAGTTTCATTCTTTCCTTTTATTAGATTTATTCAATTCCTTTTCTTTTGAAACTCATGAGCTCTACAGCCAGGATAGCATCTCTTTTTAACCTTTCTTGTTTCATTCTTTTTATTACTATTCCTTTGAGTAGCATGGCCTCCCTTCAGCTGTTTTTTGGGGGGGTTGGGAGGAAGGGGGATGGGGCAGAAGGGGGGAAGGCTCAGCAGTTACCATGCTCTATCTTTTCTCATGAGCTCACCCTTAGCTCCGATCCATTCCACTCATTCATCCTCTCTCCAAATACTACTACTTACCTAATCTGGTCCTCTTACAGAACCCTCAGACCCATCGTCTTTTCCTTTCCACCATTTTGTTTCCACCTCCCAGCTATATGGCATAAACTTTCCCATACCTTCTCCATTCTCTAGTTAGGACAACATCTGCTGTAAGAAATCCCTCCAGTCAGTCAAAGTCACAATGAGTAAATACATTCCTTAACCCACCTCTGACATCACCTCTGCTCCCAGCTACGAAGAGGCTGAACAGTAGCTAAATGGGACCAAATACTTCTGTGAATGAGAAATCAAAGATAGAGGCTGAAGTCATTAGCAGAAGCTCTAATTGCAGCTAAACGTTCTTCTCTGGTGGTTGATTTCTGTTGTCCAACCATTTTCTCTGAGTGAAGGTATCTAAGCATATATGTCAGGATGTAATTATCCTGTCCCTACGTTTGCCTCAAAACCATAGGAGGGTGCTCCTATGCATCAGTTGGCTAAAATAAGTACCTTGGACAGGTTTACAAGACCTTGTATATGCACAGAATACAAAAGTCATCATAATCATTTTGCTCAACTGTTCATTCCAATTATATGCACATTCTGTACTTCCCAACTTTTGAAAAATCTGATTCATAGCAAGTAAATCCTCAAGTCTTTTGTAACAAATCACCTTTAATTTATCTGTCTGTATGTCTATTTTTGTGACTCATCTAGTCCTGGATGACTTTCCTTTCATTGGTTGAATCTGCTTGGGAACACAAGGAGATTATTTTCTTGACAAACTGATTCCTGGTATATTAGTAGAACACAAAAAATCCACTGTACTGGGAACAAACGGAAGTTTTCCATAGCAAGTAGCATCTACAACTCCTACTAGATCCAACCTTTGATTTTCAAGTGTTTAGTTCTTCTGGCTGTAAAAGTAAACTTCCGAATCATCTGCAGCACTGTCTTCATAAAGTTGCAAAGAAAAAGCTCACAGATTAAGTGGCAGCACTTTCAACTGCCATAGCAATTAATGCTACCACTACTTTCCCACCACCAAATTTCCAGACTTGTGGAGAGCCCTACAGACCAGATGATACTGCTTCAACAGCCAGATCCAGTCTGTGGGCTATATCTTGGTCATCCTCGTACTACACGATCACCACTTTCCTCTAATGCTAAAAACCTTATGCAGAGAATTTCTATCAATTAACAATTTATTTTGATAAGGTCAATTATAGTTCACTCTTTGAAGCCCTAATCTAGCAAAGCACTTAAACCAGGGGTGGTCAAAATGCGGCCTGTGGGCCAGGTGCAGTCCACCAGGCCACTATCTAGCCCGAGGGGCCCCTAAAAAAAATTTAGAAAATTATATTCATCTGCCCTTGACTGCCTGTCATGTGGCCCACGATAGCTTGCCAAAACTCAGTATTCAACCCTCTGCCCAAAATAATTGCCTGCCCCTGACTTAAACACAACCTAACTTTCAACACCTGCCTAAATACCTTACTAAACCGAAGTCTGAGATTAATCACTACCAGAAGCATAACTAACAGCCAGTGAACAGGGCATGAACCCCAGGCACTCAGTAAAGGGGGCACAGCAGCAGAGACCATGGGGAAAAAAAACCACATGAGGCTCCAGCTGTGGGAGATGCTGCTGCTGTAAGGTGAAGTATCAGCATGGCCACAAGCAAGGGGATTTAACCCCCTCTCTCAGCCCCACAGCTGTTGGTACCTCCCTTCATAGCAGCAGTTATTTCTTACGGCTCCAGGGCATGATCACTACCATGTTGTTTCTGATCACTCCAGCAACTATAGTCTATAGACAATACACTCCAGTCCAGTGAATCTCAACCAAGGGGGGCACAGCATCCTCTGGAACCATGAAATCCTTTTTTGGGTGATGCACAACATTAGTAGTATTGAGCATATAAACATGACTTGCAAGATTAATTCAGCAATTTCAAATAGGACTACATGGTGTCAAAAATATTCTGACCTGTCATGGTCCTTCTAATGCAAAGAATTCAGAAAAAGATTGCTTCAATATTTTTCCATAATCAAGAAATGAGTGAAAACTAAAAGCTGGCATTTTCCAAGAGGTGCCTCAAGTCTAACGAGGTTGAGAAGCACTGCTCTAGTCAAAGGTCACTGAGCATTTTACAGAATAAATTCCATCAAGAATATATTGAAGAAAACACAGATTCAACTAGCAGAAGCCACCCTAAACACTGGGTTAAACGGCAATCTCAAAATCAGCAACAACTCTCAGATGAAAGGTTTAACTGCAAAGTCTATTAGAATGCAAAGTCAGCTAAAAGCCCCTTTAAATGGTGCCCATTCATTAACTCTACCCAAAACAGTGCACAAAATATTAATACAGCATCAGATAAGGAATGAATGTTCTAAAGAAAAGCAACACTGCTCAATTAAATCTCTCAATACTCAACCCAAACTTAACATCAATCTTCTCACCAAGGACTACATGCGTGTCACAAGGGACAATTTAAAAACAAATTATCCAAATGCAAGAAATATGCAATGGAGGCAAACCATTTCTCACAGAAGCACTGTCTCCATTCTTGATCAACCAAATGGTTTAAAGTATTTTATTCGAGATTTCCCAAATTTGGTTTTGTCCTATAAATACTTGATACACAAGCTTAAATGATAAAACTACAGACCCTCATTCTTTTTGCCTAGTCACTTAATAAAAAATAGACATTTGCCAAAATGCCATAGATTCAATAAATTTATTGAGAAAAAAAGGAAATATATGGAGAAAATGAGTAGGGAAAACTGAGTTCTTCTGCATTCTCTTCCATTTTCTTTATTTTCTTCTAGTCCTGATAAAAATTCTTGAATACTCTAACTCTCAATCCTTGTCAAGTATTTGTCACTTAAAGGTCTTACACTTTATCCAACGTACAGAACACTGAATGACAGGGGGAACTCCTGTGGGAAAATCAAAAGCAGCTGAAATATGACTGACAAGTTGCACAAGAAATTTATTTCTGCTGAATATTTCGTACTCAGGATGAAAGGACTACTTCTTTGTTATATCTAATCGTATTGCTTTGATTTTAAATAGTATTTTGATTTTAAATAAACTACAATAAAAGTGTATGGATCCAATGCTGAGAACCCCTGACAATGTTTTAAATGCACTAAATAAACCTATCAGCTCAAATCAAACAATCAAGAAATAGCATTAAAAACCCAATAACCAACTCAAATTGTTCATGTAATACCCTGTTTCACATGCTATCCATATCCAAAGAGACATAAGAGAAGTGCCACTTACATACAGCGCACTCTGATAGCTAACGAACACATACTGTTACAGGTCTGAAGAGAATAAATGTTTGAAAAGCCAACTCCCAGGTATAAAGCATCTTGCCAAGCATTTCTTCTCTCATAATGAAAGCTCAGGCATCTCCAGTGACTTCAATTACGGCAATATGTCACAGGGAGGGAGAGCTCGTCTCTTAAGACTGATTCCCCTAACCCATTTAAATTTTTACAGGTCAAAAGCAACAAGAAACTAGGGCAAATTGTACAGCAGTTTTGATAAGCTTCTGACAAGGGAAAAATGCTCAGCAATGCTCACTGGCTACATTTCTCCAAACAGAAATAAGTAGCAGCCCCAGGGAGTAGTCCAGTTTTATAGGAATCTAATCTTGATACAACAAACTCATGAACAACAGGTGCAAGAAACAGGTTAAAAAAAAACAGGGAAAATATTTTACCTATCAATAATCAGGAAGTACTATTAGCAGCCTGCCCAGACCCCAATTTATCACATCTGGTCAACATCATTCCTTCCTTTCCAGTTGCTTATGTTAGCCAACCTCAGTAACTCCTGCATTCAGATTTCAGACAGCTTACCAGATGCTAAGGAATGAAATCATCAGCTCCAGCTGTATCAGTGAAAATACAGACATTGCAATGCATGCCACCTTCATAGTCCTCTTCAGAATCTCACACACATGTTAAACAAGACAAGCGACAAAAAAGCAGCCAAAAGAAACCCAAAAAGAGAACGCACTCGGGGGGGCATCCACACATGCAGGCATGCGAGCTTGCAGCAGCTCAAATAGAAGCGGTGCAAATTTGAGCCAGGGCTTCTTGCCTTGGTGGATGTGCCCGGACATGTACTTTGGTGTGGGGCCCCACGAGGCCCCAGTGGCCCCAACGGTAGCTGCTACTGCCAGTGAATGCAGGGGTTTTTTTTTTAACTGACGGGATGTTGGGGCAGTGATCAGAGGAGCTCAGGGGGCGGGGGGGGACTAGGCCGGGCAAGGCAGCCATCGGGAGGGTTCAGAGGGCAGGCAGGACAGTGATCCGGGGGCTGGGGGAGCAGGTGGGGCCGGCAGGTTCCCCCCCATGGTCCCTTCCCCCAGCCCCCTCCACTCCCTACTTACTGGGGGAAACCCGGCTCCAGCTCCCTGCCCTTGGCACACTGCTTCCCCTGCATGGGCAGGCAGTGTGCTTCAGAACTGGGGAGAGGGCACTTCAGCACAGGGGTGGGGCAAAAGATGCTCTGGCTGGCTACCAGAGTGTCTCTGTGGAAGACTGAGCCTCCAGTTGCCTCAGGGCACAGTCCAAGACTGTGCCCTGCCTGCCCTACTTATGTTTCCCCCCATAGGTTTTGGGGGGTTTTTTGTTGGTTTTTTTTTTATCCCAGGGGTCTAAATCTTGCCCCCGCACTGCATATTGTAGTGCAGGGAATGTTTTTTCCTTCCCTGGAAGGGAATCTCTGGGATGCTACAGATTAACAGAAGGTACCAAGCAATTCAAACAAACACATGTGCCTACATCTGTAATAATATTTGAATTTGACACGTTTCAACTTTAAGGAGAAAAGTTATACTCTTGGGCTGATACACACCTTCAGTCGTCCATAATTTTTAAAGCCTTAGCAAAACATTTTTCACTAAGAATTATTTGTGTGTGTATTACCAATTTTTAAACCTAACACTGTTTAAGTAATTTATATATCAAAAAAGAATTAAGTATGAAAATCTCATTCTTTATTCTGTAACCATAAAATTAAATGCTTTAACTCAAAATTTTAACCACCTTAACAATCAGTCATGATGAAACATACTCCAAAGAGAGAATAGGATGAAAGAACCTTCTTCATTAAAGAGATTTTTTTGTTTGTTTTACCAACACACTCAATATGAAATAATGGCAAACTGTTTAGACCAGTGTTTATCAACAAAGGTGCTACAGCACCGAGATCCTTTTAACATGCCACGGGGCACCGTGCAGTATTAGCATCATTGGTGTACAAACACCTACACATGAGCCACATCTACACAAGACACTTATTATGGAGCAGAATAATTAGTTTTGCAGTAAATGTAACATATCTACATGTGCATCCCTATTAGGCTGGAGTAAACTAATTCACTCTGCAGTAGAGTACTTGTAAATACAAGTACTATCCTGTTGTGGAGATTTGTTTGTTTGTCTTTTGCTCTGCAGCAGTGCGCCTGTAGATGCCAAGGAGGCTGGCTGAGCAATGAGGGTGTTTCAGTGCAGGGGCTGCCCGCTGCTGAGCCCTGCTCTGAAGCTCCTTCGTGCCCCAACCAGCCCCTTTTGCAGCATGTTGAGCCAGGGGGAGCAGCCCTAGGCTGGCAGGCTGACCCCCAGGGCCCCTTGCAAGCCAGAGCTTCTCTGACCCAGCTCAATGTGCTATGGTCCAGAGCACACGTTCAAACAGCATGCCCAGGAGCAACAAACTCCGGAGCAATCAGGTCTCGAGATTTTGCTTTGCATTAATTACATGTGTTGATGTACCCACGGTTAACAAGATAAACCCAGAGATTTGAAATAGAAATGTGGAGTGTCAAAAACACTCTGACCTGTTATGGGTGCACACAGTTCTTTGCAAAAGAATAACTGCTTTAGTATTTTGCCATAGTCCAAGAGAGTAAAAGCTAATAGCTAGCATTAGGCATCTTGAGTCTGACGTTGAGAATCGCTGGTTTAGACACTCTACCTTTCATTTGTTGTACAGGAAAAACGCTAATATTCCAAATTTTTGAAGATATAAAACTCATTTGAGCCACTCAAACATTGCTTTTGGTGCAAAACTAATGGAAATGACCAAACTATACATAGCCTACTATAATGTGACTGATACGATATACACGATATAAGCAGAAGAATAACATCTTGCGTGTAAATGGTCCTACCAACAGAAGGAAGGTAACAATATGCAGCCTAATAATTGTGTTGAATACTCAACGGATGAAAAATGTATGGGGCATCAAAAAATGGGAAGAAGAAAATTAGAGCATTATTTATTCAGTACAATTTTTCAAACACTGTCTTCAGTAGTATGCATATTTCAAATATAATAGGCCATATGCAAGAATTTCATCACCAGCAAATTCAATGAAAAATGTAAAAATCAGGTGAAGAATCAGTGTTTAGATCAGGAAGTTAAGAAAACATTTCCCTAGCAAAAATAGATATCAAAACTTTTACCACAACTTTACTGACCTAAGGTAAACAGTAGTATGAAACCTACGGTTAAACTTGGTTAGACAAATATAGACAATGGATGCTAACCAAAATGAAAAGTAATTAAATGGTTATCATTTAAGTCAGGATCAACCAAACCCATCCTACCTGTTACTATGAAAAAACCACACAGAATTGAACCCTCATATTAAATAAGTTTGGCCATTGTTATTTAGAACTACTAATAGTGCTTAGGATTTTAAACTCAAGGAAGATGACATTTCTGAAGCAGAAAATTGATTTCTTACCTTCAACCCGTGATTCCAAGTGCTTATCCAGCTCAGCATCTTTTTTCACTGCCTCATCTGAGACCTTAGGGGCATTTGAAAAACAAACTAGCACAATACTCATGTTATCACGACTTCCCTATATAACGGAAAGGGAGGAGGAAAAGAAAAGGAAAAAAAAGGATGTGAGTATGAATTTTTATCTTAACCCCATATTTTCCTCCCTTGCTATTAAATCGGATCAAATAAATACTGTAATTAATTTTAACTGGACATATTTAATTTTCTAAATATTACAAATCCATGGTAAATATTTATTTCCACTCTCTTAAGTATTTCCTCAATTGTTGAAATATACCAAGAAGATCCAAGGTCAAACATCAAAAATAATGTTACCTAAAACTAACTAAAGTTTACAAATATTCTAAAGTCTGGAATGCAGAATGTTAATGCTAGACTGAGACAACTGCATCACTATCACTAACAGTTCAACTAGAGAATATTCAGCTAAGACTTTACAGCTCATTTCAAATTATTTGTTCATCCTAATTTGTCTTTGCCACTACCCAGGTTGCTTTTCATTTTTTGACGCTGGGAACTTCCAAAAATAAATGAAATCATTCCATACTGTCAAAACACAATGTTCTGCCTGACCAAGGTGATGCATGTTTAGATGACCTGTAACTTTCAATAAAATTAGTAATGGAAGTTGTTATGCAAAATGATGAACTTCTAATCTGTTTTTTTTTCTTACAACTGGAGTCTTGATACATTTTACCTAATCTTACCATGCAGCACATCAACACTGCTGTCTTGATATTCAAAGGCAGGGGCTCAGGCCAGTCACCTCTTTTGTACTTCTCTTTACTGCTCAATTGTAAATTGCAAAATTATAATTCCAACCATAATTTAGTGTTCTGCTGTGCTCCTGTCCTCAGTACATCCTGATTCTCCCACCTTCCACTCTTGCATAATCCTAGGTAAAACTCTTTAAAGTCATCTGTGAAGGTTGTATCTTTACTAAACTCTTTTATAAGACAACTAGATATTTTATTCTTTTCTATCTAAAACTTCAAAAATGACTGAGAAATTTCCTTACATGTTCAGAAAGAACTTAGAAACAACTGTTACCAAGAGCTTCTTAACTAAACTAGAATGAAAAGCCAAGCGATGATAGTCCCATGCCCTCAGCCCGTCAAAGCCTCCACCCTGGGACAGTTCCTACAAGCCGTCACTACTAGCTATCTTGCTACAAAAAATAAAACAGGACTCAACAGTTTGGAGGATAAAGCACAACCACAGCCTGATTACCTTTGTTTTGAAAAATCTCTTCTTGTCCCAAGCTAGAGAGGACTCTTACCTTCTATAGCCAAATGAAAAATAGTTGTTGGAAGATTCCCCCCTTATCCACAGCTGTAGAACCTTTGAGGGCAAGCTTCAAATTCAACGCAAAACTGGAAAATGCTACAAATTTATTTACATGAAACTTGATACAAATACCCTACTTCTGCTCTGCACTCCACATATGCACAAAATTTGCCTATGTGAAACACAGACAGGAGAGGAGCTTGATATTGTATGAAGTGCACAATAATAGTGATGACACTATACATGTACCCCATACATTCTGGTTGTGACAGTCTCAAGAGCTTAGCTGTACTTTGGTTTTTGTTTAGAATAAAGCATTCTAACTGGATAAACATTCTTAAAATGGCAGGCTGCTCAGGTAACTAAGTAGACATATCTATGCAGAAAGTCAATATTCCATTTCTAGTTACAGTTAGCAAAGTGTTACTACACTTTTCTCTGAAGTGCCTTATCACTTAGCAAGGATCTCTCCAGTAGAGTGAGGCCCCAAAAGAAGTGGAAACCCAAGAGGTAGGAATTTCTCCAAGTATCAAGAAGGGAGGAGAAGTTATTTGGATTATCTGAATTACATTAGTGGAAACAAATACTTTTTCTTTATAGAGGATAATGTATTCATCTAAAAAATTATAGGTCAATTCCATAGCATCTTTTGGGGGAAAATTACTTACCTTATGTAAACAAGTATCCACTACCCAATTGCACACTTTTTCCAGGTCATCTGATACTTCAAGCCTAGACTTAACAAATTCACAGAGCTCTTCATTGCTCATTACATCCCAAATTCCATCACAAGCCAAGATGATGAACTCATCCTCTTCTGCCCTTAAAATTTCACAAACCTCAGGCTCTGGAGAAACCAGTTGTTCTGTAGGGCCTTTGCCATCAACACATTTGTAGTCATAGTCCCCCAAAGCTCGAGAAACTGCCAACGAACCATTAACACGCTGAATCATTACACTGCCTCCTGCATTCTGGATTCGCTCCTTTTCCCTTGGATTGCAAGGTTTGTGATCCTGTGTTGAAAAACAGACTTGTCCATTCCTAAAGAGAACAGCACGTGAATCACCACAGTTGATAAAGTACATATGCTCAGGTGAAATCATAACTCCCACAGCTGTTGATCCGCTTCTGTCCATTCCATTTCTGAGGTCTGAAAAATTGCGCATATACTCATCAATTTTCAAAAAGCCAGTTCTGATTCCACTCTTGACATTTTCCACTGAAGGCTCAAGAGCGGATCCTGGTTTTTCTGCTGCCCTAAAATCTTCATTGTTAGTGATGTGTTCTAATAAGTGTGATGAGCAGTAATTTGCCACACGAGATCCTGCATGACCATCATAGACAGCAAAAAAGGACCAGTCCTCTAAACCATGGGGAATACCTACAACAGCTGTGTGAGCATCTTCCATTTCCACTCTCCATCCCTGCATACTGCTGAGGCCATAACGCAAACCATTCCCTGCACCGTGAGCATTATGTTTCTCAGTTTTTGGTTTATCCAAAAATGCACCCATGTTTATTTAATATTGAATCTGGAAAACATAAAAAAAAAAAAATCTTATTTATAAGCCATCCAACAATAGTATTTGCATTAAATTTCATGCATTTGTTTCTTTCAATACATTCAATTAACAATGGTACAAAGTGCATGTGTACATAGAATCTGCAAAGGATCCTGACCTTTTTCCTCCCATAACTTTTTTTTTTTTTTCGTTACCCTGTCAAGTAAGATATTTTGACAACTTCTTCACCAACGTTTACAATGCGAATATTCTTTTGTTTGTCACAGATTTATTTCACACACCTTGCATATGCACATGGAAGTCTTCCAAACAGGAAGAGCAGTTCAGGTGTCATCAAGACTCTGTCATCTAATCCAGTGAATTCCCTGACAGATTCAATCCACACTGAAGAAGGGGAAAGAGTCATGTGCCTCCAGACCTTTTCCAGTTCCATATCAGTTGCAAAGAAAAACTAATACAGCAAGGGGCAGTGTTGCCTGTATTTCATAGTTTTCCAGGCAACTTGCAGCCTCTAAAATCCTGGGTAACACAGCAAACTTAAAGCAACACTGTTAAAAAAGGACGATACACCTTCTGAATAGAGTACAAGACAGCTTTTTCACAAGGTCTTTAACTTCAAAGCCCTCTCTTTCACCTACCATCAGGATAATGGGTATAATCTGTACAAGAAAATACTCAACAAAAAACCCTTCAGAGAACAAATTGGAGACAAGTCTAACCTATCTTGCATAATATATAAACTACAATTCAGATCTTCTGAGAAACCTTTCTTTAAAATACATCTAACAACTTAAGTTTAAAAATTAATATAATTTAAGATTCTACTAATCGTATATGTTGGCTTAGCCAAAGCCAACAGTATTAGGTGCATTTTAAAAGAAACGTTTCAAAAAGAAAAGATATAAATTGGAGACAGACAGAAACCCCCTTTGCACATTACAGGTATTATGCAATTGTGCAAATTAGCTGGAGACCAGCTACACATGCAAAGTAGCTATCACACTATAGAAAGCTCCAACCAGCTACAAAGTTAGACCTTGAAAGTGTGTATTAACTTTATAGCTGGCTGCTACAGAGCTTTAATTTGCAGGTGTAACTGGATCTCCCATGCTGCTGGGATCCCTGTCAGCTGACCGCCTGTGCAGCAATCCTCTGGTCCCAGAGGTTTCCCACAGCCCCAGAGGGGAAAAGAGAGGAAAATGCCCTGTGGCAATCCACTATCCCGAGGAGTGCATGGGATGCCCCCATGGCTGGGAGCCCCTCAGTTGGGGTGCCTGGGGCTCCCAGCTGCTGGAACCTGCTTCTTGTTGGTGCAAGGCGAGCACAGGATCAGGCTTCCCCTGCACTGGCAATAAGGCGCAATGTGATCTAATGCATGATTCCACAACCGCGCCTCCTGCCATGCATGCGTGGCATGGCAGGAGGTATGATTGTGTGTGTTGCATATTATATGCCACCATGCCTTTTCTTGCACATGTAGAGGGGACCAGACAGACAGACATCCTTGGTAAAAAATTAAGCCACAAAAATCTAACTACTACAATAATTTTTTTTTTTTTTTAAATTAAAGGAATCAGAACAAAGATCTTCCGCTCCAATTAGAGATTAGCTCTTTAAAGTAAAATAATTACATGAGATGAAGAAAGCAACTCTAAAAAAAAAACCAGGGTAAATAATTTACCCAAAATACCAAATCTTGGATTAATAGAAGTTTCTTTAATATAAATTCATGTGTCTTATTTTAAATAAGGCTCTTCAACTTTAATTTCCACTATGAATTTTAATGCTGCATTGAGAAACAACTTTAATTACTGTTGTAACTTTAGGTTATGTAGCAGCCTTGATCTTTCTGTATCTTTTCAAAGTTATTTTAGTCTTGTTTCTATTACTATTCCCTTCAGCATGCAACTTTCATGTTTAAAGGAGTGTCAAACCAGAGTTGATAGGAACTAGCATACAGCTCCGCCCTTCTCTTAAAATGGTCTATACATCCTCAGGAGGGGACCATCAGATTTGAAAAACAGACAGATGAAATTTTTGTTTTCTTGAATCACCCCCGAGGACTCCAGTGTACAAATGATAGTACATCTGTTGTAGGAACAAATGGAAATGGAATGGAAAGTTCAATAAGCAACATCTTTGTTCAAGCTTCAACTTAAGTCAGAAGTGTCTTTTTTTGCATCCACCTTCATCTTTAATATTCTAGAGGTATATTATTTTGTGCTGCAAGGCAGAATCATGACCTAGCTGATATTATGTTATTAATACATCAATTTACCCCAGAGATTATCTTTTTAATTGTATAATCTTCCAAATATTCCATTGTAAATTAAAATTCTCATGGTGCTAATCTAATAACTTTTTTCGTTAGTCAGACAATTAGGATATACTGGTAAGAGAAAATAGGTACCTCCAGTGATATTACGACATTTTTGTACTAGATGGCTAAAGGAGACAAATGTCTCTGTACTCTTAATGTTTTATCAGGTATGTTTTATACATTTTAGAAGGAATTGTCCCCACAGAATATTACCTAATATTTTATATATTAAATGCTTTAGACATTTTTATGGTATATTCAGAAATTGTCACACCAGCTATATAAAAAAAAGTAAGGCCTCAGGTTCTATTTTACTACCTTATGCAGGAGATGAGAGCTGTCTAAAGAATTATGTATATAAACTTCAGTTTTCATGAGGGATTTTGAAACCAAATTCCAAGCACAAAGAACAAGCATACCTTACCAGAGAAAGCTAAAATTTCCTTGAAGAAAAAAATATGTCCAAAGCTAAGATGAAATTCCAGGGAGGTAAAGCCTGCCTTATTACTTGAGAATACCCTAAAACCAATAAAAAGCCACAGAAAGGGTTTTTGAATCCCTTTCTGTCAAGACCAGCTTCCCTGTGAGAGTCAATGAAACTAGCCATGTAAAAAACACAAGATTGTAGGAACTAACACTAACCTCAAATCTTCCCAGGATTTAATAATGCAGAATATTTGCATGAAAAATATCGGTTGCTCCTATGCCCCCTACTGCACCGATCCATCTGACCTCGCATGGACCCAACACACAGCACTTGTGTAGAGGGGATGAAAATATCACATTGACCCAATTATTCTCTTCCCATCTCTCTAACAGTTAAAGCATTTGCAGTTTTACTTTATAAACTTTCTTCTCTGCATAGATGTAAATGGGACAAGACAACAGAATCAGGCTGCCACCACCATGTGAAAGTAATATAATAATAATAAAAAGTAAACAGTGTCAGAAATATGCATGCTTAACAGATTTTGCTCCATCCCTCTGCTTCTGTGAAGTTCTAGAACAACCATACCCTTGAGGACCCTTCTACCTCCAAACTTTCTTTCTTTCTTTCTTTTTTTTTTTTAATTTCCCAGGGTGTTGTGCATTCATATTTCCTCTAGATTCTATCTTTGATATGGATGCAAGTGAAGTTTCCATAAGCAACTAATAGATATTGCTGCAATTCTATTTTTCCAGTTTGCTTACCAGCATTTTATCATCCTAGCTAAATTGTCACCACTGATCATTTAACTATATATATTATTTATGTTGATGGTATCTCTCTCTAACCTTTACTAGATTCCAATGGATTTGAAGAGAGGGTGAATTACTAAGTACACATCTTCTATGGTGAATCTTCACATGAACACATTAAGACATGTTGAGATATTTTATAGCCTTTGGGCTAAATACTCTATAAATCCTGAAAAGAGGTCAAGGGAAACAGCTTATCTTGCCAATTATAATCCCATTTAGCAAAGTTACATAATAGGCAGTGAGAGATAACATTCACCTTTTCAATCACACAGATTAGCTGTGCCAAACTGGTACAATAAAATCAGCTCAAGACTTTCAATATATTTAAAGAAAGAAGTGGACAATTTTGATAGTACAGAAAAAAAGCACTGAGAATCAAAAGTTTAGAAAAATGACCTACAAGTAAAAAAAAAAAACCTAAAAAAAAACCAACCCAAAAAAAACCCCACAACTGGGTTTGTACAGTCTGGAAAAACAGACATCAGATAACAGTCTTCCAATACATAAAAAAGGTTCTTCAGGAAAAGGTAATCATCAGCTGTACACTGTATCTAAGAAATCAGCTTAACCAGCCTAAATATTCTTTGCTGCAAGCTATTAGGAAAAGCTTTTCAAATATAAAGGAAGTGAAATCATGGAACAGGCTGTGCTAGAGAATCTTGTCTGACCTGTTCTTAAAAAGGAAGATCTCACACACTTCTGTCGGAAATGGTCTAAGTATAACTACCCTTGTCTCAGTGAAGGGAGATGAACTAGATCAGAAGTGCTCAACCTCCGGCCTGCAGGCCAAATGCAGACTGCCTCTAGAGGCATCACATCTGGCCTGCAGGGTTCTCCATGGCAGGGAAAATTTGGTGGTGGAGGAGCAGGGGCTGCAAATAGGGTCACCCTCCCCCAGCCGAAGTTCTAAACCCCAAACCACGCACTGCCAGTCGCAGCTGGGTTACGCTCCCTCCCCCACATCTACAGGGGGATCAGGCCATGCCTTCTCCCTCACACCCTGTGCTGATTTGGGAGTGGGTCATGCCCCCTTCCCTGTAGAGCCAGGTGATGCCTCCCCACCCCCACAAGGCCAGGTTGGACCATCTGTAAGATATTATGGACACAATCCTCTTCTGCTCTAAGTCAAGCTGTCAAGAGAAGGCATTGATGAAAAAAAATTAGCAAAGGCCTATGATACAAGCCAGGAATCCAAGCTGAGCTAAATCTACTAAGATTCAATTCTAAACATTCAGAATACATTAAAATTATAAGAATCCTGAAGGAACCAAAGTTTCAGCTGCATGATCTGAGTCATGCAAAATAAACTCCTTTGGGATTGAGGAACTGAAACTGGCAGGCCAAGCAGGACAGGCTTTGCCATTATGTCCATTCAGCAAAATGTCAGATGCATATGATACAGATAACCAAACAATAAAGCACTACTACCAGAAGCGAAAGAAAGTTCATACCAGTCTCATATGCCAATGCAGAAAAGCACTCATATACAAAAGAAAACATGTCAACATGATGTAAAATTAGACATGATAGTGGAGATTTAACTCTAACCATTCCAGCTGCTGATATTCCAGGTACGCTCTCCCAAACACTGCCACAGTCTAATCAACTCCTGGAGTGCTAAAAGAAGCTTACCAATGATGTCACATGTTATTGGCAATTCCAAATTATAGCCCCACTGATGGCCCTACTGACATGGCTGCTCAATCTGTTCTGTTGCAAAGCACGGTGCCAAAAGCCCCCAGCTACTGATCTGTTGGCTTTGCACCAGCAGACACAGCAAAGGGCATCAGCACAAACAGGCTACTACTGTGGCATAGGAAACTAGTACTTTCAGCTGTATGAACTATATACCAGCTCTAAATGTGCCAGTACACCTGCCAAAACTGAGATGGACCCCAACCCTGATAGACTCAGATTATTTACCAAAAAATGAAATCTTCATATTTTCCCAAACAGGAAGCAACCATGACCACTGAAAACCTGAGGCACTTGTGCCTCTGCCTTTGTTTCAAGGTAATCTGGATCATCACAGAACCTTACATAAAGGTAAGAGACTCCATAGCAGCTATGAACTGACTGCCTGGAGGAGTTTTCCATGTATTGACTCCTCTGTAAAACCTTATGAAATATGAACTTTCATTTCTACCCAGGAGAACTTTTACAATCTTTACTCTGATGCCAGATGAGGGGTGTTTGTGCCTGAAAGCCTGCAATTAAAGAATTTTTTTTTGCAAAAATCTTGTTGGTCTAATAAAAGATTTCTCTACTATGAGACCCGATTGCTTTTACCAAAAAAGGACACTTGAATGAACTCATTTGTGCTAAACCAGTAATCCCAGGCACAAAAATATGTCAGTAAGCTCAGACTCTGACTGAAGGTCTACAGAAACTTAAGTCTCTGTAGTACTGCACTAGTAAGAAAGACAGTTTGGTTTCTAGTATTCAAAAGTTCTAAACTAGGGAAGGCAAAGATACGGCTCATAGGCCAGTGCCATTCAGCCCAGAGGGTGGAAACCTGGCCACAGCCACAGCAATTAACACCGCCACTGCTTGTCCCACCATCAAATTTTCAGCCCCATGGGGCCAAATGAATTTGACACTCCTGCTGTAAATTAACTGAATGCTAGGGCATCAGTGCTGATGTCACAAGGTACTAGGAGGCAAGCTAGGATACAGATTCAGTGTTAGCTAATCCACAGTAACTGCTCCTATACTTGCTCTTATCTTGCAGTAAATAAAATCTAATTTAACCCCACTTTTATTGAGGGGCAAGCTATATTACACTTATCAAGGGACAAATGCTTGTGGCACAAGCAGTTACCACAGAACAGTGGATGCAATGGAAGTTCACACCTTCAACATACTATAAAGCAAGCTACACAAGCAGCTTACTATCAAATCATGCCAGCAAGTCTTATATAGCTAGTACTCATATAGCTTGTACCTTCAGTGACTACACAGCACTGAAGGGGTGCTCCTGGATAAAGGCAGATTGTTGGACTGGCTAACAGCAGAAGTATTTCTTCCATACTCATACCTCTCTCTCGATAACTGAAGGTTCAAGCTGAGTGACTTAGCGAGATGCACCCATCAAAAGTACCATACAGCATCTGAAAGAGGCAAAACAGCAGTGCTAGGGAAGTTTTTAGGGAGTATTTTCCAATAGCAACTTCATTAGGACAACACAGATCTCCTACAAGTCTATGCCCTTATTATTTAATTTACAACAAGACTATAACTCCTCAGTATATGCAGTCAGCACTGGTGTTTTTGCCATCCACTCATAAAGCTGATGAATTTGTACACAGTATTTACATAAAACCAAATTCCATACATACATTTTTCAAAATGATAACTCAAGTAGGATCTTTTTAATGAAAACTTGTTATGCATATAGAATCAAAATGGAAGATATTTTTAAGTTTCAATGCATACTGAAACAAGACAAGCTAATTATCCTGGAGGAAGACTTTAACATATACATCAGGAATGATTTTTCCACCACTTGCTATAGTATATTGGGCAGACATAGCATTAGACCTGCCAGTGACAGCAGCCATATATGCGGCTGCAGTTGTGTGGAATTCACGAGCTGGCCGTTATGACCGGTTTTCATTAAGCAAATAAGAGAATAGCGTAAGTGCATCTGTGATCCCATCACTGGCACCTAGTCACCATGCAGCAGATACCTTAATGATG
Source organism: Alligator mississippiensis (assembly GCF_030867095.1). Classification (NCBI taxonomy): domain Eukaryota; kingdom Metazoa; phylum Chordata; order Crocodylia; family Alligatoridae; genus Alligator; species Alligator mississippiensis. Next base: position 196,830,484 of record NC_081824.1, on the reverse strand, counting down.
TCCGGATCACTCCAGTCATGCAAGGAACTGACTCCTGGACATATCATCTGAAGATCTTTTTGATGATGATAACTCTGAATGTTTGAGTTCCACATTTTTACTACTAAGTTTGCACTAAAATCTAATACTTATCAGCTGACAAGGCAAACAGGTTCATACACAATTATATGACTAGATGACCTTTGCTTTGTCTAGCTGTGGAATAACATTCAAGACACAATATAAGATCATGAAATATAACATTAGGTTTGTGGCCCGGAAGTACCATCACTGTTTTTTATGTAAATAATGCCATCCAAAAGCTGTTAAGATTATAAAAAGGATAATTCTTAGCAAATATCTTAAGAACCCTGATCCCCTTGCCCATCCATAGGTTGAGAGATTTGTTGAGAAATGTGTGTTTTGTTGCCACATGCAGGACAACCGGTTCAATGCTAAAACACATGAAATGCAGCAGCACACCACTGGCAAGCTCCTAGAGAGTCGCAATGCAGCTTCAGAGTGAGTCAGACATATGGCAAGCAACAACTCTATGACAGGGCTGAAAGCAGCTCATAATGCATCAAGGCAGCAAAGGACAGGGATGGTTGGGTGCTGTTGACTAGCCTTACAGTCCAATTACAGTGACAACAGCCAGACAGGGTGAGCACTCAGTCTAACACTGGTGATTACATGTTGTTTGACATATACCAGGCAAGGTGTATAGAAGTCTTAAATCATGACCTTGTTCTGGAAAAAAAGTCCAAGAGATGATGATTGTACAGGTGTTGAAAAGCAACAAATCTCCAGCACTAGTGACAGTGTATTTTCCTGACAGAACCTCGTACAAGCTCCTTTGCCAAACCTGGAAAGAGAAGGTTGTCCTTCAAGTACTCAAAGATGCAACCAGAATTAAAAGCTACAAAAGAAAAGGAGATTAAGCTAAAAACAAATCGGGAACATCTTGTTGGCAATTGCTGAGAAATTACTGGCTATAACATCCTTGCCAATGGCAAACTCCCAGTGCATCTCAGTGTAGCTTCAGGATGAGCCAGGAAATGGCAGACATTACTTTTTGTTGCATACGAGACGCAAGGAAAATCTTGAGAACAGAATTTCAAATCTCATCATCATTTTCATTTATATCAGGACATCCTCTGAACATCAGTCAATATGGAACCTCAAAAATTTCTCATGGACCTGCCTCAGTTCTATGATGAATGCATGACAGTAGGGGCAGACAGTAATCTAAGCATTTTTCCATCTGTCATGGAATGAAGCAAGGTTACATTCTTGAACCAATTTTGTTCTTTTAGCTATGAAACAGTAGCAAAGAAGATGATTGGCTGCATTTCGGTTCATGTTATGTTAAGACACTGCACCTCTGAAATATTGTTCTATTATCTGATATTGCCATCAAGATGCAAAATCAACCACTCAGTGGACAGGAGTTGCTTTATACAGATTAGTGACATACTGCAAATAGGGCATGCAAATATGGCTGGCTACTTTGTGACAGCTTTAGTCTTTCAGTTAGTTTAATAAAAATTGAGTCATGTTTCAGCTTGTACCTAGTAACAATCATGTGACCCTCCACTGTACACTGGTGGACATCAGCTTTGTGACATGTTACCTGGGCAGTGTGCTAATAGAACAAGTTAATAACGAGCAATTTGTTTCCTGTCTCCTGAAAGCCTCTGACAACATGACCAAGCAATTCTGGAAGCAATAAGGAATCAAGGTCCACACAAAGGTTAAATTTAATAAGGTTGTGCTTATTATTTTGTTTTATGGGAGAGATATTTAGGCTATGGACAAAAATAACTTTTAACCAGTTTAGAAAAAACAAAAGAAACTATGTGCGACTCAGGAGTGTACATGCTTTATGATGCAATTCTTACATCTACATGCTCCTGTAGACTGGTAGACATTAGATAAATCCCCATGTACTTACTCCTATTTCATTTATGGTTTAAAGTTCCAAGAGTTTTGCTATGCTTGTATTACCTCAGAAATGCATGGATATAATCCTTTAATTATAAACAGCTTATATCAATATAGTTTGACATTGATACATTAGTCTAGGCCCTCAGACACTGTACAGGTGACATTTACAACAAATTAAGTCCACTTTTTCTTGTGTCCCCTTCAGAGGATTAGATGGTTTAACAGAGTATCCAGAGCAAGGCGGTATAAAGATGGGTCTTTATGGCATGGATAAACAAAGGCACAACTTTGGGTTGACCAAATTGTGTGTGTGGACAATGAGCTTGTACCTAAGTAGCTGTTTATCAACAACTGGTACAGACATGGCCAACAAAAACAAGGCCAGGTGTGGGGAGCTGTTTACTTAATGAAATTCCATCTATTAAGACTATAATACTAACTGATTGCTGGGAATTACTGGCTACAAATGGACAGTAAATGGTGTGGAAACAGCAAAAAAGGGAACTGATCTCTTCAAGCACTGATATAATACCAATTTGCTCAGGCCAAGATAATCAGATTGACTGCCTTAGATGCTTCAGTTAGGCTGTCTGCAAATACAGTGGAATGATGACAATGAGACTCCTTCAAGTTTTGAAGCTGGAACTCCAAGTTTGACACATGGATAGTCTTGAAGCCAAGTAATGCTTTTTACTGTCCTCACCAAATTGTAGCCAAATTTAGCCAAATAACGCTCTGAAAAATTACTATTTGTACAAGATAACAGAACTGGCTAGAGACAGGCTGATAAAATCTCTGAATACTCTATAGGGAACGTGCTCTCCACTCCCTAGGACTGGGGTGGGCAATATACAGCCTGCGGGCCAGACCCAGCCTGCCAGGCCATTTTATCCAAACCATGGGACCAGAAAATTCAGAAAATTACTACCTGCCCGTGTCTATCTGTCTAAAAGCTGATGAGGCACCAGTGGCAGGACCCAACAGTGGCAGCAAGCCGTGCCTGGCTCTGCCCCACTCCAAGCCTCCCCACCCCAAGCTTCTGCCAGGAGACCATGGGGCTGTTCCCCCACCCTCCCTCCAGCCGAGAGTGGAAACTCACGTAAGAACAAGAGCCAGCCCACCCCGGCCAGCACCACACAGTTCCTGGCTGCATGACTGGGACCGAAGAATGCAGCAGGAGTCAGCCTGGCCTGGCCCAGCCCCCAACGGTTCCTGGCTGGCGCCTGCTGCACCATGCGGTCTTGGCCATACAGCTGGGAGCCACGTGGTGCTGGCTAAGCCATGCTGGCTCCGGCACCACACAGTTCCCAGCTGTGTGGCTGGGACCGCAGAACACAGCAGGAGCCGGCCCGGCCAGGCCCCTGCAGTTCCTGGCTGCATGGCCAGGACCGCACAGCAGGACAGAGTCAGATGGGAACTGCAGGGGCCAGGCTGGCTCCTGCTGTGTTTTGCGATCCCAGCCATGCAGCCAGGAACCATGCGTTGCTAGAGCAGTAGGCAGAAAGGTAGAATCATAGAATTGTAGAACCAGAAGGGATCCATAGGATCATCAAGTCCAGTCCCCTGCAGTAGGCAGGAAGTTACTGGGCTTAGACAAGCTGAGCAAGGTGCCTGTCCAGCCTCTTCTTGAACACCTCCAACAATGGTGACTGAACCACTTCTGGTGGAAGTATGTTCCACATTCTAGTGACCCTTATGGAGAAAGTTCTTCCTTATGTCTAGCCTGAATTTGCCCTCTATAAGCTTATGTCCATGCGAGTGGCCCTTCTTTGTCCCCTCTCGAGCTCATCCATGTCCCTCTTGAACTGCAGTGCCCAGAACTGGACATAGTACTCCAGCTGAGGCCTCACCAGTGCCAAATAGAGGAGGAGCACCTCCCTGGATCTAACTGGACACACTGCAGATAATACACGCCACAGTAATATTTGCTTACCTAGCGACCTCATCACACTGCTAGCTCAAATTCATCTTCCGGTAGATCATAACCCCCAGGTCTCGCTCAGATTCTGTGCCAGCCAGTGGGCCACCACCCATCGTGTACTTGTGGTAAGGGTTCTTCCTACCCAGGTGAAGGACTTATCAGTGTTAAATCTCATCTGATTCTGCTTCGCCCAAGAGTCCAGCCTGTCAAGATCTTCCTGGATCCTGGTCCTATCCTTCCATGTGCCTGCATTTCCTCACAGCTTGGTACAATCCGCAAACTTAATAATTGAACTTTCCACCCCCTCATCCAGATTATTGATGAATATTTTGAAGAGAAAGGGTCCAAGCACAGATCCCTGGGGGACACCACTGAAGACGGCCTTCCAGGATGAGGCCAGCCCATCAATTACCATCTGCTGGAAGTGACCTCTAAGCCATTTGTCCACCCACCTCACTGAGGACTGGTCAAGTCCAGCACCCTCAAGTTGGAGAGAATCCCATGGGACACTGAATTGAAGACTTTACTGAAGTCTAAGTAGATTGTGTCCACCACGTGTCTCTCATCCGCACAGCTAGTTACCTGGTAATAGAAGGGCACAAGGTTTGTCAAGCACGATCTACCCTCAGCAATGCTGTGCTGACTGGTTCTCAACACCCCGTTCATTTCCAGTTTGCAAATGATCACCTCCTTAATACATTTTTCAAAAATTTTACCCAGGACCGAGATCAAACTGACCAGTCTGTCGTTTCCTGGGACATCCCTCTTCCCACTCTTGAAAACAGGCATGACACTGGCCCTCTTCCAGTCATCCAGGACCACTCCCAAGTTCCACAACTCTTCACACAACTTGGCAAGTGGTGCTGCTATTAGCTCAGCCAGTTGTTTCAGAACTCTTGGGTGCAGGTCATCAGGACCTGCAAACTTTAAGATATTCAGAAGTTGCAGGAGATCCCTCACCTGTTCAGGACTGATTTTGTGTAGTTTGTTGTCTTCCCTATGCTCCCTGGACCTCTGATCAGGCGAGCAGCCCATATTTGATTTCAGGAATACCGATGCAAAGTATTCATTTAGGAGTTCAGCTTTTTCATGGGCATCGACTGTCGGCTGCTCTTGAACATCTAGTAAGGGTCCCACAGTGGAGCCTGATTTTTTCTTACTCCCTATGCATCTGTAGAAGGGATTTTTGTTGTCTTTTATTCCAGTTGCCAGCTTGATCTCCATGCCTGCCTTGGCTTTCCTTACCTCATGAATCAGCAGGCCCTGGCAATGGAGGTGTATTCCTCTCCTGTTATTAAGGCCTTCCTCTCCTGTATGCATCTTTTTTCTTTTTTGAAAGGTCTCTAATATTCCTGTTGAGCCAAGTTGGTCTGTTGGCTCCTTTCCCATTTTTTGCCCGCATGGGGATGGCCTGTTTTTGAGTAGTGAGAATTGCCTCCTTAAGGAAGCACCACTGTTCCTGAGCCCCCAAGTAATCCGGTTGCTGACTGCAGAGGGCCTCTTGCAGCTTCTTAAATTTGGCAAAATCTGCCTTTTTGAAGCCCAGCACTTTTGTTGTGCTGTCTGGTTTAACAGTCTTACAGTGGATGGTGAACCTGACCAGGTCGTGATCACTTTCCCCCAGAGTACCACCAATCCTTAAGTCACCTATGATGTCATCACCTTTGGCCAGCACTAGGTCCAGAGTGGTCTTACCCCTGGTAGACCCTTCCACAACCTGCGTCAAAAACAGGTAGTGTATTGTTGCCAAAAAATTGGCTAACCTGCTGGAGGCAGCCGAGTGGTCCTTCCAACAGATGTCAGGGTAGTTAAAGTCACCCATGATAATCATGTCTCTAGTGTTACTGCCTCAGTCAGTTCTCTGGAGACTGCCTGATCACACTCCTCTTCCTGGGAGAGAGACCTGTAGTAAACTCCCACCATCAGGTGTCTCTCTCCTGATTTCCCTTGCATCCTGACCCAGAGGGTCACAAGGGACACTTCCCTGTTGTTTATAGTGGCCTGCAGGGAGGGGCACTGCTCTTTCATGTAGAAGGCCACGCCTCCTTCCCTTCTTCCCAATCCAATCCCTCCTGTAAAGCCTATAGCCCTTAATATTCACTGTCCAGATGTGTGTCATCCCACATTGTCTCTGTTAACCCAACCAGATCAAAATCATCTTCTGGCAGGAAGAGTGCCAGTTCCCCCTGCTTGTTTTCCATGCTTCCGGCATTTCCGTAAAGATACTTGAGGGCTCCTCTAATCACCTCAGGTTTTCTAACATGCCTCTGGTGTCGCAAGGTATTATTACCAATCTGATTGTCCATTTCCTGAACACCCCCTCACGTGTTGTGGCAAGTGGTTTCGTGTACTGCAGCGGACCCTTGTCCCCGGTTCCTGAACTTGTGCAGTTTAAAGCTCCTCAACAAGTCAGCTACTCTCATAGTGAAGAGCTTTTTCCCCCATCTGCTCAAGAGATGAATACCATCCCCTGCATGTAAACCATCCCTGTTATAGAACTGTGCGCCATTATCAAGGTACCCAAAGCCCATCAGGAAACACCATCTCCTAAGCCTTCATATCACCTCCTCAATAAATAGCTCCTGCCGGCGGCCATGGCCTCTGACTGGGAGGATTGAGGAGAAGACTACTTGCACTGCTAGGCCCTTGAGTTTCACCCCCATGATCCTTCTGGAGCTGCTTCTTGTTGTGTCATTAGTGCCTACATGGACAAGGAACATGGGGTAATGGTCAGTGGGGCAGACCAGCTTAGGAATTCTTTCTGCAACATCTTTGGTCCTAGTTCCTGGAAGGCAAAACCTCTCATGCAAGGAGGTTTGCGCAGCAGATGGCTCCTTCTACGCCCTGCAACAGGGAGTCTGCCATAGCTATCACCCTGCATTGCCTCACTGCTGGGTCATTGACTGGTCTGGCACAGATGCAACGGCAGCCGACGGTGAGAGGGCTGTGTAGTTGTTGTGGAGGGTTATTGGTGTGACAGCTGATGTGGCCATTTTCCACTCCCTATTGGCTGCGGTCTGTTTTTCTGTCTGGTCTCTGTGGCATCCTTCTCCAGATGCACGGCCTGGTAGTAGGCATCGATCTCCACCTCATGGTCTCTAATGATCCGTAGCCTGACCACCTCCTCCTGTAATTCTCTCACCCTGCCCTCCAGAGTCACCAGTAGCAAGCACATCCCACAAGTGGGAATGCTCGTGTTCTATGGTCCCAGCAACCAACAGGCAAAGCAGGCAGCCCCTGCAGCCTGAAGTCAGGGGCTCTGTCTGTGTGGAGACTAGGGCCATAGGTTTGGGTGAAGGCCTCTGAGGTACTAGAAGCGAGTGGTCCATCCAGACCAGGAAGCCTAGGGGTGCGGCATGTACCCATCACCATCTTGCAGGTGACTCTGATCAGGTGGCTGTGTAGGTGATTGTATGGCTGGGTAACCAGGTGGGTCCACACATGGTTCTCACCAGCAGCTGCTGCAGCTTATCAGGCAGACTCGAGCAGCTGTCGGGGGGGGGGGGGGGGGGGGGGGGGGGAATATCCCCTGGCTTCCTAGCTTCCTGAGCAGCAGGGGGGATTCCCAGGAAAAGGTTCCTCATCCCTTTACCTGATGTCCAGCACCAGGAGAACTTTCCTCGGTGTGGAGGGGCTACGGGTCCTCAGAGGGTGCCATGCTGTGTATGGGACAGCTGGAGGGCAACTTAGGGCTGAGAGTTCCCACTGGTAACCCTCCCACTCACCCTCCTGTGCCAGGCCAGAATGCGCCTGTTTGTGTGTTCTGTTCACAAGGCTCTGGCTGCATTGCTCCCTGGGGGGCTGGTCAAAGTAGGAGCCAGGTGGGGGCATAGCCCGCCTTGGTTCCTCTCGGCTGCTTCCCTCTCCTCACTCTCCTGCACCCACTGCAGGCCCCACCTATCGTACAGCGACACTGTGAGGCAGGGTAGGGGTTCTCTGGATAGAGAAGAAGCGGGGGAAGGGTGGCAGACAAGGAAAGTGGTGGTGGCAGTAGTGGCAGGGGGAAGTGGCAGCAAACGAGCAGGTGGGTGGGAGCCCAGCGGCAGCTGGGTGAGAGCACAGGACTCACGCTGGTGCCCAGGGGCCAGGGCTGGCAGGGGCCTAGAGCAGGGTAGCAGGAACACAGGGGCTCTATGCAGCTGAGCCAGCTCCGCCCCTCTTCTTGCTGGCAGCCTGGCCACATGCAGTCCATGATTGGGACAGTGCGCTGCTGGGGGTCTCCGCCTGCCACAGGCTTTGAGCACCCTGAGACCCTGCGACCTGCTGCTGCCATTGGTACAACTGGGGGGGGGGGGGGAGAGGGAGACGGGGCCCCACACACCCCTCCATACACATGTAGCCACACCTGCGCCCTCGCACCACTATACACATGCACCCATAGCCCCCATGTACACCCCACACACTCCATACCTACCCTCACCCCACACCCAAGCACGCCCCCCCAAGCCCCCCCTCACACACTGATAGGCCCCCACAAATTCTATACCCACCCATACCCCCACACCCCTCCACATCCCCCCCACAATATACAAAAGTAGGACTTCATTTTAAGCCATTATGCAATCACCTTTATGTACACTATGCAAACACATATAAATTAGGACAAAAATATTTCTTGAAATTAAATTAATGAATGTTGTAGTAGATGCTTGATTATTAGAACATAATTGGCAGGGGTTTCAGTTCCAAGATGGCAAACCCCCTTGCCAAAAGACGTACAGTAAAGGCTCTTTTATCCAGCATACCCCAGGAATGGGGGATGCTGGATAACAAAATATGCCAGTTAATTGAGCAGCCCAAACAGGTGTCCTTGCCTGTTCAGGCCGCAGCTTCTCCCACCACGTCCAAGGTGTCGCCGCCCCTCCCGCAGCATCGCCATCCCTCCTGCGGGACAGGGAGGTGGGTCCCGCGCAGCCTGTTATGCCCCTGAGCCCTGGGGGCTCGGCAGCACAGGATGCTTTGCCCTCTGCTATGGGGGCTCAGAGAAACCGGAAGTGCCATGGTGGGCACTTCCAGTTTCACTTTACCTTACAAGCTGGCATAGAGAGCATGCCGGCTTATAAGGCCTTAGTAGAGCATGCCAGCTTGTAAGGTGCCGGATAACAGCTTTTACTGTACTTTCAGGGGCAACGGGAAGGACTTCCAGTGGCAAGGGCAGGGGTTAGAGGGCAGGACTTCAAGCTATCTTCTTTTAAGAAGATGTGTTTTTACTTTTTCTGGCTATAAAAAGCACCACATAATCAATTCAACAATGTGTACTCATGTATGACTATCCTATTGATTCTAACAAGCATTAGCTAACACCCAAAAGGTGACAATTCAAAACAACAACATTAACTACTTCAGTCTAGCAAACATATGCAGCAAATTTATCCCTTAATTCTACAGTACTTCCAACAATTTTTCAAGTGACAGAAATCCCAAATATCCACCAGACACCTGGCAAAATCTCCCATTTTCCCCAGTAACTTTATATTATGCTTAGGTATCACAAACAAGAACCTTTGGCATAAAATGTGGGGCTATCATAAAATAAAATCAAATATGACAGGGATTGCCACACATACTGAATGTTCATAGGTATATGACAATATTATGTGGCATATTATAAACATGCAGAAACCACTAAGCAAGATTACAGGGATCTTCACAACCTTATTTTTTGTTAGTAAAACCTAATGCTTGGTGGTCACACAAGTGAAGGCAATTCAGAGGAATAAGAAGCCTAAGAATTTTGTTAAATATTAAAAAAACAAAACAAAACACTTATTCACTTGATAAAAAATGTACAGTTCTTGGAGCAGGGATTGGAACTAAAGGTTCCCCCCTTTCCAAGGGTGTGCAATTATGCTGAAGTCACATTATTATCTGTCTGGACCAGAAATCTTTTAATTATGTTATTAAAAGTAGTGCAGCTTCAACAGGGGTGGAGAGTACTGGTGGTTAAGGCTCCTGAGACACAGAAGATGCAGATTTGAGCCTCCTAAAAATAGATGAGGAAATTGAACTTTAGTCTCCCACATCATGATCCTGTAAGACTACTGTATAAAAGCACCACTCTGTCTCTTCCAGCCTCATTTTTCACAAAAAGGAGTAACCTCCTGAGTTTAAGCATCGAAGAACAAGAAAGGATTCAGGACTGTGAAACTCAAGTGGAGATCGGCACCTCCCCAAGGCCCAGAGTGTGATACAAACCAGGAGATGGGCCAAGCTTTAGATGCATCTATATTCTGCACTTTTTACCAACTAGCTTAGGCAGCTCCCTGCTCAATACAGAGGTTGATGTGAATCCCAGTCAAAAGCAACTAACTTGCCCCATGTATTTAAACTAAGGACTCCGAAAAGCTAATGGCACTTTATCATGCATCAGCAGATGCATGACGAATAGATCCAAAGAGGTGATACTTCCCCTCCATCGGGCGCTGGTCAGACCGCAGCTGAAGTACTGCGTGCAATTCTGGGCACCACACTTCAAGAGGGATGTGGATAACCTGGAGAGGGTCCAGAGAAGGGCCACTCGTATGGTTAAGGGCTTGCAGAGAGACTAGAGAACCTGGACCTTTTTAGCCTCCACAAGAGAAGGTTGAGAGGAGACCTTGTGGCTGCCTGTAAGTTCATCACGGGAGCACAGAAGGGAATTGGTGAGGTTTTATTCACCAAGGCACCCCCGGGGGTTACAAGAAATAATGGCCACAAGCTAGCAGAGAGCAGATTTAGACTGGACATTAGGAAGAACTACTTCAAAGTCAGAGTGGCCAAGGTCTGGAACGGGCTCCCAAGGGAGGTGGTGCTCTCCCCTACCCTGGGGGTCTTCAAGAGGAGGTTGGATATGCATCTAGCTGGGGTCATCTAGACCCAGCACTCTTTCCTGCCTATGCAGGGGGTCGGACTCGATGATCTATTGAGGTCCCTTCCGACCCTAACATCTATGAATCTATGACTATTCCACTCCCAACCCTTTGTGGATCTAGCCTGCAATCACTCTAATCCCATTTTTCCAAAAAAAAAAAAAACACGTGCACCTCTCAAGATTTTGAGCTGGAAGCCAAAATACATAGGGATATTATACTATAGTAAGCACTATGTAAGTGTCTAAACGTAGTTAACATCCATTTTGTACCATGAACTGTATGTTAACTGAAAAAGTTATTCCCAGTTTCTACTCTCCTGAACTCCTTAAAACTATCCTCGTCTGTCTATTAACAGGCATACCGATACAAAATTAAGTTTGTAAACACAAGCTATTTACAAGTATGTAAATACAAAATCAAGTTTGTAAAACAGTTTTTCTTTGAAGAAAGACACCAAAGAAGTCAAAAAAATATTATATTCTAGCCTTAACTACAGTTGGTCTTAATAAAAAATAACAAAATATTTTGAGATAAGATTATTTTGATCTACAGGGGTTAACTTCTATGCAGAAAATGCCGCCAAGTTACTTTCCACATATACAGTGTTAAGAAACTGAAAATCCTGTTTGCTGGCTGTTTTATTGTAAGGCAAGCAGTGTAAAATCATGGCTAAAACCAGTATCAGTGGTTTACTGTACATGCTACCAATCTGCAGATCAGTAGTCAGTTTCAATGAAGGTATTCATGAGTAAACTAATGCCTTGATGTCTGACAATCCATACAAACACAGCAAACCACCTCTTAAAACAATTTGGGTGGTCCAGCCTCAGTCTTTTAGAAACAGGCTATGAAAGTATATTGCTAATTCCTTTCTCCGAAGACATCACCCCATGGGTTCATCACTTTTAAAAAGGCAGTGCTGTGGAAAAGAAAAAATAGTGCCAAAGTTTCCTGTTACAAGGCACATGTGTTCCTGCTATAAAAAAGGATGACGTTTCTACAGAAAAAACTCAACCAAGAAACTGAAGATGAAAGCAATAACCAAGAGAGTGAAGTATCTGTAATCACACAATACATCTTAGATTATTTTTTTCATTCCAAGGGCCCTGTAAAAGCACTCTTCTGAAAGATAGTAATTACATCCAGGCCTAAATGAACAACTGAATTGCTGCCTTAAGGTTACTACTACAAGCTGTGCTCTACTAAGTTTCTAAATCCGTGGGTCATGAACCAAAAGTAGGTCGCAAGAATATATGGAAGGGTCATGAACAAACTTTAAAAATGGATCAACAAACTTTAAAAATGGATTCCCCTTTAAATGGCCCCCCTGCCCCACACCCACCCCACCCTACCCCACACACTGGGGGGGCTGAAGCCTGGGGGCAGCAGATGAGGAGTGAGGGGCACTGGTGGCCAGTCCCGACCCAATATTTACAAGTGGGTCCTGGTACAAAAAAGGTTGAGAACCATTGCTCTACTATACCAGAAGGTTTGTCCAAACTGTTTTACAATTTAAGAACAGATTGACAGACAGACAGCTTCCACTCTATTCCCAAATTCTATTTTGAAAAATGAGTTCTGTTCCAGTTTGTATTTCAACTGAGCAAAACAAACCATGAAACTTTGAATAATTAATTACTTGATCTTACACAATTACTATTATAAGATGTCCAGCTACATTAATTACAACACATCAGGATATTTTAGGTGGCAGTAATGGTAAATAATTCTAACATCTTGCCATTCACCCTAGGTCTCAAAGCACTTTACAAAAGAAGGCATCATTTATCCCATATTCAATAAGAAAAAAAAAAATAAGGTGAAGTCATGACTCCGCAGTTAAAATACAGCTCTAGCTTGTGCTTATTACAGACATTCAAATTTTCTAAGCAAAACGCAATGCCTCTTCCAAAATTACAACATTTATTAATGGGTTTACTTGAAAGGTCTGAGAATGAATTCTCTTAGAACCTGCAAAGTAAAGCCATTAGCTCATTAATTAAAATGAAATACAGCCTAAATTCTTAAATTCATTGTTTTCCTTTTTCTGGAATCACAGAAAAGTAGGGAGAGAAGGGACTTTCAGAGGTTATCGATCCCTGAGCAAAGACAGAATCATCTCTATCCAAACCATTCTACATAAATTCATTGCCTAAACTATTTGTAAAACTAGTCAACCCCGCACAACCACAAGACATAACAAGAAGCCTTCCCTAATGTCCAATCTAAACCTACTTTGCTAAAACTTCAAGCTATTAGTTCATGTTCCGCTCTCTGCCGCAAGACAGAAGAGGTGCCCTCCCTCTTCTTTATGACAGCCCTTCAGATATTTGAACACTGCTATCATGTTTTCTCTTAATAGCCTCTTTTACAAGCTGGATATGCCTATTTCCCTCATTCTCTCCTCATATAAACTTGCCTTCCACACCCTTTATTAGATTTGATGTCCACTTCTGGACCCTCTAACTTCTCCATGTTCTCTCTCAAAATAATGGAACCAAAACTGCATATAATACTCTAGATGAGGCCTAACAAGTGCCAAGTAAAGAGCCGCTACCACATATTATATGTATCTTGCACCTAATGTGCTTCTATTGATGCAACGCAAAAATCTATTTTCCTTTGTGCAGCTGTATCATATAAACTAAGAGAATAAATGCTGACCCTACTGGGCACAGTTAATTGAAATCCTGTCCATAGGCACATCTGGGAGAAAAAAAGGAGGTTGTACTAAGACTATAGATGGACTCTGGTTAAGTTGAAAAGAGATACAGAGTCTCTACAGCTGTGGAATAGGAGAGAAGAGACCAGGAGCAGACAGCAAAATTGCCAGAAAATGTTAGCTTGATAAGTAAAATATCAAGACAATTAAAAATGAGATCATCATGTGTAGATCAATGAACAATGAGATATTAAGTCAAATGATTCTGTCAGCTGCCTGAACAGTAATGCCACTGCTGCTGCACAATGAAGCACAGTTGTGGTTCTATTCCAGGCAAAAGAATAGCTTCTCCACTTAAGACATGCACTCCAAATTTGGAGGGCTGATGTTTGGGGAAAAGGTGTATGTACTATGTGAGCAAATACAGTAACTGACCCTGTTCTCTACAGCTGATTTATATACAACTACCACAGTCTGAGGATGAACAGAATCTTTTCAAGAGTTCACAAAGATATGTTATAACATTGTGGCCATATGCAAACTTGGACATCAGTGTCAAGGGATCTCCTTAGTCTACTCTTCTGTACATTAAAGGAAAAGTGGCAAGGGAATGTAGTAAACAGATGGAGCAAACCTAATAAGTGGAACTTTGAGGGTGAGGCTACATGTCACAATTAGCACCTGCTAACTCTAAGGAATGTTAGTCCATGTTGAAGTTGGCACATGCTGTGAGCAATCATACATTAAGGGATAATACCCTCTCTAACATGCACAGCTCTGACCTGCCACTAGAGGGCTGACAAGCAGGGGCATGTCTAGGATCCAAGACCCTTGGGCTCTCCCTGCACTGGGAGCTGGGGTTGGGGGCAAGAGGAAGTGGAAGGTTGTAGCATGGAGTCAGGAAGTAGAGTAACACAGAGGCACGGGGACTTTAGCTTCCCTTGGTCTCCTTAAAATCCTTTAAAGGGTTATGCAAATCATTTCTATGTAAAGGTTGTGTAAAGCATTTTTATTTGAAGCAGGGGAAAAAAAGAAAAGAAAAATTTAAAAGACTCTCTCATGTGTTAAAGAACTGTGAGTAATGGGAGAGAACTGGACCCCATGGAGCCCCTAGCCAAGCCCAGTTGGCTGGCCCTGCAAGCCAGGCTGGGACTGCTCCAACAAGCACCTGGTCCTTGCCTCCTTCAGAAAAAGAGGAGGAGGCTGGCAAGCTGTCCAGGCTAGGAGGGCAGGGCTGAGACACAGGGAGCTGTGCATTCCTGTCCTGGCTGGGGGTGGGGATAGAGCTGACGAAAGCCGAGGCTGAGCTGAGCTCGGGCAAGCTGGCTGTGCCAGTAACAAACCCTACAGAGGCCCTGTGGTCCCATCCTAACTCTAGCTTTCCCCCTGAACCTCCTGCAGTCCCTCCTGGCCAGGGTCCATGATCCCAAATCCAGATAGCTCTGTTCTGGCTTACCCTTGACAACGCAGAGCTCCCCAGGTTCAGTGAGATCATGGAACCTCCCTGGGCACTGTGCTCCAGCCCTCTCCACTCTCCTCCGCCACCCTCCGGACAGGAATGTGGGCAGCAGAGGAGGGAAGCCATAGCAGCACCATCCCTCCCTTCCCCCAAACCCTCCTGGCCCAGGTCTCAGGATGCAAGGGCAGACAGGTGGTGTGGGAAAAAAATAAGTAATTAAATAAATAAAAAAATCAGTTAAGCATGGAAACTGCACTTAATTGAACTTTCCCTAACCTTTCTGCCACCAGTTTAGTCCTCTGAGGGGAAGGCTACATGCCTGGCCCCAACCCCAAGGAGGATAACCCCCAGAGCATGAGGTCAGGTGTGCAGGGAAACTCCTCTCCCCAGTACAGAGCAGGACTGGGGATTCCCTCTCTTCCTCCCTGTGTTCGGCAAAGCATAGGGAAGAGGAGGGAATGCACAGCCATTTGTCTGCACAGGTAAGGTGGTTCCCTGGACACTTGGGCTTCATGCTGGGGAAGGCTGGGGAGAGGATGAGAACCTCCAGTCTGTGCTTTGCAGGGGTAACCCCATACATTTGACTACAGGGGAAAAACTCCCCCCTCCCCTTCCACTTTGCTCAGAAGGGGGAAAGGAGGAAGCCTGTCCCAAGAGAAGTACTTCCTGCTTTCTTTACCCAGAGCCAAGAGCCCTCCTTTACTCAGAGGACTGATTCTCCCTGCTCTGCCAAGAACCAAGGGAAGGGATTTACCAGTCTGCTTGGCTCTGTGCAGGACAGGGATTTCCCCACCCCCTCCACTCCCCCATCTCCCTTGCCTGGCTATGGCAGTCCTGGGGGGCACTTACAATGGTTCTGCTAACCAGTGTTGGGCTGAGCAAACTTGGGAAGCAGTAGTAATGCAACCCGACATGCCACTTTTTCCTTCTTTTCAAGTGTAGCTGTGCATATGGTGCAATGTTTTTTCATGGCGTGAAAAAAAAAATCATCTGCCAGGGGCCCAGAGCTAGAGCACTACCTTTAATTAGTTTTAAAGTACAATTGGACCCATTGTGAACAGTTTTACTTAGTAAAATATTCAGAAGCATTATACTACCAAAGAAACAAATCATACAACCGTATCATGTAGTAAGCTTTTGCTGGGTGGTATGCTGAATGTTTGGCTATTAAGAGTCTGCTATATTCTCGAAGATAAAGATATTAATGTAAATAGTTATAACAGACATTTCACAGTGGAAACAAAGTGTAGATGTAACCATGGGGTAACACTGCTACATCACTAATACAAACAATAAAAAAAGAATGTTTTTTTCCTTCTAGAATGATGAGCTATGCAAATAGCACTAACGATCAAAGTGAAATGTAAAAGCTGGACCAAGAAAACATAGCAACCGGAAATGAAGGAACCTGCTATACAGTGGTTTATTTTAAACGCTCATCAATACTGTGCTCTTTGGAATGTTTTAAAGGCCACCCTTAGGTACACATTTACCACAAACCAAAACGAGTTTCAACAATAAGTCTATCACTATATGAGGACTACACAGCTCAAAAACAAAAATGTCAGCATTTTGGTGTTACTACTAATGATGAAAACCATTCACAGGGCAAATAGAACTTGTGTGTTGTCAAAGATACCAATATCCAGAAATGATTACATTCTTCCCCCCCTCCCCACCACCCCAAAAGGTCACACTGACCAGACAGTAATACAACTGAACCATAACAAAACGAAAAGCAAGAGATTTTATAAAAAAATATTCCCAACACACAATGTATTTTAAAGGAGAAGCAGCTACCAAAAAGCATAAAACATTAGTTAACACAAGCAGTTTTCTAGTAAAAATATAAAAAGACAAAAGTATTGCTATAAAACAGAACAGCCAGAAAAAAAGTGGTTGAGTTATTATTTGGTGGTGAAACTGAGATCTGTATCCTTTTCACCAGCAGTTCTCAACCTACTAAGCAGAGTAATGGATAGAAATGAAGCTACCAGAACCTAAGACACTGACCTGGGGAAGACTGAAAACCCTGAAGCACCTTTCCCTTTGCACAAGTCTTTTAGAAGTTGAAGCTACAATGAACTTGAACACATAAGAGTTAGAGCTGACCGTAAAAGAATTAAAAAGGAAAGTTCAGCAGTACTGCTGCTATTGCCTCATGTAAGGCAGAAAAGACCCTAAGGGAAAGAGAAAGGAGACAGTAAATTGATCTTAGCTTGATGGTGCCAAGATGTTTCAAGAGTTCTGTCTACCAGTACATTACTATCTTTATTGGAGAGAAAGCAACCATCAATTTTCTATTGGTAAATGTAAGGATGCTGAAAACTGATGATTTCCAACCTCTAAAAATCATTTTCCGTTCAAAAATGTTGTTAAAAATGTAACTTATTAAAAGATAATCTAGCTAAGAGTTGCATTTAATCTACTTGGAAGATATACCAACTGTTAAAAAAAGAAATAATCTTAAAATCAATGAAGGATCTATGTTCAACATCAAAGATCATTCTCAAGTACTTTCCACCCCATTGTCCCCCAAATTGGCAGAGTTTGTTCTTACCTGTAACCTGCCAAATCCTCCAGAACTGATCTAGAACATTAGGTTTACATCCCTCCTGCCAACAAATACAGAATAAAATGACCTTAAAAACCTTAATAAAAATGCATTACAACATCTGCTTTATTTTTAAATTTCCTAGACAGACAAAGAAGAAGAAGTTAGCTACTCAGACTGGTATGAAAAGCATCATCAGAACTTTAAGGTTAGAATTTTTTTTTTAATTTTTTTTAATTGCTTGGATGAAACCTAAGCTTTCTAAAAAAATAAATTCAGAAGAAAATGCACATTCAAGATTCACTGCTGACAAAATACAGCAGATGAGAGTTTTTATTGAATTAGATTTTTCTCACATGTATTCACTTAAGTAGGTTGGCAATTTCACCTGACTGTTGAACTAAATGGTATTTCTTTTAACTTTTATCAACTGTGAGCTAATGAGGTCTGAGTGCTACATAGGCTTTAGATGAGGGATATTAAAACATATAGCCCACAGGTCTCCTACAGGAGCCAGGAATTCAGGGACAATGCCCACTGATAAAGTTTGGGGGTACAGAGTCCTGTTTGGGATGCTTTCTGTTGGCATGGGTGAACAATAGTTAGAAGCTACAGAGTTTCCTGATGCCACTCACCCAGAACCCCACAGGCTAGATCCAGCCTCTATAGAGCCTCTGGTCTGGATATGGACTTGCCTAAGGCCTTCTCACAGACCAAACAACCCACCTCCAGTAGCAGGGCAAGCAACAACTGCATTAAGTCCCCTACCCTCCCAGGTGTCCAGGTCACCAACACTGTGGCTCCAACAACTGTGGGGGTTAATACCACACATAATCACAACCCCAAGGGACATCTCAACCTGGGAATTAAGTGGTAGGACCAGCAGTTGCAGTGTTAACCCCATAGGTGATGGCCCTGATGACAGAGTCTGTAGTGGTCACAGGGATTAATGCCGCCAGTGCCTGCATTGCTGCCAACATTTCCGGCCTTGCAAGCTAGATGTTTGACACCCCAGCTGTGATTCTCAAACACAAAATTCCACTGCTACAGGAGTCACTAAAGAGTTAAGTATGCATAATTCTTGTGAGCTCTTCTAGGGATGAACCAACATTTAGATGTCAGGGATGGGGGGAACTCAAATGAAAAAATTCAACTATAAAAGAAATGCCTTAGGTCTAGAGTATAGGGGTGCACTGATAAAGAGTTTTTGGGCTGATACCAATGGCTGATTTTTAACCAGCCACATCGTTCGATACTGATCTGATTGCCAATATGCAGCACAGCAGCTTGGAAAGCAGTGTCAAGCTGGTAAGTCTGTGGGGAGGAAGGGGTGTTGGGAAAGAAAGGGGCATAGGGGTGCAGATCAAGGTCCCTGCAGTGAGGGAGGGAGGAGCAGGTCATCCAGGAGGTATGGGGGCAGGGGGCATGTGCCCCCTGGATCTGTGTGCAGGACAAGCTGCCACTATGCGGTTGGGGCTGGGGCTGCGCCAGGCTCTTCCTGGTGGGGAGGCTGGGCCTGGGCTGCACTTGGGGCGGCACTAGATGGGGGCTATGGGGGAGCTACAGCCCCCCCATAACTCCCTTCCCAGACCTGCCACCTGCCCCACCACAGGGAAGAGCCCAGTGCAACCCCTGTCCTGGGCATGCAGAGGCAGCTTGCCCTCGCCCTGCGCACAGATCCAAGGGACATATTCCCCACCCCCAAACCGTGCCTTCCCTAAGGTTCATGCAACAGCAGGAGCCCCCACCCTGATGATCCACAGCTCCGTCCCACGCTCCACCCCAGCTGTAAAGCCCCTGCCCCAGCCCCACTCCCTCCCTCACAATGGCGGGCCTCGATCCATCTGCCCAGCCCTTGCTCTTCAGTGCCACTTCAGAGCACTGGACCCACCTTCCATTCACTTTAAGACTTATTCCTTCAGAGGACCAGCTGTAATCTAGCCCAGAGTATCAACCTTTTTTACTCAAGTTGCCTGCATACTCAGGAATTTACCAGAAGATCCTGGAAGGGAGATATTTTGGCTATTGATAGGGATGTACTGAAATTGCAGAGGCCGGGGCAAAATTTCTCAGGCTCACTGAGGCCCCAGGCTCCAACTTCATGGGCGGATTGCAGCTCCCACCCTCCCATGACTCCAATGGGCTGGGATAGCCAGCCGAGACATGAGCTGCCACCACCCCACTGCTCCCTGGCCTGGCCTCACTCCACTCCCCACCCAGCCCTGGCCTGCACGAGGAGGAAAATAAGCCCTCCTAGGCCCTGCATGGGCACAGGGAATATGCTGCCACCACCTCACTGCCTCCCTTGCCTCTCCCTGGGCCTGGACAAGCATGGGTACAGGCCACCACCATCCCACTGGCCAGGCCAGGCCATGCTTCCTCTCCTGCCCCGGCCCTGCTCCTACTGCCACAGCCTGGTCACATGGCCTCCCTGCCCCTTTCCAGCCCTGCATGGGTGTGGGACAAGTGCTGGGATCATAATACCCCAGCCAGATATCTATTCAACCTCCTCTTGAAGACGCCCAAGGTAGGGGAGAGCACCACCTCCTTTGGGAGCCCATTCCAAAGCCTGGCAGCCCTAACTGTAAGGAACTTCCAGCAGGACTCTACTTGTTTAGTCAATTTAGGTGGTTAAACACAAAATTCTAAATGAAATATTTTTGTTCAAAATTTCTGCTCAAGAAACCTGAAAAACTGTTTCACTTGACATGAAAACATTTATTTCTGAGCATCTGTAAGGAAAACAATGTTAACAGGGGGCCAGAATCACAAAACCGTTGGCAGGAACACTGGACTTCAACTTTTAACAGAAGTTGGTGATGCCTGGTTATGGTGTTCACCAGGATTTTGGATGTTCTGACTTCAACTCACTCCCCTGCCTGAAGGGATTTGAACCAGCATCTCCTACCTCTCAAAAGAGTGCCATAACCATGAAGCTACAAAACAAGTGTAACAAGAGTGACACGAGTGGCACGGGCAGCCTCCGTGAAGCACGATAGATCAGATAGGAGAGGAAGCACAGCAGCAGCAGCAAGTAGGACAAGAAGCAGAAGATCAGGCAGGGAACACAGGGCAGGAAGCAAAGCAGGAGACAGAACAGGGAGCACAGAGTGTGGAACACAAAGCAGAGGAGCAGATCTGGCAGGAGAGTGGCACTTGGGAGAGTGCAGGGCAAATTTGTGGCATGCCTGTCAAAAAGGCTGGCCTGACCTGCTATAAAGATATTGGGAAGGTGCTATCAATCTCTTTCGCTGTTTCTGTTATCTCAGGGGAATGTCCTAACCACCAGACTAATCCTGAACTGCATCTTCCTCCTCCTTCCTATGAGAGTTGTTTTTACTCTGTGTAAAATATTTAGATGTTCACTGAAGCAGAGAAAGAAACAAAAATGACACACTAGCCTGGTGATCAGGCCACACATGGAATGCAGGAACCTGGACTCCAGCCGCTGCTTCGCATGGCTTAATTATTTATTCAGACAGCAAAGACCAAATCAGCTTGGTGTGTAAGGCCCTCCCCTGTGAGATAGGAAACAGAAGTGGTCTCCCTCTTCTATTCAGTAACCAACAGTGGTAAGGCACTCAACCCAGGATGGAGGAGAGAGAATTTAATTTCTTTCTCTGCTTGAGACACAGATATGCCATTAAACCATACATAAGGAAAGTCATAAACATACTCAATTGAATACACCTTCACAGTGAATGGATTTCAAGAGGAGATTTGTTTTTGTTTTGGAATTCCTCCAATAATTTCTCAGGAGATGTCTTTAAATAGTTAGAAAAATAAAATGCATCACCAAGAAACTACATATTCAGTAGCTGCGGGCATCTTAGCAGATCAAAGTAAAAAAATATTAAAATAAATCCAGTTTCTGATAGCTCATACATAGAGCTAAAAAGAAAAATATAGTTAACTAAGGCAAGTCTTCAAATAACAAAAGGCTGCTTTAAAAAAAACAGTATCAAGAAGAATCTAGATCTTATTCCACAAAAGGGAGGGTTTACCAAATGATGATGAACTGAGTAAGACCAAATCATAACGACTCACAAATTAGCTATATACTAATACCCCAAGTCTCCAGGGACTGAAGCATCAGCTGCTTTTAGTTATTTTTCTAATGCTCCAACATCATTCAACCCAATTACAGGTTACCAGACCACATAGTGACACTTATAAATGTACCGTTTTTATTTTTGCAGCATCTTATTAAATTACTTAGTTTGCCCCATTTGTGTAGTCGAGCACTGAATTTTTATGTAAATCTCAAGCTGAATAGCAAACCAATTCCTTGCTGCAAACCAAACAGCAAACCAAATCCTTAACCAGATGAAAACATGAGGTCATTCAACATTTTGTCACATCAAAACAGGATAAGAATGCAATACTGTTATGGTGCAACAGAATACTAAACTGAAAACAAGAATTCACTTGAGGGTAAAAGAAGTCCCAAAATATTAAAGATATTATACTAAAAGTGACTGCTCCTTACTTTAGCTATGCTATGCCTCATTTATGTTATATTATATACTTTGCTATATTCATATGCATATCAGAACCTTTGTATAACTTGCTCAATGCCAACATATGCTTGGTTATATTCAAAACAAGAGGACACTGAAATTACCTCAAACAGTAGGAAAAATCCTGACTTGAAGAAGTTACTTTTTCCTTCTTGATGTCATGCTAAATGCTAGATTTTATAGTTAAAATCTCCCTTTGTTTTAAAAAAGTAGGAAAAAGTGTACTGTTTGAACCATTACTTACTGAACCTGCACTCCAAACTACTTATAGCATTCTACACCTCTAGAACAGTTCAACTGGTATTGGAGAGCTTGCAAGAAATAAAGCAACAGCTACAGCATACACCTTTCAGTCAAGGCAAAAGCCCCATGGAATGCAGTAGAACCCAATTTTTCCACATCAGGAAGGTTCCCAATATACCTACCATATTTACTCAAATTCAAGATGAGTTGTTTTTTTCCCCTACACCCAGCACAGTGTAAAAAAAATTTAAAAAAAAATAAAAAAAATTCCCTGCAACTTCAATTCTGGCCCCAACCCCAGGTTCAGAATCCAAGTTGGAGTTGGTTCAGGTTCAGAATCCAAGATGCTGCAACATCTCCCTGATGCCACCTCTGCTCCTCCCTCCAGCCTCTGCCAAAGCAACCATGCATTTGGGTAAATACAGTACTGTAATTTGGAACAGACTGCCAAATTAAGGATGTGCCACTCAGCTTTTACTTCAAAGTGTGAGGCTTCTCTACTCAGCTGGAGCACAGAAGCAGTCCCCTGGGCTTACCTGCAATGTCCTTTGAAATGAAAGCTGCAAACCCCTGGGCCACCCTCAGCAGTCCTCTGCATTCTTTTGCTGTGACTATATACCCCAACAGGGGGACTACAAAACCTAACACTAAAAAGAAGTTCGGTTCTGCTGCACTAGATTTTTTTTTAGTGAGTTTAACCTTGGATTTTCAAGCCCCCTCAAACTTCAGTGCTTATTCATCTAGTGTTCACATAAATGAATGCACCTAGCTTTGTCTATCTAGAAGCTCTAGTTTAAATCGAGGGGAGGGGGGAATGGAACAGAAATTATTCTCAAATCAGGTAACTGACCTGTTAACTTTCAATAACAGGCTCTTCAAGATGTTTTTATTTGCATGGACCATTTCAAGTGTACAAGCTTCAGGTACGTGACATTAGGCTAGGTAAAGTGGCACCTTAAAGACAAACTCATTTAGAAAGGCATAAGCTTTCATAGGTGACAGCATTTACTGGGGCTATATTGTTGTCTTCCACAGCTTTGTGCCCCTTCCAAATGAGGGCAAAGAAGGGCAGAAAAGTTCTAAACATCCTTCAATTTCTTCGCTAAAGAATTCCAGTCACCAAGAGCTCTAAATGCAACCAGACTGGAGGGTATGGGATTGTAGGATACACAAACAGAACATGGAAGCATTTTTAGAGATGATCAAGCAAGAACAATTGGGAGGGTAGGCCAAGGGAGTCTGCCAGCTGCTAATGAATGAAGATAAAGTTACCTACCCATGTTTTGCAACTTTGCACCTTTATTTCAGGTAGAAAGATATTCTGAAACTTGCCAAGGTTACAGCTTGTAGTAATATGTGTTGATGTTAGGAAGAATAAGCAAGTCTGTCATTTGGTAACAGAAGGCTTGCAAACTATGCCAAGGGCAGCAACCTACAGGATCGGCAGTACCCAGCTGCATGTTCCCAACCTGCTCTATTCACCTCCCTCCCTCCTACTCTGACACACCTATGCTGAACCTCAGAAAAGAATTTCCCTTCCAATAGCTAGCAACACTGGTAGCATCTGAGACTAGGATACAGTCACTAACTATAGCCACAGACCCCCTCCATGATGATGTGGATGCCAGAGACAATGAGGCATCCTGGGTTGTTAGGCTTGTGGATCTTGGGTAATAAGTAAAAGGTAGCTGGCTTGGGTTCCTAGAGTGTAGAAGCAAATTCTCTCCTATATTTCAAGAAAAGAGGCTTTAAGAGGCTGTGTAGTTCTCTCCAGTATTGTTTCATTAAAAGGGGGGGGGGGGGGGGGGGACAGCCCCTCAGATCAGAAATTTGTAAAATTCTGTTGGAAAGTTGCATCTCAGCTGCCTGGATGGATGGCATTTTGTCCGTGACAACAGTGGCACTCTCCATACCCACCTGTTATATGATATCAGGGTTGTTTTGTTGAACAAGTTTTAGTTCAAGCACCCACATTGCGATGCACAAGATGCAGCAGTGCTTTAATTAGAGTGGCTTTCAGAGCCGCTCTAATTAAAACACTGGCACAGCATATGTAAAAGTGCCCCATCACGCTACCTCAGATTTGAATGATTTTGTTACTTAGCTGGGCCAGGTTCATTTAGCCACGTCGCATGTTATCTGCATCCTTAGCCAGCCTTGTACAGTGGCCACAAGAGACATCTGGTTAAGAGGAACATGAAATTGGAAGGCTACATTGACTCATGAGTTTTAAACAAAGTCACAGCCATATAGGTGAGAGGTTAGGTTTGATATACCTATTTATGTCAGGAAGTAGAATCTGCTTGGAAAAAAAAAAAAGTTATATTCTTACTGATTTCAAGTTCTCTCTCATTTTGGAACTCAGGAAGAATCAGACCATTACAAGCAAGCAAGGACTACTACCCAAATGCATATAGATCTCCCATTAAGAGGAATAATGTTGCTAATAAAGATGTGAAAGGTTAAACAATTAATCGCTTAATCAATAAGTACAGTGATAACAAGACAGCTTAACCAGTTATTCTTTTGCTCAGAGCGGGTGCAGTCTGGCATGGAAGGAAGGGAAGGGAAGCATGTAGTGCCCCAGCAGGAATCAGAAGACAGCAGGACAGGCAGAAGGGGGAAAGGGTGAGAGGAACTAGTATCCATAGCATAAGAGGAAAACAGCCAGCAGCCTAATGAGTCATCAGTTAAGGGATTAGCTGCCAGCTCACAGGTGCTCCCCTCCTTCCCAGCACCAGAGCCCTGTTGTCTGGCTGGACTTGCCTCCTCTCTCCCTCCCCCCATGTTCAAGCTGCTGCTTTATCAGTTAATCATTTAACCAATATAATTAGAGGAGGTTAAATTAATATTTTTAAATGATATTTACATCCCTAGTTGCTAAACACCAAAAAAATAAACAACCAACCAACCAACCAACCAACCATACACACACACAAGAAAGGAAAGATGATTTAGCGAGCTCAATCATATATTCTGATTTTATTGCCTCTGTAGCTAACCACAGACAGCATGATACCTTAAAGTGTCCAATGAACTGGCATGCATAGGAAGGAGATTTAGTAACTATTAAAGTTATTTTTAGACTTTGCAGAATTCATTTTAATTCTGACAGCTAAAAATCAATGTTTACTTTTAAGCATTTTTTTTTATTGACTCATTTTCAGGATTGTGCAAACTTACTAAATTGTCTGCCCCCCACACCCCCAATGACAGTATACAGTTAACAGCTTTATAAAAATCACATCAAAATATAAAAAGTAAATATCCATAAATCAAAAAGCATACCTCCTTTAAATAATTGTTAATTTACCAGTATATTCATACCAGGTGCAGGGGCTGGGTTAGGGGCTGTAGACTGGAGCTCCTGGCAGCACTTGCTGTGAGAGGAGGCTCATCAGGGGACTCCTGACTGCCAAACACCAATGAATGCCCCTAGCCATGCCAGGAGGCAGTGGCCACCCAGCCCTGGGTGGGAAGCAGCTACGTATGGCCCCGGGAGGGGGGGGGCAGGACAGAGGTGAGTTCTGCCTGGTGGGTGCCAGTGGAGAAGTGGCCAGGCCCCTTGATGGCCATAGCTTCCTGCTTCTTCAGGCAGTCCAGGGGCAGGGGCTGGGCCCCAGAGGCATCCCTGCACACCCTGCCCTGAGCACTCAGGGACCAGGTTGCGATCAACTGAAGTTTAGTGCCTAATCCCCAGCTAGGACCTGGGCAGAATGGGTGGCCAGCAGCACCAGGCTCCTGCCCGCCAACAGCCCTGCCCCCCAGTGGCAGGACCCCACAGCAACATTCTTCCCCCCCCCCCCGACCCCCGCGCACAGCTCCCCATTTCTGCAGCAGCTACCCAAGGAACAGCAAGCTGTGCAGCTGGGGCTCTCCCCAACCCACCTGCAATGGCTGCCATGCGTCCATGGAGCCCCTGGCACCCCGTCCTGGATTTCTTTACCCCTGTCCCAGATATTTGTTCTTATGTGCCCTTTCTATAAATTCAGATCATTACAGATGGAAATGTTTTCCATCAGTCTGTGAGTGCGAGGTATAATTCACTTTTATCAACATTTAGCAATAAAAATCAAATCCTGCCAAGTCCAGTTACTTTTGAGCTCTTGCCTTCCTCATTATTTTCTGAGAAATATTTACTAGCTCTCAACCAGCTCTATAACTTCTCAAAGCAATCTTCATAAGTAACATGAAATCATTAATCCAGTGAGGTTAACTGATTTACTATACTTAATACTAAGAAAAAAAGGTAATATTGGTATGAAAGAGGCAGTTAGCTACATTAGTCTGAAGTCAAGCAGAAGACAGGGTAGATATGTACCTTATAAACTATCTACAATGTTGGTATATGTCTTATGTCAAAAAAGAAAGAAGACATCTGAGAAAATAATACACAAGCCAATACTAAAGCAATTTGGCTATCAGATGATTTCATTCATAAGGATGTGGTGTGAAATGCTCAAGTGCTGCTGACACTTGAGCTGTTTGTGTGATGAAGAGCCAGCTTCTCTGTCCTGCTATCCTATCCAGTCATTCAGTGCTGTTCAATTACTGTTCCACACTTTAATGGTTAGCTAGGCCTGACTGGAGAGAAGTTAGCCCAATCTACTCAAGTTAACACTGCTATAGACAAGTCCCTTAAACCAGAATATTTAAACTAGAAACGGTATTCAGCAATTCCAGTATTATAGCCTCCAGTTACCAAATACTATAATTTATTATACTACACAGATATCTTCATGCCTTTGCAACAACAATCACTATAAGAACATAACTTCCTTGTCGGATATTGCAAGTTGAACACACCAAAACTAACCCCCACAAGTTTTTATATGAAATTAATCAATGTCAAACTAAGAAATTAAGTCACAAAGACTTAAGTTCACTCAGATTTTCACTCTGAATTTCTCTCACTCTTAAAGGACCCCAGTTTCTTTAAAGCCCACCATCAAAACCTCAAATTAACCTTATAACCTACCTACTTCTACAGAACTAAAAAAAAATGGAGGATTTTTTAGCTTTAACATGTATACAACACGTTTTTATATTTTACATAAGACTGTTGGTTATAGGAGTTAACAGCTGAGAAAGTGATACCAGCACTTAGATATGAAGTCACCCTAAAATACAAAAGATAAATTCACTGGCAACACAAGGTTACTCCTCATTACTATGGTGAATTTAATCACCTTTCAACTGAATCCAGGTTAACTAGACATTAGCTCATATATCAGAGTTTTTAATTACATAGGCATATAGTAACACACCTTTAAAAAACCCCAGAAAATCTACATGCATGATGAAAGGAAGCAGTTTATTTACAGGATATGCCATGACATTCCATTCAAAAGAGGCAGAATTAAGACACCGGAAATCAAATGGTGCTTACTATTAGATTTCTTCACATGAAATTATCAAATACTATTCTTCAGAGAAGTCTGGCAAACTAGTGAAGTACCTTCAGTATGCTCTTGTTCCTACAGCATGCTCTTGCTACCAGTTACTACCAAGTTAATTTAACAACAATAAAACCTCCCCCTGTATTTAGCAACGGGTTCAAAATCTACAATTCAAAGTAATATCTCTGGAAACAGCAGAGTGAAGCAAATTTCTGTTACTTCCAGGACTCTCTCTCAGGTATCTGCATTCGAATAGTTTCACTCATTACTCGAGCCCAGAAATACTTGGCAAAAGGCAGCATGCAGCCTTGAATACTCCAACAGCATTGGAACTTCTGGACAAAACAAAGCGTGCGTGCAAAAAAAAAAAAAAAAAAAAAAAAAAAAAAAAAAAAATCACTCAGCTTATTCTTGATCAAAATAGATCTAGTTCTAAAGTTATAATTTACAAAAGATTTAATTATGGGCTTCTGGGGCAGAAACGGGAGATTTATTCAGGATATAAAGACTTCTGTACTATTTGATCAATGATAAAAAGTAAATAGTTTATATATACACACACATATTATATAATACAAATACACACACACACACACGCGCGCGCGCGCCAACTGCCCGTCAAGAATTAAGGGCAGGGGGGAAAAAGCAAGCTGGGATGGAGCCCCATGCCCCACCCCCCGTCTGGGCCCGGTCCCCCCCTTCCCTCCTACTGCTTAGGATCCGAGCCCTCCCCACCACAGCAGCAGAGGGAGGGAAGGTGCAGGCCTGGGCCCAAGAGCGGAAAGAAGGCAGCCAGCCTGCTGCAGCAGGGGTGGGGGGGAAGAGCAGCGAGCCCAGGCCAACCCAGCAGCAGCTGGGGGGACAGGAGGAGCAGGCTCATTGCCGAGGGTGTGAGGAGGCGTGCTGCTACCCCTCCACCACTGCAGCAGGCTGGCTTCAACCCCAGCTGGGGCTCACTCCTCCTCCCCACACCGCTGCCACCACTGCCTGCCTGCTCCTCCCCCCTCCCAATCAAGCCTGCTCCTCCCCCTACTGCCACCACATCAGCCCTGCAGGTGGCTGTAGTGGAAGAGGCAGGCCAAGGCTACTGCTGGTGGCCTCACCACCCCCTGTGGCATCCTGACCTCACTCCCCCTGCCCCCCCACCATCAGTCACCTCCAAGGAGCAAGGGGGGGGGGGTGAGGCCAGCTCCATTGGCCTTGCCCCACTCCATTGTTGCCACCTACAAGGAGCAGGGCAGGGGGAGTGAGGCCAGCTGTGCTGGCCTCACCTCCCCCACCCCCCTATCACGGTGGCATGCCACCACCTCCTGTCCAAATGCTTCTCTGCACCCTGATTAGCTGTTTGTCAGCCAATCAGAGTGCAAATGAAGACAGATACTAGCCAAAACTCTGGACGAGGACCTAAACTGTGTTTTGCAGTAGTCAGCCATTGCTTGATTCAGCAAAGATAGTTAGCACGCTTGGTTGCCTTTAACTGCACATACCCTTGCATTCTGCGATTTCCATCCTACAAAGCTCCCTGTAGGCAACCTTCCCATGCCTATTTCACAGGTTCTGTGAAACTATACTAGTCACGACCTCAGCCAGAAGTTGTGTGCTCCAATCCAATAGAGTCTAACTGACACCTAGAACATCCTCTTAAAATTTAGAACTAATGAGAGTTGAACTGAATTTAAGCTATTACATAGTACATTCAAAAAGGAGAACTGTATTTCTCACAAAACTTCATAGCAAGCTCAACCAAAAATGAAATGCCAAATAGAATATCTTGCTGCTTGTAGTGGCATTGTATTTCACACTCCGTGATTTAGCCTCCCAAACTTGGAATTTTGTGTAAACATCTATATGAACAAGAACTGCTTTGCAGAGTAAATGTTACTGCTATATTTAGCAGGCAACTTGCTTGAACAGTTCCAGATAAAGAACATAGCTAACTTTTATGCATCTGACTATGGGAAAGATAGTTTTACAGAATTCTCCAGTGGAAGTACTTAACTACTCAATGTTCTAAAAATATATATTTTGTTTTGGTGTACATACAAAACTTTTTAGCGAAAATCAGAAAAATAATTATTGTTTTACAGGTCTTAGAAAGCATGCTTTCTGACATCTGGCTATAATGTCGGATGATGATTTTATAACTCTATTCTGACATGCTAGCAGTCCAGGGTAAATGTGCTTCCTAGAATGTCTATCTTTTTTATTTATATTTTTTTAATAAAGATTTGAATAAAGCTACTGTTTTGTATATAGGAGATTTGGAGAGAGAAAAAAAGATACCATCTGAAGATCTGTGAAATTTATTAATGAAGAAGACTGAAAGGTCAAGTCAGGTTTTCTGCCTTGCCATTTCTAAAACATGTTGTACTAGATGGGTAAGATGCAGAGCTCAAAAATTCTTTTACCACAAAAAATTACTACAAGAAAAACTAAAAAACTCAGTGGAGGATAATGTTGTTAGAATGAAGGTTATGCATGGAATCGGAGCATCAGAAGAGGTCCAAGCCTAGTAACTAGTTTCATTGACTTTTCTAACAACGAGTAGAAAAATGAAAAGCCAGCACTATCCACCTTGTGGGTGTTCACAACTGTGAGGACTGCAAATCTGGTTTCAAGCCCAAAAGGGGGACCATCATTACAGTGATATAAAATGTGACTCATCATGGTTAAATAGGTCAATGCTTAAGAATACGAATATTAACTTCAGTTAAATTCTGCAGTATGATGTACTTAAATCTTTCTTGTTTTAAAAAAAGGAGCATTTTTGCATCTTTGTTTGTTAACATTCATCTCCCCACAGCTAAGATTCTGGCAATTAAATAAATACCTGAATTAGACTAAGTAAATATCTGATTACAAGACATCCCATGGACTTCGAGGCTATTTTACTTTTAACGTAAGGAGTTACAACAGAAGTAAGAAGCTGAAAAGGGTCTGAGCATGTAAAATAGCTAAATTATAATTTCTCCAACAGTGGAGAGGTAAAAATAAGTGTTGTTCAAATAAGTAAATCTTCCTCCTTGTCTGCACAGCTAACAACACCTTGATTATGAAATGACCTGGTTATTTGACAAAACTATCTTTGCATCACCTGAATCGTAATTCCAAAGTCAGTTTCCATGTCATTGTAAAGAAGCAGGCTACCATGAAAGCTTTCCATTAGTACTGTCCCCTTTATTTTGGCATGGGCTGACCTTTAAGAAACCTACTTGGTCTCTCTATGATAAAGGAACTATGTATTGAATCTTCAACTACGTTGAATCTTTACTTTTAAAGTAAGAGAAACATTATATAAAACTTCTCCAGTGGACTCATGAACCCTTGCTTTTGACGATTTATATTTAAAAGGCATAGCAAAGAATCATGGCAGAAGTCTCATGGTAACTCCAGTCTTCAGAGATGCTCATCCAATGATCTCCAAGGTTGTTTTTGGAGGGTTTTTTTGTTTTGTTTTGTTTTTTTAAATACATTTGCCAGATATCCTGGCAACTGAATCAATTGAGGTAGAATGGAATGCCTGGTATAACAATACAATCTTTCTAGTTTAGGGTGCCAGGTGTGGCTGCTCCAGCATGGTGGCTCCAGCCCCTGGTGCATGCTCCATGTACTCCAAATCCAGGCCAGAGTCAGAACTGCTGCTGCTGCCATCACCACCACATGCTTTGGCTCAGAACAAGAGCTGACACTACCGCCACTTCCTCATGTGAGAGTTGGATCCATCCCGCATGGAGCCTCATGGTCCAGATTTGGGCCAGGGCACAAGGCAAATTTGACACCCATGCTCTACAGTAGGTGTGAAATGTGTGGCCTGTGGAACCACATGATCTGACCCAGGAGACTCTGGGTTGACCGGCATGCACCAGCACAGAGGCTGGACACCATGTGCCTTACATACAGAGAAAGAAGTCCAGGGTGCACAGTGCATGTGGTGCCCTGCCCACTGGCTCTAGTGCTGATCCTGATGCAGCCAGAAGGCAGAGCCGGTTCAGCAGGGCACCATATGTAGCACGCACCCCACACTGCCCCCCTGTGCTGCACATAAGGTGCACAGTCAGTCCACCTCTGTGTGCTACATGCACCACATACCAGCCCCAGGCTCACTGTGCACACAGTACACAGCGTATGAATGCCTGCAGTGCACCAACTGAACCTAACATTACATAAGGCACAGGAGATCCAGACCATGGGCTGCATGCAGCACCTCAAACCAACCCAGTGCTGCCTGCAGCTCTGGGTCCAGCCCTACGTGCACAGTGAGCCCTGGGGCCAGCATGTGATAGACACAGCACCCTGAGTGCTGCATAGGAGGTCAGTTCAAGTCTGATCTGCAAACTGGCACAGCAACCCTCATCCAGCCCATAGGGCTGAATGAGTTTTAACCCCCTGCTCTACACTAATATGAAAGCCCTAATACCCATTAAACACTTTTCTGGTTGTATAAAAGGGCCTTTTACAAACACGAATATAATATCCTCCCACATCAAGGCCCCTTTAATTAAAAACCCGATTCCCTTTTAAACTAATTATATTTATGCATTTTAAAACTAGATTAATATATAACATTTTTGTCTATCAACAGGTTAAAAGTTGCATACAATAAGATTTAATAACTGAGCAAAAACAGTATCAGCAAGTATCACAAAGAACTTCAGCTCTTGAAATAGGTACACTGCAGAGACACTACGCAACTAGAATAGTGTAATGCAACTTGGAGATCTACATTAAAATTGGAAAGTACTCTTTTAATGTGAGAATACATATTTATATTTTATATTAATATAATCAAATAACAAGAAAAACTATGTAATGTAGCTGAATGACAAAGCATTCAGTATGAAAAATATTTAAGAGGAAAACTACGGTTCTCAGCTATTTCTACCGTTTCAAACAACTGCTACATAACAACATAGGACTGAGACCTCCTGAAATCAAATCTAGGCCCCTCTCATCACAGGAACACCAGCACAGGATCCCTTTCATTAAAAACCACCCTCATCTGGATCCTTCTTAAAAGCATTTAGTTTGTCTTTAAGATTACCTAATAAATTGTCCAATTAAAATTCCTGCCTCTACAATTTAAGCCTTCTGAAGAAGGTCCAACATTTATCATAAGAATATCAGTTTCCCTTTCCCTGGTTTCTTGATTAGCAAGCCCTTCCTGAGGGCTACTAAAACATCTGGTATGTACACGACACGGTGGATGCCACTCCTTCAATATGACACTAGCATGGAAGATAACGGTCTGACATGTTTGGTTGCATCAAGCAAACTTGAGAGAGAGATTTTGACATTGCATCCTTCTGTTGCAAAAGGGCCAGAGGCCTCCGAATATGTTGCAAATGCTGATTTAAATAAAATTTAAGCTATTTTGGTCAACAGCTCCCAAATGCTCATGTGTCAGAAACTAACATTATTAAAGGAGTGATTTCATAATCTGTCAATGCATCATCCTTTTGGTCATTACCTGCATACTTAGCCGAAATAGTTCTATTTAGGATCTAGGAAAGAACAGCAGTCTTGATATCCCTGTAATGCTGGAATGAAATTGCACCCCCCTCCCCCACATACTTATAAGTGGCTCTGTATGGTAACTGAAGATAGTTATATGACTTCATAATTTAGTCTTGCACTTTCAGGGCTCCCCTAGAACATGATCAAGGCCAGCCTTAGAATAACCAGTAAACAATTCACAAGTAGGCCTTGTTGGTACCAGATGCAAATACCATCTACCAGTGCCATGAGTTTGGGAAAAATGTCAATAAAGCATACTGCTATAATTAGGGTGACCATTTTATTTCTAAGGAAATCCAAGACATTACTACCCCCCCCCCCCCCCAAGTCAGTAGCACAGCTGCAAGCAAAGGCAAACAAGCAGGGCCTTGGGGCACTGTCTGGTGAGGAGGTGGAACAGCATGGTGTGCTAGGCAGGCACCACAGGTGCTGTGAAGGAGTAAGGTGGGCAGACTGGAGCAGGCAGGTGCCACCCCACCCACAAGTGCCAGGCCCAGCTCCTCCTGAGCAGCAGCTGAAGGCAAACAGAGGACTGAGCTGGGCACCATGCTCCAGTCCACCTGCCTTGCTCCCTTCACAGCAGCAGTGGTGCCTGCCAGCCCACCCACCTGGCACACCATGCCGCTTCACCTGCTGGCCAGACTGTGCCCCATAACGTTGCAATCCCAGGGACTTTTGTTTCAATTCTTACCAACCAACCTATGAAATCCAGGACTGTCCTAGCCAAGCCAGGGCATATGGTCACCCTAGATATAATCCACACTGAGATATTGAGGTAAAGTACAGAAAACAATGCAAGAGGTACACGCTCCATTATGGAGAAGGGATAGTTTGGAGCTACCCACTAATTGATAAGATCCAGATGAGTTTCCATGCCAAACTTGGCATTTTTCATGGGAATACTGACAAATGCGTTCCAAGACTTACCAAACCTTCCACTCCGTTAAAAGTGTCAACTTACCTGAAGTGTACTTTTTTTTTCTCCTTCTGGCAGTCTCCTCAAATGCATCACTTCAATACCTAGTTTTTCTGGAATATTTGCAACAATTTGCAACAAATTGGGGAATTTACATTCATGGAAATCAGGGGTGTCAAACACATGGCTCATGGGCTGGATCCAGCCTACAAAGGTGGCTACACGGCCTGTGCAGCTTTTTACATCTCACAGCCCCTGCAGTGGTGATATTAATCCCTGCTATTTCAATTTGGTCCCAGAACACAGGGAAATAACACTGCTCACCTTCCCTACTCCCCCTCTCCCTCTTAACCTGCTGCCAATATCAGGATTATTAGTTGCCCCAAGTGACTAAACCTAAAATTAAATCTAAACCTCTATTGAAATATGAATGTAACTATAGGACAGAGCAATCTATCAGCAAAAGTAAAGTGGAAAAGCCTAGTTTATGTGTTGCTTTCAGTACCGGATTCAGTATCAAAAACAGTTTTAACATGAATATCAGAAGTCCTCACCATCAGCACCAACCCATGCAAGAATCTTGGTACCAAAGAAGTTAGAGTGGATCTGTACCGACGGTACTTCTGAGGTTACCAATGCCGGAAAGGATACCTGTCCACAGACAGGTAGTAAGGCACAGAGAGACACAATAAATTTCCCCAAGGACCATGCAAATCTCCAACACTGCATCAGAAAGGGAAAAGTCTGAGTTGACTGACAGGGGAGGCTAATGTTGAGATGAAGGAGTCAACTAATATATCCAAAGAACATCATTACGAAGGAACTGACAATATAAGTATGCCCTGCCTGATATTAGCCAGTCCTGGAAATTGTCAAGCAACGTCTCTTGCTCCTATTTTGCAATAGTCAAGTCATACTAAGTGATCTGTACATGACAATGACTAAAGCCTTTTTTTGAGCCCAAGTTGCCTTTATGTTCCTTTTTTGATGTTTGAAGCCATTTTTTATTCACAGCAGCTACCATTTTAGCATTTTTGTTTAAAAGAACCTAAAGACAAAGGAACTTCTCTCATCCCAAGACTATGCTATTCACAGTTCAGCCTTGCAACCTGAGTTGAAATGAGCTGAACAATCACAGATGAAGTCAAATCTCAAAAGCAGATGGGATTAGAATGCCGACACAGATTAAACAAGAATACCCTGCAGCATAATTTACAAGATTTTTGAGGCTTCTTCAAAGCCTTCTGCAAATGCTTTTCTCTCCATGATGCCCTTCATCAAAGCATATCATTTAGCAGGTGCATGGTTCCTCGTAAAATGGGCATAATTTCCACGCAAAATGGGCCAAATTTGAAGCTTAGAGATTTCTGTATAATAAAGACCAGCACTTAGAGCATCTTATGCCCAGAACAGCAAAAAATACATTTCCTTCAGGGATAAGAAACAGAAATGAGTTACTAACTAAGCTATTTATACCCAGGTATTTACATAGTAACAGATAACAGACATGAACACAAGTAGCAAAGTAAGAAAGATCTATGAAAGGGCTGGGACACTCCCATCCTTCATACCTTATTTGAAGGCATAAGGAAATGAAGGGCACACATACTGCCTCAAGAGGTGCTGCAAGAAGTTCTCCAGTTAGAGTGCAGTGGCCCCACACACTGAGCGCTAAAAGCATGCACTCAAAGAACTACTTCTCCTACCTACTAAGACCAGCAAACTCATAATATGCTTGCATCTTGTTTGTATTATTAATTTCCATCCAATATAAATAACACTGTTCATTTGGAGTTCTTGATACACTTTATAACTATTATCCTCCCAAGGTTAAGCATTTGTTCAAGGTCAGAGAAGATCAAAAGCACTAAAATAACTCTGGTTTCCCAAGTGCTAATTCAGGACCTTAACCATTACATCCTGTACACTCCAGCATTATGCATATACTGTTTGTTTCCAAATGTTTTTCTCTTCTCTTTCAACCTGGAAAGAAAGCACAAAATACAGTGGTTCTCCACTAGTGTGATCAGTACTACATACATTTGTTAAAATAAAATATACAAAAACTGTATCAAGCCGGTATTAAAGACAACCTCAAATCATTAGGTTAGATGCTCCCAAGTCCGAGACTTAAACTTCTGTGAAGAAATTAAGTATCTGATTAAAACAGGGGTGGCAACTGCTGGCCCACAGAGCCTTGGAATCCAGCCACAGGGCTCCCCACAGGTTGGGAAATTTGGTGGCAGTGGAGCAATGGCAGTACTACCACCCTGCCCTGCTGTCAAAATCCCAAGCCCTGCAGAGCAGGGCTGAACCATGACACTTCCCCAACACAGCCAGGACACACCATCTCTCCCTAGGAGGCCAGATCAGGGCCAGCCCAAACCCCCTTTCACTGCATCGGTGGATCAGGGCTGGACTACCCCCTCCTCCCCTCACCTTTCTCCTCTGCATGACCAGATGGGGCCATGACAGATCTGGCCTGCAGAAGGATCAGACACTGCTCATCTGGCCTGCCAGTCAACAAGGTTGAGCACCACTGGATTAGATGAATCATTCCCTCCATCAACATCCCTACCTAGTCCCAATAACATGATCTGGAACACTGAAACAGTGTCAGAGTAGTTTGGAGTAGCAATATCACTATCATTCAAGTCAAGGGTCAGCAACCTCCAGCCTGTGGAGGATTTCCATCTCAGCCTCCTCCCTGTCTCCCTTTCACCAGTGTTTTTTTTCCTCATTCTCCTTGGCATTGTCCCTTTACCTGTCTATCAACTCCGCCTACGTGCCTACGGACATGTACAAGGGTCGGGACTTAAACTCTCTATTGCTCTAAGTAGTGACCTCATGGCCTGGGGGGCAGGGCTGGTAGCCCCTACCACTCCACCAGGTAGTGATGATGCATTTTGAAGTGAATGGCTAGCAGCCAACAACAGCTGGCCTCCATTGGGCCCCCAAAGGTGATGTTAAAAGGTGTACATAAACTAAGACTGCCCAGGAGGTAGAGGAGAGCAACCATGATGAAGACGCACACAGGAGCTGAAACATCTGCAGCTCTCTCTCTCAAGATGAAGTGAGTAAATTGCTGAAACCTATCTAGATATATAGCTTGCTGTAAAGTACATGCATGATCAAAGGCTGCTAGCCAACCTATTTGCTCTAGGGTTATTCTGTAATACTTCTCTATCCTGCACCCTTCCCCAAGCCTTCCCTCTGTAACCAATGAAGTTCTTCACGGTACCAAGAGTGGTGGACTTGCTGGGAGAGGCATGCCTTTGTGCCCCCTTGTTCCAGCTGACTAAAGGAGGCTACTTTTTGTGCTTCAGGCTAAAGGAAGTATCCCAAGCTTTTGCAGTAGGTCAAGCACCCTCAAGGACTACAAGGCCTATGTGCCCCAGGGGGCACAGGGCCCAGAAACAGTCCAGACCCCTGCATGGTGGTAGTACCCCCAGGCTTGCAGGGGTGCTCCAGGAAGGGGGTCAGTCAGATGCGAGGCACCCCCAGAGGCACTCAGAGCTTGGCAGGGGGATGGGTGCAGTGAGGGAAGTGGCTCAGCACAGGAGTACCCCCTGCTGGCCCACCACACAGCCTGTGGGCTAGATCCAGCAACACAGCCTTAGTTTTTACTGTGCTGCATCACAACCAAGCACTTTCCTCATACGGAACCACAGCTGGGCAGCAGAAAGAAGCAGGGATGGCAGTGGCATCTAGGTCCAAAGACCAACCCACCTTCAAATCAAGCTGCATCATTCCAGCCTATCACCAGAAAATGCTGCCAACCCCCACTTTAAGTGACAGAACTGATGGTAAAAATGAAATAGCATAGGTAGAAAGATTTAACACGTTAAAAGATGGCAAGGTTTTTACCCTCATATTAAATTGCTATAGTAATCACTGGAAGAAATTGCAAACTCCAGTAAGTTTGGCAAGTAATGTGCTGTCCATGACAGTCCTCTAAGTAAAAATATGCTTAAGCACAGACATTCTGACTCAGCAGTACCTCTTTACCACATGCACTTTGGTCCTCTTCCGTCTCTGCACTGAGGGCACTTTTCCTTTTCCACTCCTCAGTTTCCTTCAACCACAAAATCCTAGGACACATGGGCCTCAAAGACAGTGTAGTGCATGTTCTATGATTACATGGGCAACACAACTCCCGAATGCTTGTCACTACAGTAATTAACATCCTGCTTCACCTGCCTTTGCATACTTATAGTCCACTGTGAAGGGTTCCCAAGCACTGCCTAGTTCACCTGCAGGTAGGTCTCAAAAGTCCCAGGTGAAGAACTATTACAGGACTGTTTTCCCAAATGCAACATCCAACCCAGAAATTTCAACTTTATGACACTCTACGCTATTGCTGTGGTAGACTTCACTTTTTGCCCACCTTGGCAGTTTCATAATACACCTTAACAGTCTTAGGGCAACCTGCAAGTCTCTGGGTGGAGATGATCCCTATATCCTTAGATATTTCTGCTAGGGCTACAAATAGTGACAGACCTGCACAGAAAGGAGAGATACCCATAGTGTCCAGTATATGCAATAAAACCACTACTCTGCAGAGGAGAAATATGCAGGTAGAGCTGTTGACTCAGGTAGAATTCTTTCTAACCCTTGGCAGGTACTTGGAAGGAATCCACAAGATAACCTTGTCTGGACAAAATACACCATACAAGGACCCATCGTTAGTGCTTAGATCACCAACCACCATGCTTGCAAAGGAAGATCAGTCCCAAGAAAACCGCCTTTAAGAACTACTGAAAGAGCATGCTGTTTGCCATAAGCTCCAACAGCAGATCCATCAAGGCTGCAAAGACTATGTTCATATCCTACTGAGGATACAGATCCACTGCCAGAAGCAACATCATCAGGCCCAACAGGAGGTTTGGCATACAAGAAGAGACAGACTGACCTACCAATGTATATGATCCGAGACAGCAACTTGGTAGGGCTTGGCAGAGCTTAAAAATAGGTCATGGTGTTTCAGCTCCAGAAGATACCAAGAATGGCTAAAATGGAAGCCTTGGGGCTCCAAACCACAAAGAGTGTATCATTTCCATTTTCAAAAAAACTAGAAAATAAAGCAATGTAATTGCTTAAATAAACATATAATGTTATGCTGCATATGTTTATATTCTGAGTGCTTGCATACACCAGGATCTTGATCCTTCCTACCTCAGAAGTTAAAAGGCCTGTATCTAGCAGTTCCCAGAAATACAGTATCAGCCAGATGACATACCCAGTGTATCTTCTGGTTGCAGATACCACGTAAGTGGCAGACACAGTAATCCAGAGATCTAGAGGAAGCTATGCTTGGCTGCTGCATCACAATCAAACAGATAAACAACTAAGACAGAAAAACTACAATATCATCAATTACTTCAGTAAAAAGAAAAAAAACATGTTTTAACAAGGGGCTGTAAGGCCAAAATCTATTGTCTGCAATAGATGGAGCCCTAAAAACTACCACAAGCCAAAGGAAGTGGAAACAAACGGAGGCGGGAATTATACATCGGCCTTTAGGCTTCAACTACGTATGGCAACTGCTAAGGCAAAAAAGTCTCTCAGCTCAGATACAAGGCCCACATCAATCAGACCCTTAAATTTTTCAAAATGAGCCAAACAAACTACAGTCTAGTTACTTCTTTTGCATTTGTTTCACAACAGTAACAACAACCTACCCAGTAGAATCATTTTGGGGATAGATAGAGAGCTTCAAGCCATTAATAAAAAATATTTTTGTTTTGTCTCAAAAAAGATGTCGTCTTGGATTTATACCATATGGCTGAGTCAACAGATCAAGAAATAATTTCAGAAAAATTTCTGCAGTAGTAAAGGGACTTTAGTGCAGAAATTTGCAACCGTTATTTTTTTTTAAACCATGCATATTAAAAGAAAATAAATTTTTAGTTCTGCAATGACTTGGACCTAATTTTCTGCAGTAAGAAAAAAACCCACCTGATTCAACATTCTCAGAGCTAGCAGGTATTAAACTGGAAAACAGATACTTTATTGAAACAGAAAAAAAGAGAAAGTTCTTGCAAATTGAGGAAGATAACTCTATTAAAAATTGCAGAAAACCCAAACAAGGCTATGAGAATGGCAATCCATGCTGATAACGCATCAATATCAGAAAAGATAAATGACGTTATGCTGTACTGAAAAATAAATAAAGGAACCAAGAATAGGCGTTATACAAGAGGTTCTGAATTTTCTCCTGGGAGGCTGGGGAATCACCAACAGCCATCCATGGTACAGAAAAAAAACTTCTCTAGCTAGAAATCAAAATTCTGAGCTAAACAAATTATTAATTTTAATTTTGGTTATCCAGGACCCCACACAACCAGAACAATCAACTCAATATCACAGCTTTCAGAAAGCTGCAGTATAAACTCATTTAAACTTTTCTTAATGATATTAAATTTTTAACAACCCCCCCAATTAACTCACCAAATACTGGAATTAGTAGCAAGTAAGCTACAAAAATCTATTCATCACAAAAAAGGATGCAATACCAATTTTTATAGGTGTGAAATGTTGAAACATCTTGCCAGAGCAAGGCATTTACTGTCTCAACAGAATTTTTCTAGTTACTAGGGAGCCCAGAACAAAACAGGTGCAAACATTTGGAAATACACTAAGTTCTCAGTAACTAGTCCATCCGCTGATATAGTTAAAAAAGAAATTAAAAATTACAACTCTTAAGAATTTTTAATCCCCAAATAGCAGCTTAAGCCCAAGATGCCTATTTCCTAAACGTTCCTTTTTAAAGAACAAGATTGCCCATCAACTTCCCTTTAGTATCATATGAATAAAAACACTTTAAAGATGCCCTTAATCTTTTCAAACCACTTAAAGGTATTTTATCTTTGGAAAAAAAACCAAATAAAGATGGCAAATAAGAAAACAAAGAAAGCTACATCACATTAAGGGTACTGTAAAGGTATTTAAAAAGCAAAACAAGTTAAGACATCACTTTGTAACAAAACTGTAAGCAATTGGACCTTTAACAGCTGCTACACAGATAAAAAGTGTACTCAAATGACAGCACCTCTAGACAACGTTGGGTTTTTTGACTTTCCTAAGAATCAGAATTAATTCTTTCAGGAAAATAGGAGATATGGAAGAAGGGATGAACACTGAGGAGACAAAACAGAAGTTAGAGTTAAGGGTTTGGCCAATACATAGAAAAGGTTTTAAAAAATGGAACGTTAACAAATGCAACTTAAAACAGTAAATCCAGCATATTAATATTCTCCTCCCAGTCAACAGGAAGAAAAAAAATAGTCACATACAGAAACATCTTAGTTCCTCTTTAAACATATATGGCTCCCAAGAGCTGAAAAGCTAAAAAACAAAACAAAACAAAAAAAAACACAAACCATTATACATTTAACCGTTATCCTCCCCAAAAACTAATCTCTATACTAAGAAGTTTACCCTGGCAAGGACGTACTCAGAGGAAGACAAACCAAGCTTTCACTAATTCAAAACCTTGAAACTACTGGAGAATACAGTCATAATAAACACAAAATGGCACTATGCTACATAACTATCAAGAACACTGCCACAATGGGCCAACACTCGTGGCAGTGTGTTGGCCTACCTATCCTACATACTTCTGACTATGTCTAATACACATGCATACTCTCTTAAGCAATGGTTGTATATTCTATCATGCCAATAAAGTTTCTTGGGATTGAAATGCAACTACTCTAAGCCTACAAAAGATGTGCAGTGCAATCTTCCTCTTCAGTCACAGTGCATTTTTTCCTGCAGTACACAATATGGTCAGCTACTGGAAAATGTTCCCAGGCTCCCTCAGGTATCTCTGTGAAGCTTCATTACAAGTGGGCTAGTAGCACAAGTAATGAAGTGATGGGTAAACTTAAAAATTAGAGTTTAAGTGTAGTTGCTTTTAACTTTGTCAACAAGGTAATCATTTAGGCTGTGGAATGTTCTATGTTGTACATCTACGTCAGGCTCAACTGTATGAGAAATTTCAGCTAGAACAGGTAGACTGTTTCCCAGAACAAAGATAGGGAAAATAATTTGCCCATGTTAACAAAACCCTGATGTTCTTTGAAAATCTAGAATCCTTTTTCTCTTTGCCACAGAAAGGACAAAAAGTATCTCTCTGAAAATCTAGCCAATCTATAAGCCTCTAGAAAAGAAAAGGGGGATTACAATTTACGGGTTCACGGATAAAGATTTTTTGGGCTGATACCCATGGTCAAGTACTGACCAGCCATACCAGTTGATACTGAGCTGATTGCCAATATGCAGCCCAGTAGCATGGAGAGCAGCATCCAGCTGGTAAGTCTGTTGTGGGGGGGAAGGGGCAGGGGGACGGAAGGGGTGGGGGGGGCGCAGATTGAGTACCCCACGGTGAGGGACGGAAGGAGGGAGGCAGGGGCAGGCACTGCCCAGCCAGGATGGGGCAGGGCACAGGGAGGGCAGCTCTTGCCGCTGCACGGACCCCAGATGAGGCATGGAGGGCATATGCCCCTGCAGCCTCCCCACCAGATCTGTGCACAGGGTGAGGGTGGGCTGCCTACTGCACAGTCCGGGCCAGGGCCACTCCAGCCTCTTCCTAGCAGTTGTGCTCAGGCCAGGCAGGGCAGAAGCAGTGGCAGTAGGGGGGGGAAAGGGGGAAAAGAAGCTACAGCAAATTTTGGGGTGCCTCAGGCCCTTCCATAGCTCCCCCTCCCAGTGCTGCTGCCACCCAGTTCAAGCACAGCCACCGGAGAGAGGCTGGAGCAGCCCCAGCCCTGAGCGCACAGCCCACCCTCATCCTGTGTACAGATCCAGGGGGCACATGTCCCCAATGCCTCCCCCGGGGGTGCGTGCAGTGGTGGGAGGCACCCTCCCTACCCCACTTAACCTGGACAAGCTGCCAGCTCTGTCCTGTGCCCCACTCTGGCTGGGCAGTGCCTGCCCCAGCCCTAGCCCCACTTCCTCCCTCACTGCCCCAGCCCCATGCTCTTTCCTCCCCAATAGACTTACCAACTGGACACTGCTCTCCAAGATGCTGGGCTGCACTCCTGGCTATGCACATCCATGCTGCATTTATCAGCAACATATCAGCCACATCATCTAAAAAAAGCTGATTGCCAATAATGTCAATTTTCCTTTTATTGGTGCCAATATGATATGGACTGGTGCACCTCTAATTACATTTTGTACATTCTCAGTAAAGACCTGCTTGGAGTTTTACTACCAAAATTTCCC
Organism: Alligator mississippiensis; assembly: GCF_030867095.1. Lineage (NCBI taxonomy): Eukaryota > Metazoa > Chordata > Crocodylia > Alligatoridae > Alligator > Alligator mississippiensis. The sequence goes on along the minus strand of NC_081824.1, from coordinate 196,787,288 downwards.
AAATAGTTTGTTCACACTGACCATGCTCCAATCCACAGGTCAGTAGGACTTTCCTGGAAATTGAGGTTTAGCTAGAACAGAATATCAAAACTGATCAGAGAGCCATATTCTCTTGGACTCCATGCCACCCACTGCCAGGCAGGCAACCCAATCTGACTATATGGCACAGGTGCCAGATCTGAGGGATCCAACAAAATTGGAACTGACCAGGCTGCAAAACTGAGAACCAACTGGGACATGAAATGCAAAGAGCAACTTGAGTCCATGGTGGATGAAGAAATAGGCAGCAGGATCTGGGAAGAAGGGAAGAGAAGGGGAAGACACAAGAGACTTGCTAAAGAACAAGACTAGACTACAAGAAGGAACAAGACATTGCTCCACATGAACAAGGACTAGGACAGAAAAGACTGACAAAAGTAGACAAATGGCTGTGTCCAATACAATAGTGAGGGCCAATATTTTTGGCAGGGGGACCACAAATTAGTGACGCTTTCAAGATTTGGGGCTCCTATCCCCCTTTGCTGCTCTACTTTCTGCTCCCTGCCCTGTCTGCCACTGTGTTGCCTGTCCTCTCCACATACCACACAGGCTGCCCATGGCATTTGTGGCACGTGTGCCTCCGGCTGACCACCCTTGCACTAGAGAAGCCATTTTCAAACTGCATTCTGGGGTTTCATGACAGGTCATCAAGGGTTCCATGAAGACACTGGAGTTAACAGCAGAGTGGGCAGGAAGGTAATGCACTACCTTTGCTGGGCCACAGCACCTGCATCCACATCAGCTCACATAGTCTGCAGAGCCAGAGGTAGGGGCTCCACAGCAAAAGCAGCAGTATGAAAAGGTTTCATGACTTTAGGAAGTTTGAAAGCTACTGCACCAGTGCATACCCCACTCCAGGTTTGGGACCCTGGGCTGTATTCCTAACTCCCACCATTCCTCTGCTGATAGCTAAAAACTGAAAAAGAAGTGCCCCCTCCCCACTTAAAGCTTTGCATGAGGAATAACAGCCTATTACAGTTATCAGTTACTTTGCTCTAGCAGAGGATCTATATGAGGAATTCTAAAGGGTCCAACCCTGCTGATCCTACCACACAAATTTCCATTTTCAGTTTGCTTCTTTAAAAAAAAAATTACACACACACACACACAAAATGCTTTTAAAGTTTGCAAAGTCAAAGACTCTAAAGTTCAAAAATGCTAAAATTAAGGTTGCAGGTGCTTGGGACTCTTCTCTTCCTTCAATTCCCTGTTTTTTTGCAATAAAACTTCCAAACTATGCAACTGGTGAAGAAGTCCTACATAATCCTCATGTGCACTCAAAAGAGGTCAAGCTGGTGCCCTGGCTGAGGCAGGGGTCCCACAAAAGAATCAGTATGTGGTCACATAAACACTACTTCATAATGCATAGATATAAAGGGAATAAATTAAGGTTTCACAATCTTAACTTCTGAATGGCAATTTTTAACTTCCAAATGCCATTTTAAGCCCCTAGAATGCTGCAAGTCTTCTCAAATTCACCAAATGTAGCAGTGCTCTCCAGCTCACTAGTCTCCCCCTTTCCTTACCACCACAACAGTCCACTAAACATAAGCCTTTCAATTCTACCCCTACCACACATACATGACTCCCACATCCCCAACCCCACATAACTTGTATGCAGACCTACACCTGCCAATTCTCTACGTGCACTGCACATGGTCTCCCTGTTCTATTATCTATAAAGAGCTTCTTGTCTGACCTCCTTAGGCACAAAGCTTGAAGTTTCCTACCACCAAATCCCAAGATTTCAGTTCTACAACCCTAATTCCTCCTGAATCAGGACTCTGAACTCCTATACTTTCCTCCCCCCCTCACCAAATATGCTTCCAAGCTCCTCCCAGGTCTAAGACCACACAAACAAACACCCTCTTCTTCACCACCAAAATCACTCATCCGCTTCATGTAAAGCTCAGAGATATTGGAGATCCACCAGTATCAGTGTCAGCAAGCCCTTCACCTTTCTGCACAACCAGATTCATTCTCCACCACCACTACAATACATACTCAAGACCTCCAGCTTCCCACCCCAATCACTACAATTATATTTCTCACTTTAATATACACGGATGCCTCCAAACCCCATCTTGTCAGCTCTCCCATTCCATTCATCAGATGTCCAGCTTCCTTAACTGCACCAATATACCCCTTGGCTCCTTTCACTCGCCATGTAAGCCCCTTAACCTCACCAACACTCAACTTCAAAAAAAGTAAGGCTTACAAGCTTATGCTCTAAATACATACAGGCTTGCTATCTTTTTCCATCACTGAGCTCTACAAGAAAACTACATAACATGCACACAAAACGCCCAGCACTCTTAGCCACCACATTCTCTCAGCCACTTGCACCTAACCACATACAAGGCATCACATTTTTCCACCTTTGTTACATTTTCTATAACCAAAAACACAACTAACTCTCCTTAACAAGCAGACCTAAACTACACCCCCCTCCCCAATGCATCTGCTGCCACACTGCACACAACTCCCATTCCCTGACACAGGGGTGGGCAATTATTTCAGGTGGAGGGCCTTTTACTGAGTTTTGGCAAGCCATCAAGGGCTGCATGACAGGCAGCCAGAGCAGATAAATATTCATTTTCTAAATGTTTTTAAGGGCTCTGTGGGCCAGACAGAATGGCCTGGAGGGCCACATTTTGCCCACCCCTGCCCTAACACCTGGACATGAACACTTTCCCCACCTCCATCCCATAAGAAATAAACAAGCATCCTCAGGGTTCTGGCCTACACCCACTCCAAAATATGTGAACTGTCACTTGTACACAATGTACATGTAGAGAATCAGCCTAGCTCCTGCTCTCATAACACACATATACTAAGGTTTTATCTATGCTAGACTTCAAGTTAATTATCACCAACTAGAGGTACTTGACACCTTGTGTCCAAACTAGTGTTCATAAATCATTTGTTTAACTAGCTAGATTTAACTGGCAATTAATCATAGGGGTTTTTTTTAATCTACTTTGACTTGGTACCATGTAAAGGCTATAAGCTGACTTGCCTTCACTAAGACTTGACCTTATATTGGCTCTCACAAGTTAAAAACATAGTATTCTCTTTAGTGCAGTTAAGGTCATAGAAGCCTCGCAGCCCACCTAATATAACCTCCTGGGCACACCCCTGATCCCTATTCATAACATGTACAGAACTCCTGACTCTTGCCCCTAAGAGTCTCCCTACTTCACTCTCCCCTGCCACTCCTCCTGCAAAAAAAACACTCCTTATCTATAAAGACCAGAGCTCTCCTTCCCCAATAGCACCCTGTGCAGGCTTCCCAGGTTCCCTTTCACCACACAGACATTCACCCTCCTAATATTTCCCCATCCCAATACAAACATAGCCTCGAAACTTCTACTCTTTTACCCCTTCTCGCCCCACACACAGCTTTCCACTCTTCACAACACATACCTCTAAAAGTTTCTCATGCCCTTCTCCCCTTTTTTAATCTACACATAAACCCTCTCAGTTTCTCATATTTATTCTCTCTTCAAATCTCCAGAGCAGGTTCTTCTCTTACCCCAGACTAAAGAGAAATCACACCAAACATTTTCTCCCATCTAATTGCATTCCTCCTCAACATAATTTACCAATTGCCCTATGCCCCATTCTACCATCAGAACAAAAAGGTTTTCCAAGCCAGTCCCTACACTGGTGTGGCCAAGGCACCATAGGTGTCACAAGTAGCACAGACAGCCTCTATATGAGGCACATATCAGTTCTGGGAGGGGACAGACAGCATATGGCAGGGCAGGAAGCAGAAAGCAGAGCAGCAAATCATGCAGGGAAGCACAGGACAAGAAGCAAAAAACAAAACAGATCAGGTAAGGGAAAAGGACTGGAGGGCAAGGCTAAATTTGTGGCACAACTGCTGAAAAGGATGGCCCCCACTGCTCTACACACTGTTCACAGACCTTACCAATTTCCTCATTTTTGCCACACCTTCACCACACACTACTCCTAATTTCCTCTCTGTCTCTCCAAAATATGTACACCCAAAGACTCCTTGCATGTCGTCCCCAAATAAAACTTACCATTTCATCAAATACAACAAAGACACCGGTCCCCGTTTCTCTTGTCCCCAGTGCAGCTGCTCCCTCACTCCTCTCATTATAGGAACCTGCCAATTTGCAGGTTCCTGCAGACTTTGCCCTAAACTGTCTCAGAGCATAAGGGCTAGGATCCCTGCCAGGCTGTAACCTGTTGCTCTGCACAATTCACATAAGATACACAAGCCTACCCAACAGTCTGCAACTTTCCCACACTCCAGCATACCCACAGATTCCTATTTCTCCACCTCAGTATTGCTACAAGCGCACTCTCTCTACCCAACATACATGGCCACCAGCCCATACTTTCCTTCCAGTCACCTACCACCAGTCTACAAGCCACCTTTTCCCCTACTGCTATAAATATAGCTATGGACCTAACACCTAGCCAGCTCTCTTCCCTTCCACAAAGTCCACTGGCCCACCACTTCTCCCCAACACAGCTCTTCAAACTGCCACCATACTTCCTTGTATATGCAAAGGCATAGCTTCCACTTCCCTGACCCCAAAAAAGTTCCAGGCATGCTTGCCTGTCTGGCCACCCACTCCTCTCCTCAAAATACAAACTCGGGCTCCCCTCAGGTGCGTAACAGGGACCTTGGCTACCAGCCACTTCCCCCCCACCTCCACCCACCAGTCAGAAAATGCATGCTCCTGTGTCTCAATCATATCCCATAATATATGCAAAGGACACAGACACCACTCCCTCCAGCCTCCCTACAACACACATCTAGCCCACCTACCCCATACCAAGCACCCAACACAACAAGTTCATGGCCTCCTATCCATCTATAATCCCCACCATACCTTCTGGCCCTTCCCGTCCCCATTCCAGTATACAGACAGGCAAGCCAACCAGCTTGCCACTTCCCTTTCCACAATACATTTGAAGTCTGCCCAACCACCATCTGTCCTCCCCAATGAATCCATGCTCCTATCTACTACTCTACCAAAAAATATATATGCACAGATTCACTTGTCTCCCATGGGTAAAGCCACACACACCACTTTCACCACATGCCTGCCATCTTGCGCTATGAAGAAACCTACAGCCCACCCTCATCTGCCTGCTACCACCCGAAAATACACAAAGACCTACTTCACTAAGAACTGTGTCACATATGCACAGCCAATAGCATCACAATGAAGACACAGCTTTGTCTACCCCATCACTGGTAATATACACGCAAACCCACCTGCATGTTCTTTTCAAAATACACATACAGGCCTGCTCCCACCACCTTCTTACACAGACCCTTCCCTCACACATCACCTTTTTTCTCCCTCTACCAATACACACACAAAGATCTTCTTTGCCCACCCAATACATATGAAGAGCCTTGTCCAGCTGTCCCTTCATTATTTCCAATACACACACACACCTCAAGGTCTTTGCCTTTAATTATATAAATACACACTAAGGCTTTGTCCATTTGTCACCTCTATGCCCCACTTGTGGTAGAGTTCTTGCCCACCTGCTCTCCCTCCCAAAATAGAGAGACCTTACTTATCTACCATCTCTGCCCACTACCAATAGACACAGAGACTTCGTGTACCTGCTAGTCCCCCTTCTTCCACTACACACAGATACGAAAGCTCTGTCTAGTAACCATCATCAATCACCCCTCCTTTCTTTATACACACAAATGCAGACACACCTGTCTCATTTGCCCCCCATGTCTCCTATTTACAACACACACAGACCCAAGCCTACCCATTGCTCTTGGACCTTCCAGTACACACAAAACTATCAAATCCCCTCCTCTGACAGTCCCACCAGCACACACATATTCAGACCTTGCCTACAAACCATCCCCCTTCCTCCACCTGTCAATAAGCACAAGTGAGCACGCAGGCCCTTTCCATCTGTCCCTTCAGCCGCCCACCTGCAAATAATAATGCATGTACATACATGTACCTTCCCACCTGTCAACATACCTCACCTAATACACACAGAAGCCACCTCTACCCCCAGCTCTACTGGCCAACACACATGTTCCCAGGCCCTGTCCTCCTGCTTCTTGCATTTTAACATCTGCCAATGCCTTACCCGACCAACACAGAGGCCTGGCCCACTTGTCACCTTATCTCTCCCTCCTCCAGCCAACATGCACCCAACCCTCATATGCACTTTCGGACCCTGCCAGCCAGTCCCTTCCCCCCTCCACCCACCAGCATCACAGAAACCACAGCGAAACACAGCTGGAAGGAACCTCAAGGGGATACCGCAGTCCACAGAAACACAGGCACCAGGCCTCTGCCTGCTGGCCACCCAGCACCCACAGCAACACTCCCCATGGGCTGATCAGATGCATGCTCACAGGGAGGGAGGGAGGGGGACTCAGGCAAAGGTCTTCCCCACCTCCCACCTCTGCCTCCCCATGCACGGGAGCACACATCACAGAGGCCTTACCCACCTACATACACCCCCCTTCCCCTCCCCGCCCCCACCTGCCACTCCTTCCCCTCCCCCACCCGGACGAAACGCGCTCAGAGTAGGGCAGGGCCTGAGGCGGGCAACTTCAGCAGGCGCAAGGCTCCCTACAGGCGCGCAGGCCTCTCCTCCACCCAGGGGCAAAGACCCCCGCAACAGACGCGCGCACGCAGCGGCCTGGCCCACCTGCTGCCAAGGCGCGCAGCACCCGCCCACCCCACGCCGGTGGGTTGGAAGGGAAGCTCCGGGGTCACCAGGCGCAGGTGCAGGACCCCCTGCCCCGGCCCGGCTAGGCCCCCTTTTACCTGGCCGCGAGCAAGTGGCAGCGCCTGCCGGGGTGGGGCTGGGCCGGGGGCAGGATGGGTCTCAGGCGACGGCCGTTGCCCGCTGGCCGCCCCCCGCCGCCCGCGCTCCGAGCGCCGCCAGCCGCGCCGACATGTTGGGCGCCCTGTCCCAGCGCCGCGGGCCCGCCCTCCCACCGCCCACGTCAGAATGCACCCCGAGGGAGGGGGCGAGGCCCCGCCCACCCGCTCCCCCACCGCCAACCAGCAGCAGTAACGGCCGCCCCAACGGCCATGCCCAGCCCCACCCTCTCCCCGTTCTTCTCAGCCCATTGGCTCCCCGCGCTGTCGCTCACTCTGCCCCGCCCCCTCGAACGCCTATTGGGTACCCTCGCTGGCCGCCCCCTCCCCCATTCCTGTTTTGAGCTGTGCCGCTCGTCCCGCCCCGCCCCCATTTGGAACGCACACCCTATCGCCGCTTAAGCGTCATTGGTCGGGGCTGCTGTCAATCAAGCGCGCAGAGCTTGTTCCCCCCCCTTCTGCGCACTTTTTTTTTTTCTTCTCTTTTTTTTTTTTTAAACCACGGCCCCGCAGCCCTGTCGCCATTGCAGGAAGTGGATGTCAGTTAAGCCCTCCGTCCCGCCCCCCTCTGCCCCTTTTCTCTTTCGGCGACACCGACCTCCTTCCCCTCCGTGCCTCGGTCGCCCGCATTCCATTGGCTACAAGAGCTGTCAGTCCTCACACGTCCTTCCTCCCGCCCGGGCCTAGCGGCGGCTCACTCCAATGGGTGGGAGCGTAGCTTCGATGCCTTGCGTTGATTGGGCCCTGCGACTGCCAACAGCTTCCTAGGAAGCAAGAAGGAGACGTTGAGACGTTGCCTGGCTTAGGAGAAGAAGGACAGCGTTCCTCCGCCCGTCCCGCTTCATGATTGGCTAAGAGGCGGCACCGCCTCCCTATAGGAAACGAGCTAGGCAGGCCGAAATACCCGTATGTTCTCTCCGATTACATCACCAGCAGCCAATCAGAGGCCGAGGAGTTCATTCTCCCCGTATCTGGAAGGCTAGCAGGCCCCGCCCAGTCGGCTTTTCACGCTTCAGGATTGGGGCACCATGGGGTGGGGCGGGGGAGCTTTCCTCCGGGGTGGGGGGAGTGTGAGGGTGGAGGCAGGCTGTGTGGTTCGTTGTTTGAGTCAGTGTTGGTGTGCCCTTGCCCTTGTTCTCTGTACAGCCAGGGCCATGGCAGCTCAAAAGAGTGGTTACCAAAGCATCATTCATTGTTGCATGAGGCAGGAAAGGCAAGGAAGCAGGATCCCAGCCTCCTGGGCCTGCCCCCCTTTTGAGGACTGCTTGTCCACCTGGAAGTGGGGAACCCGTGCCCAGGGCCTGCCTTTCCCAGAGCCATGCCCAGGCAGAGGCTGAAAACTTCATTCCCATCGCACAAACTGATAAAGAAAAAAGGAACAGCTCCTTCCCCTGTAGAGCCATGGTAACCTGTAGAAGTCACACCTCCATTATGCCCCTGCTTTCATAATTGAGGGGAAAATGGTTTATTCCGGCTCATCTACCTTTGAAAATTCAGATTAAAATATGATTTTGTAGCTAGGTGTTTCAGGCCAGTTCCCTGGGGCTGAGGGAAGGGGACATTTGCATTCCAAAATACGTGTCCACACAGTGATTTAGGAAGTCATTCCAAAACGAATCTATTCCAGATTCATGCCATGGGTAGCCAAGGCCATAGTTTTAGAGAGGTTTTATTCTTCCTCTTTTTGTCCCTACCCCCCCAAAAAAACCCCAAAATAAAACAGGTCTTAAATTTCTTTGTAAACAGCATTCAGCCAACACCATCTCCTCTAGTACCTGACCTACACACCTTGCTCATTTTTCCATAATCCAATTACTGTTTCCATGTGATCAAAGAGCTTTGTGTGTGTTTCTGTAGAAGACCCCATTCACAGTGGCATTCTCTGTACCACAGGAGTGTCATCTCTTGTATGATCCTTGTTACCCATACTTTGACATTAGCTCATTCCTTCTTAGATGGGTTGAAAAGGATATGAGGACTATTTCCCCATTTTATGTTTGTTGTGTTCACATTTTAACCTACCATAATCTCTGTATAAATGGCCTAAAATATTTGTTTTAGTACTACATACTTTCATAGATTCATAGATTGTAGAGTCGGAAGGAACCACAATAGATCATCGTGTCCGACCCCCTGCCCCTGGCAGGAAGGAGGACCGAGGTCAGATGACCCCAGCCAGGTGACTATCTAGCCTCCTCTTGAAGACCTCCAGGCTAGGTGAAAGCACCACCTCTCTTGGAAGCCCATTCCAGATCCTGGCCACCCTTACTGTGAAAAATTTCTTCCTAATATCTAACCTAAATCCACTCTCAACTAGTTTACACCCGTTATTCCTAGTCACTCCCTGGGGCGCCTTAGTACTAACAGCGCTTCCCCTATTCCCCGTTGACATCCCCTAATAAATTTATAGGCGGCCACAAGATCTCCCCTCAGCCGTCTCTTGTGAAGGCTGAAGAGATTCAGCTCTCTCAACCTCCCCTGCAGGGCCTATCACGAAGGCCGCTAATCATGCGAGTGGCCCTCCTCTGGGCCCTCTCGAGATTCCCCGCGTCCCTCTTGAAGTGCGGCACCCAAAACTGGACACAGTACTCCAACTGCGGCCTGACCAGTGCTGCATAGAGGGGGAGCATCACCTCCTTTGTTCTATTAGTCATGCACCTGCTAATGCACAACAAGGTGCGATTGGCCTTGTTGATGGCCTCGTTACACTGCCGGCTCACGTTCATCTTGGAGTCGATTATGACTCCAAGATCCCTCTCTGCCTCCGAGCTGCTGAGAAGGACGCTCCCTAACCTATAGGTGTGCTGGGGGTTCCTCCTTCCCCGAGTATGGAGTACCTTACATTTATCTTTATTAAATTGCATCGTATTTCTCTCTGCCCGTTGATCCAACCTGTCCAGGTCAGCCTGAATCTGCTCCCTGCTCTCCGGTGTACTAACTTTGCCCCATAACTTGGTATCATCCGCGAACTTGGAGAGGGTGCTCTCCACGCCCTCATCCAAATCACTGATGAAGATATTGAATAATATCGGTCCAAGGACCGAACCCTGCGGGACCCCACTGCCCACCTCCCTCCAGGCCAAGAAGGAACCATCCACCACCACTCTCTGGGTGTGGTTCCTAAGCCAGATGGCCAGCCAGCTGACCATGTAGGCATCCACTCCACAGTCTGCTAGCTTTCCATTCATGTATATAAGGTAACCCACCCCTTTTAAGGTAGCACCTCTTCTCACATTATAGGCATCACTATGAACAAATATTTTTGCCATAAGCAGAACTTGAAATAAGTGGGTGTAAATGCCAAGTTATATGGGATTTTCATTTTGTTCATGGAGGGGACCCAAGAAAAGACTTTTATTATTTGTTGTGCAAATGATACATTTTCTGAAAATTGACTATTTAAATAGGTTCTGGTTTCATATTTCTACTCCCCACTCTAACTGTATACCTATACAGCACAGTGTAGGTATCTAAACTGAAGTCCTTGCTGGGTTTTAGCCTGAATGTCCCTCAACATCCACTGATCCATTGTGCTTCAGTAGCCAGGCTAGCTGACCTGGCTTTGGATGCAAGTTACACCCGAAACTCTACTTTGACTTGAGCTAGAATCTACTTTGCAGTGAGGATATGAAGAACAAGAATTCAAGTACAAGCAGTCCTCAGACTTACGCCACAATTGGTTCCTGGAAACTGTGTCGTAAGTCGAAATGTTGCAGCTCAGAACCAGTTTTTCCATAGGAACAATGTTATAAATGGGGGATTGGTTCCTTTACGAAACTCAATACAGCTGCGTCCAGCTGGTAAGTCTGTTGTGGTGGAAGGGAAGTGGGGAGGGAAGGGGCGTGGGGGTGGGCAGCTCAACACCCCCACAATGAGGGAAGAAGTGAGGCTGGGACAGGGACTAGACTGGGGCAAGCGCTGCCTAGCCAGGGAGGAGCAGGGTGGATGCGCAGGGGAGCAGCTCATGCTGCTGGTTCGGAAGCTGCTCGTCCAGCGGTTCCTACCACTGCTCCCACTGCTTGTCTGGGAGGATGGAGGGGAGGGGGGCACATGCCCCAGATCTGTGCAAGGCGGGGCGAGTGGGGCCAGGGCTGCACCAGGCTGTGCTCTAGGCAGGCACTGGCAGTGCTGAGAGCAGGGGCTATGCCCTCCTGCCACTTGCCCAGCCCAACTTGGATGGGGTGGGTGCAAGGCAGAGCCACTGCACTGCCTCCAGCCATCCCTGTGTTTCCCCAGGAGAGAGAAATTGTTCCTCAGTTGACCAGGTGACAGAATCCTAGACCATATCTACACAAAGAATGATGCAATATAGCCCCAGGTGTGCATGTGTGTGAGTGGGGTAATAGTGAAAACCCAATAACAGATAGCATTACTATGTTAATACTTGCACCTGGACTAAACTAATCAAAATGTTCTGACCTGGGTGCTGATCACCTGGATTAATTATGCAGTGTCAGAAAGCTCTGAGCTTATGTAAGATACCTATTACAGATCTAGCAAGCTCTATTCTCTCTACACTCATATATGTTTCTGGTAGTCTTTTATATTAATTAATGCATTACTGAAGTGGTGCCACATCTGGTTAAAAATTATTATGCCTTTTTTATAGGCTAGTGTAGAAATCATTCAATCTGGATAATTTTTGTTCATACTTTTAAATGTGCATAGTGTACTTTGCATTTGAAAAAGGAATCACTAAGATTTTTTTCTGAGGGTTTGATTGAAGCCAATGGCAAATCTCTCATTGAGTTCAATAGAAGCAGAAGTAAATCTATATTTTTACTTTATTTCTGGTTTTACCAAGACATTACACTTTCCTTATAATGTTCTGCTGGAGGAATCGACTATAGTCAGTTTCTAATAACTTATGTTCAATGTGACTGAGGTGCACTCAGCTGAAGTGCACTCTTCTATACATCTCCCTCTAGCATCCATTTGCTAATTAATATTGCAGCACAACCATTAAGAATTACAGGAAACCACTAGATAGGATATCATCCATTCTTGGAAACTCATGACCACCACCTTTTCACCCAGGCACATGCCTGCTCCTGTATCTCCACACAAAACCTGAAAAGACCTAACTACAGCTATAAACATGATCTGTTGAAAAAGCAAACAATAATATTGGACTTTTTTATTCCATTATATCAATATTACCAGAAACATTACAAATATTAACTTCCCAAAATGATACACAATAACTAGAAATCTAATTTACAAAATTAAGTTAACTTTCTTTAAAATCATCTAACACAACATATTTAAATATAACCATCATCTAAAAATCTACACCATACACATGAAACTTCAACCTAATACCAACTCAGCATTTTAGAATACATCAAATATCTAACTGTTCCACATAGGTCAGAGCTACAAGTTTCAGTTGCACAAGAGGTATGTGTAGCAAGAGGCATGTGTCGGAGTTGTGATGGCAGTAACGGATGTGGGTGAAGTAATAAGAAGGTGAAATCATAGTTCTGTGTTGCAATGTAAAGCCGAGGACTTACCTAGGAATATTGCAGCTTTTTGTGTTTTAACTCGTGGAATATTTTAAGAAGAACCTGTTAAGATTACTGAAGTAATTTTTTTGAAGAATATATATCTGATGATGGGGGGCAGGGTGTACGTATGTACATATACACACACAAACCATATACACAAATGCAAATATAAAAAAAATCCATCAGATTATTTCTGGCCATTCATAAATATTACAATTCTTATATAATAAGGGGTTTAGTCCATCTGTCTATCTGTCCATAACGCTCTTGGAGCACTCTGATTGGTTAGTGAAACATCCAATCAGAGTGCGGAGCACCACCATGATGGTAGGGACGGAGTAGGGATGGAGGGGATGGAGAGGGGGTGCGAGGCTGGCACTGCTGGACTCGCCCTCCCCCACCCCTGCCCCCCCCCCCATCAGTCCTACTCCTTGGAGACAGTGGAGCACCACCATGACAGCAGGGTCAGAGAGGATGGAGCAGGGGAGCAAGGCCAGCAGTGCCGGCCTTGTCCCCTTCCACCCCCCTGCTCCATCCCTGCCATCATGGCAATGCTCTGCTGCCTCCAAGGAGCAGGGCCAGGGATGGGGAAGCAGGGAGCGAGACCAGCAGCACTGGAGGCAGTGGCGGTGTGGGGTGCTGGCAGAGGGGATGGTGGGGCCAGCTTTCCCCCTCACCACTCCTGGGAGGTGGCAGCAATGTGGAGTGGGTGGCAGCACTCCATCCCCGCCCACCCCCATCCCCATCATTCTTGACCGGCAATTGGCTAGTAATTAAATAAAGATGATAACAAATTCCTAACTGATGTATGGAAATTCTACTGAATCATAATTTTGAAATAGATTTGACAGGACCAAGTTGCAAATGCAAAGTCATTTAGCAGCAGCTTGTTGATACTGCTCTAAAAGGAATTTAAGTGAGTTCTTAGCAAGTATGCGAGAGGACAGAGTTCTTGTAGGCAGAAGCTTTTATTGGACAGCTGCATGGTTGGGATAGGGAGTGAACCAGGAAAGCCAAGGATGCAACTGAACTCCAACTAGCTATAAGTATCAAGGACAATAAAAAGTCGTTTTTTAGATATGTGGGGAACCAGAGGAAAACCAAGGGCAACATTGGACCCCTGCTAAACCAGATGGGACAGCTGACAACTGACGCCCAGGAAAAAGCCAACTTGCTAAATGAGTACTTTGCGTCGGTTTTTCACCAGTCTCAGGGACGCCTGTGCCCATTACAGGACAGGAGGGCCTGGCTGAGGGAGATTCCTTACCCTCAATAAATGCTGACCTTGAGAAGGAACACCTTGAGAGGCTGGATACCTTCCAGTCAGCCGGCCCTGACAGTTTATACCCCAGGGTACTCAAGGAGCTGGCTAACATCATAGCTCAGCCCCTGGCTCGGATCTTCAAGAACTCCTGGTGCTCTGGTGAAGTGCCCAAAGATTGGAAGAAGGTCAATGTGGTGCCTATCTTCAAGAAAGGGAGAAAAGTGGATCCAGCAAACTACAGGCCCATCAGCCTGACCTCTATCCCAGGGAAGGTCTTAGAAAAGATTATCAAAGAGACCATTCTTAACAGACTGGCCGATGGCAGCAACCTGAGGGATAGCCAGCATGGGTTTGTTGCAGGTAGGTTGTGCTTGACCAATCTCATTTCCTTTTACGACCAGGTGACCTATCACAAGGACAAGGGAGAAGAGATTGATATCATATCTTGACTTTAAGAAAGCCTTTGATCTGCTATCCCATGATTACCTCTTAGCAAAACTGGCCAACTGCAGCCTCAGCTTCACCATGATCCACTGACTGGGGAATTGGCTCTGTGGTCAGACCCAGAAGGTGGTGGCTGATGGAAGTCAATCCTCGTGGTGCGCTGTGACCAATGGAGCCCCTCAAGGCTCTGTCCTTGGGCCTATACTATTCAGCATCTTCATTAATGATGTGGACCTTGGTATCTGAAGCGTACTGGCCAAGTTCGCCGACAGCACCAAACTTTGGGGTAAAACGTCCACACCGGAGGACAGGAAGGTGATCCAGGCTGACCTTGACAGGCTCAGTAAATGGGCAGATGAGAACCTGATGGTGTTTAACACTGATAAATGCAAGGATCCTATGACCTCTGCTGACCCCCTTGCAGGGTACTGGACTCAAAGATCTTCCAAGGTCCCTTCCAGCCCTAATGTCTATGAAATCTATGAATTAGACAGAGAAGCTTTCAGGTATGGGGACTACCCTTCCTTAAGTCTCTTGGAGAGAGTCAGGCACAGCAGAGCTAAGTAGCAGAATTTAGCTAATAGCAGCAGAATTCATCTAATTGTTAGTAAATAGACTATTCAGAGTCCCTGTTTATTATGTTTGTTTATTTGCTTAGGGAGAATAGATTTGTCCCTTTGGTGATAGCAGTTGATGGTTTTCTTCAAGAATTAAATATGCTTTATGCTCAAATCAAGCGAGTGTGAAATAGGTCTTGACAAGGTTAGTAACTTTAGAAAGATACTGAAGCTGACAACACTTTTACATTATTATCTCACCTTTTACCATTGGTTTTTGAGATCTGAAAATGTTAGCCATTCAACTGAAATGTATGTGGGTTACTTATTAAGTGGATTCCACCCTGGTTTCACCACAAGAAACAAATGCCCAAATTTCCCAAGACACCACTTTGTAGTAGCATTCCTGATACACAAAGGAATGGTTTGTTTTAGGGTTTTTTCTGCAGCAGACCCCCCACAAGCTCCTTAGCTATTCTTATGGGTCTTTCCACAATTTGCTAAACGACCTCCACCTGAAAGCTCCTTGTCCTTTTCCTTGGCGCTCCTTCCTGACTCAGTTTCTGTGAGAACAGGAAAGAAAGATCCACAAACTGACCGATAAAAAGAGCTTTTTTCTAAAAAGTGAGAGGAGAAGATTGGGAAAGTTTCCATTTACTATAGGACGTACTGGTCCAGTTTAGGACACAAGAAGGAAAGACACTCAAATGAGAACACAAAGATAAAAAAAAATCCCAAGAGTTTCAATTTTGTAAGTGGCTGGACAGCAAGGAAAAAGAAAGTTCTAATATTGGTGAACTGAAGTCAGTTAGATCAGCGGTTCTAACCATTTTTTGTACTAGGACCCATTTGTAAACATACATGACCAGTCCCAACTCAGTGCCGCTCAGTCCCAACCCACTCCCCGCTACACCAGGCCCCAACACCCCAGTGTGTGTGCGCGTATGGGGGGAGGGTGGGGGGAAGTGTGGGGACCCACGCAACCCCTTACAGGCTGGATGTCTGCCAGCCTGCAAAGGAAAAGCCACCATTTTCCATATTTTTCTCCTTTAAAAGGACAATCCGTTCCATTTTTAAAGTTTGTTCACCACCCTTTCATACATGCTTGCAACCCACTTTTGGGTTGCAACCCATAGGTTAAGAAACACTGAGTTAGACGATCATTGGTGAAAAGACACTGCCTCATCTGTATAGGGAACCGGGTGCGGTCACTAAGAAACAACTGAAATGTTTGTATACTAATGCCAAAAGCCTGAACAACAAAATAGAGGAACTTCAACTACTAGTGCAGGAAATGAAATCAGTCATTAGAATTAAATAGTAGTCATGACTGGAGTACAGGTATCGAGTCGAGTATGCACTATCCAGGAAAGATAGGCATAAATACAGTATGAAAGGATAGGGTAGCATAGCATGATAATGTGATAGACCTTTTCTGAACAGTGGGCCACTGCCTGAGATCCAGCAACTACCGCAGGGCACCAGTTCCCCACAAGGTGCTCTGCCACACCACGTCCCTGTCCTCCCTGTCCTGTGCCAAGGACCATCCTCTCACTCCCATGCATTCCTACTGTAGCCTTCACTTACCCTCTTGTAGCATAGTACCCTTTCCCCTGCTACTAGAAGTGAGAGCATGCAGAGACACAGAAAGGCTAGCTGTGGGGCAGTCACTCTGTTGCCAAAGGAGATAAGCAGCGGGTGAGGGGAAGTAGAGCAGAAGGCTAGAGCAATAAGCCTGTTAATCAGGGCAATGAAGCCTGAGGATACCCCTGAGCCTGACCCTGAAGTCCAGTGTTTAGGTGACCGGAAGGTGGAGGAGGAAGGGCTACATAAGCCTAGCCCAGGGCTAGCAGCTCAGACTGTTCCTGATTCTGAAAGGGGAAGGAGTTGGGAAATAGCTCCTTAAAATAAGTACTTTCTGAGTTGTGTTATAGCCTGATTAGCAATTTAGTATGGCTAAGATAGTAAGGTGCCTGGGAGATGCCCTGGCAGGAAAGGCTAAGGCCCATCAAAATAACCTGTCAAGGCCTGGGACCTAGGAAACTGTGTTGGGCTGAGGCCAAGCAGAATATGGAAGATGCTAAGGCCCAGGGAAGGAGCAAGCCTGCAAGGGAAAAACCACTGTTTCCCATATTTTTCTCCTTTGAAACAATAAAGAGGGGCAAATTCAGTGGCAAAAGTAGTGCAAAAGCAAGACAGCAGCCCTCAGCACACAGCAGACACTGGGGTAGCAGCCAGTGGCTTGGGCACTCAGAAGAGATCAGCAGCACATAGAGAAATGCTGGGTGCAAGGCTGAGAAGGGACATGCTAGGCCAAGCTGCACCACAGCAGGTGGAAGGGCTATGTGGGTGTTGCCTTCTAACCCAGTATCATGAGTTGGTGTCCCCACTACTATGTGCTGCTGGTCTTCCTTGCTGCTGCATGCCAAATCAAACCTTCGTAAGCCACATCCAATCTCTTTGCAGGCCAAATCTGGCCTGCAGGCTATAGATTGTCAACCACTGTGATAGACCATAAAGTAATCAAAAGCAAATCATGGATGAAACAGAAGTCTGGGTGTGACGCCCTCTGTTGGTATTGTGAGTATTCATCCCACCCCTCGAGCCAGGCCCTCAACTCATCTACCACATCTTGATGGATCTGATACTGAAAGGAGGGGTTCAGTGGTGTTCCTACCCCGGCCTTGGGACGGTAATACTCACTGGGTCGATGTGGATGGTCCTGGGGCTACTCCTCCCCTACACACCAGTCCACTAGTCAACCATGAGGGTCGTCGCTGTGTTGCTTGAACCCGTGGCTCCGTGACCTTATGGCTTCTCAGTGGGCCACCACTCCACCAGCCACCAATCACGCTGCAGGCTTATAGGGGCTGCCTGCCACTCACCCCTAATCCTTAGCCCAGCCTTTGACCCTGTGCCAGACCTGGGCCTTCCGGGCCCCCTCCATGGGCTCAAAGATGGCCATGCTCTTCCAGGGCCACTGGCAGTGCCCAACCCCCCACACCCCTTACTAGGGAGCTCTGCACCAGGGAGTCGTGGCCGGCCCTCTCACAATGTCCCCACTTGCTCCTGGTGGGACAGCGTTACGGGCGGGGGGAGAGAGGAACCCACTCTGCCAGGTTACAGCCCAGTGACCTCAGTGCCATGTCTCCTTCCTTACCTCCCACGCCTGGTTCTGCCGGTGTTTTTAAACCTCCCGCGGCAGTGGTCCCAGCTGACATCAGCCGGCCACCACCTAGTTTGATTGACAGCTACCTAAAAAGCCGGTGCAGCACCCGCTTGTACAACTTCAGTCTTATCACTGCCTCCCTCCCAGGTAAGCTCCTTATGGTGCTGGGGTCCCTGGGTCCCCTTTCAGGAGCATCAGGGCCAGACCCCGGCACTTCCAGTCCCAGGGAGTGACCCCAGCTGCCACACTGGGTCAAAATCACTTTCAGGAAAGATGGTAAAAAGGTTCTACCATGGTCATGCTGGGAATCTGCTGTAGCTTGGATTTAGATATGGATAGAGGTCTCTGTAATATTTTTGGAGAGAAAATGCTGCCAGAAATTCTGGGTGACATCTTCTTATTATTGAACTATCTGCATGGTTGGGATAAACTTAAATGAGATTTCAGGTACAAAATATCTTCCTTCTCAAGTGTTTTCCTCAGGTCAAAAATTGTGTCATCACTGAGGACTTCTTTTAAAGAACAGATGCTACTAATAATGATGAAGCCCAGAACATTTGGGATGTGGTAGCAGATGGATTCCTTCAAAAGTCAATGACCTGACAAGAAATAAAATGTGATACTATTTGAGACATAGTTATGGTAAGTGTGCCCGCCTCTGCTCCAAAAGGCGTTCCTGGGCTACTTTTGCTCGGGTGGCTGACTGGGTCTGCCCTGGTCCTGCGGAAGGCCCCCAGAGGGTGCCCCAGGTGACAGTGGCAGACCCCCAGAATTCGCCAGCCACGGTCTTAACTGGACCCTCAGTGGTGGGGTCCCCCTCTCCGCGGCCTCCAGTGCCGACACCTTTGGTGGGCACTCACGGGGCTCCAACCTCCCCTACACCCCGGCCCACGCCACCTTCGGTCGTGGATCTTTCAGCTTCTTCTCACCGGCCCCGCCTCGGCTCTTCCCTCGTCCCCGACCCACTCGACTTGGTGACTTGAGCTGGGTTCTGGTCTGAGGACTACAAGACCCGAGATCCTGTTGCCCCTGTGGGCTTCCTTCACTGGCGTCCCTGCCAGCTCTTCCACCGGTTCCTTCACTGCTGGTTCCCTCCCCTGCTCTCCTACCGGCTCTTGCATCGGTTCCGCAGCTGGAGTCCTTGTGAATGCAGCTCTCGCCACTCTCGCTGCTCCCGGCGCTGCTGCAGCTAACCCTGCCCAAGGCAGAGACACCCCGCAGGTGCCCACTTCCACCCTCGGGCTTCCCTCCGGGCTCCGCGTTCTCCTGCAGCCTCCTTCCTGTGCCCCCGGGGCCGCACTTTATTCCTGCCGGGTGGCGTCTCTCGGTCTCAGCTGAATGTAAGCGTGGCTAATAAACCGCGTGGGTGGTTTCCCAGCGTGTGCGCCTCTGCTGTCCTCGACTCCTGCAAAGGCTAAGTATGTGTTTTCAGTTTGTTTGGTTTTGGGCCGGGGTTTCCTTCTAGCCCTGGCGTCCCTGGGACATAACCCCCCATTTAAGGTGCCTTGGGGCGCTTCTTCGTTCCCCATCCGGGTCGTACCTGTGGGGTCGGTCCGTCCCTTTACTTGACCTCCTTGGTTCCTGGTCTGGTCTTCGCCTCCACACCTGGACAAGAAGTCCGCCACTGTATTGGTTTTTCCAGGTCGGTGTATTATGTGGAACTTATATGGTTGGAGTGCTAAGGCCCACTGGGTAATCCAGGCACTATCGGTCTTGGCTGTGCTCAGCCACCTCAGCGGGGCATGGTCAGTTACCAGTTTAAACTCTCTCCCCATCAGGTAGTATCTAAAGTGGTCTACCACCCACCGATTTGCCAGGCACTCGTGTTCGATAGTTGCATACCTTTTCTCCGCTGGTAGCAGTTTGCGGCTAGCGTATGCCACGGGTCTTTCGTTTTCCCCCTCTTCCTGGATGCGGACGGCACCCACCGCCGTCTCTGAGGTGTCCGTCTGTAAAATAAAGGGCTTTCAGAAGTCAGGGGTGTGAATTACAACATCTTCGCACAACGCCCTTTTCAATCTTTCAAAACTTTGCACCATCTCTCTCGTCCATTTTACTGCCCCCGTTTTCCGCCCTTTGAGGGCATCCGACAAGGGTGTTGCCAGCTCTGCAAAGTGCAGTACAAATCACCTGTAATAACTGGTTAACCCTAAAAATGACTGTAGCTGGCGGCAGTTTTGAGGGGCTGTAAAGTTGCAGATGGTTTCTACCTTGTCGGCCAAGGGTTTAATCGTGCCTCTGCCCACCAAGAACCCTAAATATTTTGTTTCTTTCTGGGCCAGGGCACATTTTCAGGGGTTTGTAGTTAGGCCGGTGCACCTCAGTTCTATGAGAATGGCTCGAAGGGCGCTCTTGTGCTGCTCCCAGGTCCGGGAGTATATGACTATATCGTCTATGTACGCCGCCACGTATTCGGTGTGGGGTGCCAGGACCTGGTCCATTAGACGTTGGAACGTTGCAGCGCCACCATGTAATCCGAAGGGCATTCTGACGAACTTGTACAGTCCCCACGGGGTGCCGAACGCCGTCTTCAGCCGGTCTTCCTTGACCACCGGAATCTGCCAATATCCCTTTGCCAGGTCAAGGGTCGATATATACCGGGCATCCCCTATCCTTTCTACCAACTCTGCCACGTGGGGCATGGGGAATGCATCGAAAACTGCCATGGCATTCAATCATCTGTAATCCACACAAAGCCTTAAAGACCCGTCAAGCTTATGCACCGGCACCAGCGGGCTCCTCCAGGGACTTCTTGAAAGCCTAATGACTCCTAGCCTCAACGTTGAGTCAATCTCCCTGCGGACGGCTTCCAGGAGGTGGTGGGGAATGGGTCGCCACCTCTCCCTCACTATTGTCCCGGGAGGCGTTTTTATAGCGTGGCACGAGCCCCAAACCCAGCTGGGTTCCTCGTGGAATACTTCCCAGAACTCATTTATCAAGCTTCGGGCCTCTCACCGCTGAACAGAGGACAATTCCTCTCCTATCCTAACTGGGTTTCCCTCCGGAGAGGGCTCAGTCCCTCTTCCTAACCCCTGGGGTCCCAGGTCCTCGTTATCGGCCTTGGAAAAGGCCGCCCATCCTTCAGGCTCCTTCCACTCCTGTAGGAGGTTCACATGGTAAATTTGCTTTTCTCGAAGGTGTCCGGGCCTGTGAACCTCGTAATCCACTGGTCCGACCCGTCGGAGAATTTCAAACGGCCCCTGCCATTGCGTTAGGAGCTTGCTCGTGGACGTGGGGAGCAGCACCAGGACTCTTTGCCCCGGCTCGAATTCTCGCTCTTTGGCCCGGCGGTCATACTTGCCTTTTTGATGGGTTTGGGCTTCTCTTAGGTTTTCCTGAGCTAGGTCCCGGGCCAATCTGATCCTCTGTTGGAACGCCTGTTGGTATGTCTTCAGCTCTTGGGGGGGGGGGTCCTCCCTCCTGCTCCCACTCTTCTCTCAAGACCTGTAAGAGACCCCGCGGGCGATGTCCCAACACTAGCTCGAACGGAGAGAACTTCGTGGAATCTTGGGGGGTGTCCCTGAGAGTGAACAGTACTAGAGGAAGGAGGAGATCCCATTTCCGGGGGCCTCCTTGCATGCACCGGCGCAATACCCATTTTATCGTCCCGTTGAGGCGTTCTACCAACCCATTGGTTTGGGGATGGTAAACTGAGGTGCGGAGCTGTTTTATTTGGAGGGTCCGGCATACCACCCTCAAAACCCCAGACATGAAATTCTTCCCTTGATCCGTTAGTATCTCTTGCGGGATCCCCATTTGGGCTATCCATCTTATTAGCTCTTCTGCAATACGCGGGGCAGTTACAGCTCGCAGGGGGATTGCCTCCAGGTACCGGGTGGTGTAATCCACAATGACCAAGATGTATTGGTGGCCCGAGCTGCTGCGGGGAAGCAGGCCCACGACATCTAAGGCTATCCTTGAAAAAGGGGCGTCGATAACGGGCATGGGTTGGAGGGGTGGCCGTGGAGGATGCTCAGTTCTCGTCTTTTGGCAGTTGGGGCAGGCTGCACATTGGCGGGCCACTTCCTCCCCCATCCCGGACCAAAAAAACCACCTGCTCACTCTCACGAGGGTCTTGTCCCGGCCCAGATGTCCCCCTGTGGGACTCGCATGCGCCAACCGCCAAATGGCCTGGCGGAATCAGGCGGGCACTACTAGCTGCGAGCCTTCGGTCTCCTCCCCCGTCCCTTTGTAGGCGGTAAAGGAGACGGTTACTTACCTCGAAGCAGGGATGCCCTTAAGGCGATAACGCTGAGGCCCCTCTGGTACTTTGGGCCTGCTCTCGGAGTGCCCCGATCTCCTGATCCTCCTCTTGTGCCTCTCGGAACAGGAGGCTACTGGTGAAGTCGCTAAGGTCCAATGCATCCGTCTCGTCAGCCGACCCTTCGTTTTCTTCCATCTCGCCCAACCAGCCCTCCCGGTTCTGAATCTTCTTACGGGCCACTTCCGTGTCCCTCACCCTATCCAGGACGTCGTATACTGGCATCCAGTCTCGTCCCAGAAGCATCTCACATGCTAACTGAGGCATGACCCCCACCAGGAGTTCTCCCTGGTGCTCCATTACCTGTAGGTGGACCCATTGGCGCTCGATTTGCTTGGTGTCCCCATGGAGGCAGGCTACTCTCACGGGGCAAGCCGTCCGCTGGCCGTGCAATTGCACCAAATCTTCCCTGACAAGAGATTGAGCACACCCCGAATCCAGGGTAGCTCACACGGGGCGACCTTCCACCCAAGCCTTGACAACGGGACGACTCCAAGCCACGTTCTCCCCGCCGACCACATAGCTGCAGTCCATCGGCTCGCCAGGCTCTGGGCCTCTCTGTTGGGGACCTTGCTCTGTTGTCCAGGATCCAGCGTTCCGCGGCCTGGCTCGGGCATTCCCTAGAAAAATGGCCCTTCTGCCCACACCGGAAACACACGGTATCTCTGGTAGCCCCCTGGCCAGGCAGACGCCGGTGCTCCGTCTCTCTTGGGGCTGCCACCGAGGGTCCCAGGTTCCTCCTCTCCCCAGGGTAGCGGACCTCCGAGGTAGTAAAAGCCTCGGCCAATTTTAGAGCTTCTTCACAGGTCCGTGGGGTATGTTGTCGAACCCAGCGTTGTGTCCGCTCTTCTAAATCGTTCTGAAACTGTTCGAGGATGATCTGGTCAGCTAATGCCTCCCTGTCCTGCCCTGCTGGGTTTACCCACTTATCCAGCAGATCCCACAGAAGCTGCAGCAACACTCTCAGTTGTTTCTCCTCCGGTCCCTTCTTGGCCCGGAACTGGCGGCGGTAATGCTCGAGGTTAATCTCCAATCTGTATAGGATGGCTTCCTTCACGTGCTCGTAGTCTTGGGCGTCGTCCCTTGAGAGGGCCCGATAGGCGGCTTGGGCCTTGCCAACTACCAAGGCTCCCAACTGGCTGGCCCAATATCTCTTGTCGAGCCTGGTCATGAGGGCGTGCCGCTCGAACACCCTGATATATGCCTCCGGGTCGTCGTTCTTAGTCATTTTAGGCATTTTGAAGGACGCCAAACTGTGTTGGAGCCAATCTTGTTGCCAGTCTAGCATTTGTTGCTGAGAGTTCAGGATCTGGGTCAAAGCCTGTAAGTTCTGTCTGAGGACATCAGCGGGGCCAATAGCCGTGGCCTGCATGCTGGCGTAGGTTGCAAAGTCGGGGTCCTCCATGATCCCACTACTACCACCACGTTGTGCCCGCCTCTGCTCCAAAAGGTGTTCCCAGGCTACTTTTGCTCGGGTGGCTGACCGGGTCTGCCCCAGTCCCGTGGAAGGCCCCCAGAGGGTGCCCCGGGTGACGGTGGCAGACCCCCGGAATTCACCAGCCATGGTCTTAACTGGACCCTCAGTGGTGGGGTCCCCCTCTCCGCGGCCTCCAGTGTCGACACGCCTTTAGCGGGCACTCACGGGGCTCCAACCTCCCCTACACCCCGGCCAACGCCACCTTTGGTCATGGATCTTTCAGCTTCTTCTCACCGGCCCCGCCTCGGCTCTTCCCTCGTCCCCGACCTGCTCGACTTGGTGACTTGAGCTGGGTTCCAGTCTGAGGACTACAAGACCCAAGATCCTGTTGCCCCTGCAAGCTTCCTCCCCGGTGTCCCTGCTGGCTCTTCCACCGGTTCCTTCACCGCTGGTTCCCTCCCCTGCTCTCCTACTGGCTCTTGCGTCGGCTCCGCAGCTGGAGTCCTCATGGATGCGGCTCTCGCCGCTCCTGACGCTGCTGCAGCTTACCCTGCCCAAGGCAGAGACACCCCGCGGGTGCCTGCTTCCGCCCTCGGGCTTCCCTCCGGGCTCCGCGTTCTCCTGCAGCCCCCTTCCTGTGCCCCCGGGGCCGCACTTTATTCCCGCCGGGTGGCGTCTCTCGCTGACATCACCCGGTCTCAGCTGAATGTAAGCGTGGCTAATAAACCGCATGGGTGGTTTCCCGGTGTGCGCGCCTCTGCTGTCCTCGACTCCTGCAAAGGGTAAGTATGTGTTTTCATTTCCTTTGGTTTTGGGCCGGGGTTTCCCTCTAGCTCCGGTGTCCCTGGGACAGTAAGTAATGACACCACAGAATTGCTGGTCATAGAAAGTTATCCTGGATTGAGTGTCATTGGTGGATTTATCTGAAATTTAAATGGAAGGATAAAACAAGAGCAGGTCTGTAATTAAGGTTATTGATTTCAAAACAACAGACTTTGATAAACTAAAGAAAACAGTGATGTCAGCTGGACTGAGGAACTCAGGGGCTTGAATGTGGAGGAGGCCTGGATTTTCTTAGCTGCTAATACTATAAGGAAACCATACCAAAAGCAAAGGGAAACATCTTATAAGAATCATTCCAGACCTAATTGGGTAAACTCGTGCTGAGACCTACCAGAGATGAAAGAAAGGATTGATCTAAAGGAAAGCTTTGTTTTGGAGGTCAAGAAGTATAACAATAAAATGAAAATTGCCAAGAATCAAACAAGATGAACCTTGAAAAGGTATTAACGGCAAAAGGTTCTTCAGGCCACTGCCAGATGTTGCAATTAAGATGTGATCAACTAGTTAATCATGCTGACCACATGTTAATGCAATTAATGGCATGATAAAACAAGGAATAAGTGACAAAGTTATTATACAAAATATTTAAAAACTTTATGACTGATTTCCACCATGCCTTAAGTAGCACATGTGCCCAGACTGGGGGCACCCGATGCACCCCAGAAGCTAAGAGTATGAATAGGCTGATCTGCACACCAACCTCTGGGGTACAGAAAAGCTTTTGAGTCCATTGTCCCCCAAAGCCTAGGAACAGTACCTGATTGGGGCTCCCAGCCTTGGGGTCACACCACAGTCAAGGGCTGTGTTGTACCTTTGAAGCTGGGAGGGCAGTCAAGTGATCAGCGCTCCCAGCCTTGGAATGTGCATCAAAGCCCTTGACTCTGATCTGCTTCTGAGGCCAGGACCAGGGATCAAATGACTGGCTTCCTACTTGTTAGTGCGGGAGGAGCCCAGGATTAGGATCCTGGGCTTCTCCTGCACCAGCAGTGTGGTGCAATGGGGATCCAATCCCATAGTGGCCTTCCCACCATGCACGTGTAGCATGGCAGAAAGTGTGATTGTTAGAATTTTGCTCCATGGTGCCTTTAACTGAACATTGTGGCAGAGTACCTTTGGGTGTGCTCAGGCCTTTAAGGGCCTGAGCAGGCTGCAGACCAGCCTGCAAGTGGGAACAGACTCAATCAGGCAGTCACATGGCATCCAGGAGGCTGCCCAATTGGTGTAGGGCTAGGCAGCCAGGGTACAAGACCAGACCAAGCAGGGCTCCCAGTTGCAACTGGGGAACTGAAGGATGAACATCACCTAGTTTGTGGAGTCTGCTCCCGGAGCATCCTGGAAGTCAGGGTAGGAACTACAGGGGTGGAGGAGGTTCCTAGTCCTGTGGCATGATCTGAAACTACACCCTGCTAGGGTTGGATGGTGTGGTGAGGCTGCCTGTAGTGGGGCAGTCTCCAGGAAGTTCCACACCTGTGCCTCCCCAGTGAAAGGTGAGTATGGGCACCATATAGCCTCAGCCCCCACCACCTCGTAGGTAACCCCACAGAGGGGACAGATTAGGGCCCAAGCACATTGACAGACATCTGAGGCCCAAGGGGTATAAAGCCCAGAAGCCCTAATGAGGGGGCAGAGTGAAAGCCAGAGGCCACATAAAGTAGGGTCCATGGGGGCCTGAAGGACTGCACATAAGCTGGCTGGAGTAGAAGCCCCAGTGATAGGGTGGGGGGCATGTGGCCAAGGCTGGGCTGAGGACGCCTGAGGCCAAGTTTGGTCCAGTGGCTGAGTGCGGCCCAGCAATGGGGCAGGGAGAGTTGGAAGTGATTTTGGATTCCATCTGTGAGGCATGGGACATAGTAAAGGGAAGGTCAGAGCTGTGTATTATGCCCTTGGCATCAGGGCATTAAATAGACAGCCTCCCACCTAGGAACAACTATTCATTTACAACAAAGGCGTGACAGGTTAATCAGGTGGGTGGACTTCCCTAGACAGATGAGCAGGCCAACAATGAGACCGGCCTTAAGATGGCCCCCTGTCACAAACTTCTACCAGGGGCCTCAGCCATATAAATAGAAAGAGAGCAAAGGAATGTGAAGGTGCTACGCAGAGAGCATGAAGTAGACAAGATAATCTTGGTATAGCCCCCAAACCAAATAAATTCTTTATCTTAGTAGTCAATAAAGACTAAGATGCTGACCATGAAGGCAAAGACAGGATGGTTAATAGGGATAAGAGTTCAGACAAGGAAACTAGCACAGATGAGATTAAAACAAAATTCAAGACCCTGATGTACTAAAATTGTAAGAGCCAAATCATCTCCATTCTCAGGAGATTCATGTGCACCTGTGTGCACCCCCTACGCGTCGCCAATGCTTCATGCCCTGTCCTACCTCCCTTCCTTGCCTGCCCTCAGGGAAAAAGGCTGGTTCAACTGGGCTCCACCATCTCCTCCCTCCACTCCAGCCCCAGCACTTCCATTTATGTAGTGCAAACCACTGCTGGAAGGGACAGGTGGCATGCAAAGGCAGGCTAGTTTAAACATTAACTTTAATGCATTATAGTATAAATAAAATTATCATCATTTAACTGTAACCATTTAACCTTTCACATCCCTAATGAGTACACAAACATTCAGTATCGTATCACGGACACTTGTAAAGCATCTCCCCTTTCAACTTCTGAGAAAAAACAAAAGAACAATGGAGAAAAAGTATCAATTGATTACTGATCCACAATATCAAGGAAAAAAACTAACAAGTGAAGAGTTTGATGCCACATGTGAACTAATAATGAACTTAGCCAAATTTAAGAATTTTCCTGATGACCAATCTATTTGGGGTGAAATAATTAATTTTAAAGCTAGAAGAGGTATATTCAATAGTAAAGCAATGTGGAATGCAGTCATATCTATAGTGACTATTTCTGATAACCTGTTAACATGTCCAATGTCTACGGCTAGTGCAGAGTGTAACCGTTAAGTTTTGGGCAACATTCACAACAAGAACTGAAGCAGGATGAAAACAAACTGCTGGCAAGATGGCAACCATATATCGTAATCTAAGATTAATGAAAAACATTTTGAACAAAGATGAACATTTTTCAAGTATGTCTTCTGATTCTGACCCAGAAGAAAGTGATTAAAAAAAAAAAGAACAAAGTGAAAATAATTTTTAACTTTCATAATAATGAAACTTAAGTAGTTTTTTATACTACTCTTGTTTTGACAAAAAAGTATGTTTTCAATTTTATTTGAAGTGAACTTTTTTGTCGTTTTTCTTGACAGAGATATGATTTTTTTTAAATATGTCCTGACACACTTCTTAACCAAAAACTTCTTTTTTCTGTGTTTAGTTTTTTGCAAAATATTTAGTTGTGGAATACATTTATTTCAACATTATATAAGAGTTACTCCTTTTTAATGTAAATAAAAATATTTTGACCATTTTTTGGCAATTTTGACCAATATTTGACCAAACTTTATTTGACTGGTCAAATACCCAACTGTAAATCTATCAAGTCAATATCCTCTTGGTGGAGAATAGCAAATGTATTCTTTCTTAAGAATGAGAAGAAAGTAATCCAAGCAAGTATGTGCCTGCTTGTCCCATTAGTTTAAACTCAATAGTACACAATGTTGTTGAACAAATTATGAAAGAAAGACTAATTAAAAAACTGAAGGTAAGAAGAACATGTGATCAAATACAACACAGGCTTATCAAAGGTTGACTGTGTCAAAATAACTCAATGTACATCTTTGAGAAGACAACTAATAAAGACAGATCAGTAAAGCATCTGATACTGTGCTATATAGATAATTATTATTTAAAAATGCAACACTAGGCATTTGGCAAACAACAACAAAAACTTCTTTTATATGCTGGGAGCTCATAAGTTGGAAACAACAAATGAGGAAAAGAAACTAGGGGTGCTGACAGACATGGAGGAAAAACAAACAGGACTGGAAAGGAAATTGTGTCATTTTGACCTGACTCACCCAGTGTCTGTATAGGTCATGTACTTTAGTGGGGCTTTTTGGCACTTCTTTCTAATAGCTGATTGAATCAGCTATTAGATAAAAGTGCCAAAAACCCCTACTGAAGCAGAAAGTAAAAGGATGATTTTTTGTTTTTTTCCCCACATCTGTAAGCAGCCTAAGTGTAGTAATTGAGCCAGGATGAGTGAGACATGAAAAAGGCAATATAGCAGACAGTATATTTACAGTAGAGATAGGGAAATACTGTATTTACCTAAATCCAAGACAACTTTGAATTTAAGATGATCCTTCAATAATCATTGTACCCTGAGAGAAAAGTAAGCTAGTGAGGAGCAAAGGCAGGGCAGACAGCACAGACTTGTTGGGGATGCGGCGTAAGGGAAGCAAGGGGTTCAGAAGAGGGAGACAGAGGCTGCAGCTCCAATTCTGACTGTGGGCTCAGCGTTGGAATTGACGCTGCAGCTGCAGCTACTAGGATGATCAGAGGAATAAGGAGCCTATCATACCAGAGAAACCACAGAAGATTGGCTTGTTTAGTCAAACAAAACAAATGCTAAGAGAAGATTTGACTGCTGTCTATAAATACAGCAGCAAGGGGCAGATATAGGGAGGAAGAAGAGCTATTTAAGCTAAATGACAAATTTGGCAGTAAACCAAACAAGTATACAACAGCAATGAATAAATTAGCGTGAAAATCAGAAGGTTCCTATAGAAAAGAGTCTCTCTCTATAGATATTAGATTACATGACATGTTTTTGCAAGTATTATTCTAGATGGATGTTCTATTCTTATCAGAAGGGGGTCAGGCTTATTTGAAACTGAACACTCTGTAAAGTATCATTTAAAACAAGTAACCAGTCAAAGATGCTATAAGATGCCAATTTTTAAAAATAGCAGGCCACATCTTCAGCTAGTATAAATTGGTGCAGCTCCACATGATGTTTGGCTGGCTAATATCTGCTGATAATATCCTACCCTATTGGATCTGCTGTAATATCCTACCCTACTGGAAAGGATCAACCTAAATCCATTAATTGTCTTAAGGTGGATATGGACTTTCAGGTGAGAAATATTCTGTCTAGGAGAGACTGATGTAGATCAGTTATCAACTTTGTCTGCTTTAGTTAGATCAGAATAGATCAAGTTTAGATCAAGTTTACCACCCCCTTAGTTATCATGTTTTCTTTCTGTGCAGCCCATCTTTTGCTTTGACAAGTGTCTTCACTTCTTACTTTAAAAGTTTTTTAGATATTTGTGGCTGGATTGTCTGGTCCATCAGGCTCAACTCTACTCCATATACACTGCACAGAGTGAACCAAAAGGAGCCAGGGATTGCTTTTGGCAGTGGCATAGCGATTTGGGGGGGGTGGGGGGGCGGGCATGCCCCCAGGCGCCGGCCAGGGATGGGGTGGGGGGGCATGCACTACCTGGGCCCCCCAGGGGGTACTTGGTCCCCTGGTGGCACTTCTGGTTTCACCACCAGCATTTCTGGGCTCGGTGATCGGCTGCTGGGGGCCCTCTCACCCCTACCCCCACTCCCCCGCTTGTTGATCGGCCGCAGACGGGAAGGGGCACAAATCTAAGCATTGGCCCCTGGGCACTGGACACCCATGCTATGCCACTGGCTTTTAGAGAATTTCCCCCACATTATCTCTGTCACCTACTGTATCACAGTGCCTTCCCTGTTCCAACATAAGGTAAGTAAGATACACCCAGGTCTCATCTAGTGTAATGTCCATGAGAAAACTAATGCCAATGACATAAATTAAAGCTACCATCCTGCAACCTTAACTTGCACCTGAACTGGGATGCTGAGAATCCTGAAGTCACAATCAGATCCTGACAACCCTTCTTTCTCACTGAGACGAGCAGATTTTGAATGCAACAGAGAATCCAGCAATGCATGTAGAAAATAACAGTTAGGTTATCATTCTGCCAAGAAGGATCACTCTCAACAGTACATGTTTTAGGTCATTGTCTAGTTTTGTTTTCTACTTCCCTAGGAAGGGCCATCCAATGCTTCTCTACCTCACACCTATAGATTTTATTGCACTGAATAGTGCAACATTAACTTATATTAGTGAGTATATAGATTTGTGCAAGAAGTGTCATTGAATCAATGTGAGAAGACTTTCCCCTGAAGGATGAGATTCTACAACTTCCCTGGGCAGCCTTTTCCACTGTCTTATTGTCTTAGCAGTAAGGAAATTTCCTTGAAATCTAATCTAAATCTACTTTACAGCAATTTAAAACTATTGCTTCTGGAGAGGCTTGTATTCTGCTATCATCATAACTGGCAATTATAGAGGCTGTTCCACCCAACTGTGAGAAACTTGACAAAAATGAGACAAATATCATCTGATTTTACAGATGATGAAAAATAAGGTACACTGATTTGGGTGCTTTGTTACAGTCAGATGTCTAGATCTCCTAACTCCTAGTTCTATGTTATATTCCACAGCTAGTTGACTGTAGAGCATACTAGTGTCCATTGATGCACTGGCACAGTCAGAAAGAAAAGTTAGTATCAAAACATCCATAAAGGCTATTGAAGCACTCCTTAGTTTTCCCCTCTCCTAGCCAAGTGGTCCACTTTTTGTTTGTGACGCTCCTATTAGGAGAAAATCTTAAATCCAATGTCAGTCTATCCAGTCTTTCTATGGCACAAGTCTTTCATAAAGGGTGCTTTTATGAATTCCAATACAGTTTTAAAGAAAAGGAATAAACTATCTTGCAACTATAAAAACAGCAACAACAAAAGAAAAAGAGAAAGAAAATGATCATCACAACCTCTTTCTTCCTAGGTTATATTATAAAAAGAAAATTTTAATTCTTCTGTTCTTTTCCATTTAGTAAGATAGTTGCTGTATATAGGATGTACAGGTGCAAACCTTTCACTTATACCCCCAGCCAGAAAACCTGTTCTTTTACCCAAATCCTTTCTAGGTATGGTTTTGCACTATTGCAGATGTAAAGCTTGAACAAAGAGTTAACACTCTGTATTCTAGTACCAGTCCTCTACATCCACTCCCACAATACTGATAATTCAAGAGCCCCTTCATTTACACATTGAAAGGACCTAATCTACTCACTTCAGGATAGTAGCATGCTCTCCTTTACAAGATTAAAACTGAACAGAGAAAAAAAAAAATCAAGCTGTGCTAGTATAACATGACTAGGATACAACCATGTAGCAGTTTCCCTAACATGATTATAGTTGTGTTGACAAGGGCCTGTTCTGCTTGAGGAAATGAAAGTAGTTACGATTGGCCTTTCCAAACCATTAGTGGTCATCTATCCGTCTTGTGAGACAATAGATTTTTGCCCACTAAGACATCAGCTTGCTAAACATAATGCTCGCCTAAAAGATAAAGCAAAGTTGGAGTGACCTCTCCAGGACACAAAAGCCTGGGCAGTGCGTATGGAGACACTGGGTGCATCTACACATGCATTTGATCTGGAATCAGTTTACTCATGAGTAAACTACTTGCAATTAAGTCCTCCTGGACAGGTATCTACACATGCAGGGAAGCTGTAGCAGATTTGCTGCTAATGGCAGCAAACTGCTTCCACTTCCTGGGGTCCTGCAATGGGCCTCTGCTGCCACCCAGGGGCTGGCAGGGATCACTGAGAGGAGACAGCTGTCTCCTGGCTGGGGCTTGGACATTACACTCTGCTCCCCAGGGCTCCATGTTGCTGGGTTGAGGACAATGTCTAGCTGCTAGCTGCCCCACTGACAGATCGGGGCAGGGGGGCCTACTCCATCCCTGCAGTTCTTTCCAAGCCCTGTGCCTCAATCACCCAATCATCTGCCCCTGACCAGGACAGTTCCCAGCCCCAACCCTGTGTGTTCGGTGGAGGCTGGGAAGCCTGTTCCACATACAGCTCCACAAGCACAAAGCTGGGCAGGGTACAGGCTGAGGATTTGGTTCCCCACTCAGCTCCAAGAGCACAGAGCTGGGTGGAGAACAAGCTGGGGAGCTTGTTCCCTGCTCAGCTCCATGAGCAGAGAGCTGGGCAGGGAGCAAGCTTCCCAGCCTGTTTTCTGCCCAGCTCTGTGCTCGTGGAGCAAGGTGCCCCCAGCCCCCACCAGCAAGGAGCTCCCAGCAACAGCTCTGCACCATGGGGCCAGTACTGGGAGACCCTTATCTCCCAGCCTGAGCTCCGTAGTTATGGAGCTCAGGCTAGGAGACCCTTATCTCCCAGCCCCTGCTCCCTGTCATGATTTCGGAGCAGGGGGTTTGGAGCTCCTTGCTGCCAGGGTAGGGGGGACATAGTCCCCACCCAAGCTCCAGTAGCAGAGACTGCAGGCAGCTCCTGAGGGCAGAGAGCAATCTCCTGCCCCCTGCTGGATGGCTGGCCGGGGGCAGATTTACTCCCAATCAGCCATCTATACAAGTGCTACTGCGCCGTTACTAATCAAAAGTAAATTTGCTACTTGCATTTTCAGGTAGCAAATTTACACATGATTAGTGAGGTTTACTACATAGTAAACGTGCACATATAGAGAAACATGCTTACTTTGCAGTAAACTACACTACTGTGCAGTTAAGTGTCTTGTGTAGACACACCCACTAAGCTGCCCACACACCAGCATTCCCCTCTCGGCCTTGCTGGTTTATTCTAAAGGAAAGGCAGGTGCCAGTACCATTGGAACCAGCATGGCCACAGGGGGTGCATCTACATGAGACGCTTTACTGCACACTAGACTAATGTAATGTGTAAATAGCTCCCCCCACCCTCCTGGGACGCAAAAAAATGGTCCTGATCTTCGCGCAGCTGGGATGAGGCAGCCCCCAGAGCCAAGACATCTTCACCCACCTTCCAGAGCCCAGGCCTGCCCCCAAGTACCCCCTGCCAGCCTGGGGCTGACACCTGGGAAGTCTAAAGTGCCCCCTGGCTACTGCAGAGGGGCATGAGTAGCCCTGCACTAGGCTGCTTCTCTTGGACTCAGCTTGCTTCTGGTGCAGGTGTGTGTGCAGATGCACGTCCTAATGTGCCTGAATTTTCTGTGCAGAAAATTCAGGCACATTAACTGCATGTGTAGATACACCCAGGAGATCATCCATTTTTCCATCTATCCATATTCAACATGTTTTGCTTTTAAAAAGTAAAGTAGATGTTAAATATAAATTTAACAATTTTTAATCTTTCACTGCACAGTTGTGCTTCATAAATTAAATACACACCATTCATATGGCTGTATACAGCTTAGAGACACAAGGCAGCATTACAGGTTCTAATCTAAGGCATCTAATAAGGACTTACTTTTTTATTTAACAGTGGCTGCTTTTTCAAATGGAGTCACAAAGGTTACAATGTTGCAATCACACCAAGATAAATATGCCTTTATTCTATTTTAAAAGTGCTGCTAAATCCCTCTTCACTTTATCCTTTAGTTAAATCTTTCCTCAAGAGGAATGTATGTGTGCATTTCTAATTAGCATAACCACATGAAGAATATTCATCCTAAAATACTCATTACTCTAAACTATTCTTCTGGTGCCTATAAATTATATTAATGCCTGAACAGATGAAACACCAAAATACCACGTTCTCACCATGGTGACCTACAAGAGAACTGTCATAACAAAGGCTGCTGTTGCCACTACAGCTTCCAGAGCTCCTGCTGCTAATGCTGCCGCTTAAGGAAGATTTGCTGCCCTTTTCTGCTGTTAGAGCTCTATCTGAAGATTGAATTGCAGCTTGAGGGCAATGTTAACACTTTACCATACAGCACTATCAAAGAGAGTGTAAGGGCTATCAAGGTAGGCCAAGCATAATAGTAGCTCAAATCTGTTATATGCTGAGCACTTCCTCAGCCATGTTGGGTGCCCTGCTGTCCTCCTGCCTTCACTAGGGAGGGCATGTAGCCCTCTTGAAATATTGGGTTCTGCAGGTTCACTCCTGGTCCCCTTACTCAGACCAAAGTTTCTACTGGTTTCAGTAGAAGTTTGATCCATGTAAGGACCAAAAAATTGGTCCCAGAAAGGGGTAATCTAATGCAGAGGTTGGCAAGATACATCCCACAGATTGCATTCACCCATAGAGCCACTGGATCTGGCCCATGGAGCTGGAGTGCTTGGCCTCTTCCCAAGCCTGGCAGCAAGGAGCTATGCTAGGGCCGGGCACCTGGAAGCTGTGCCCACACCACCGCCACTTGTTCTCAGTGCTCCCTCCCTCTCCCCCGCACCCCAGTTTCCTGGCTGCAGCAGGCACAGCTTTCAGCCAATGGGAAACTGAGCTGGAGCTGCACAGCTTCCTGCTGTGCCCATGATGTGGCTGGGGAATGGGAAGAAGCAGCAGCAATATCGATGCAGCTTCCCATAGCTCAGCCCTAGCACAGCTATTCACTGCCTGGAAGCTGCACTTGAGCCCCAACTGGGGAGCAGGGCAGGGGCTGGGAGCAGTGGTAGCTGTACAGGCACAGGCAACTTCCCAAAGCCACCTGGCTGCCACCAGACTAGGGCCAGGTTGTTCCAGCCTGTGGCTTATGAAGGTTGCTGGCCTCTAATCTAATGACATTTAAAAATAAAATGAATGAATGTATCCAGCCATCACATGACATTTATAAAATAAACAATTGGGATGTTGTTCCTTAGTATATTTGACAAAGTGAACTCTTTTGCTTACAACAACCAATCACTGGCATCATCAAGTATACAGGTATGGGCATACACTATAAAGATGACTTTGCACCACTGTCAGAACAACTAAGCCAGTGAATTCCATAATGTTTTCCTTCAACAGGTGATGGCTAATTGCCTAATTAAAAAAATTAAATGGCTGGAAAAGGCCAATTACAAAAGAATCTAATGTTGGTCACAGGATGCCACTGAGGATTTTTTAGACATGCATGCCAGGCTAAGGAAAACAGGTGGAGGAGTTGTGTTTTTTTCCAGCACTCTGATCTGAAATACAAATATGAACCAAGAAACTGGTCTTGTCAAGACAAGTAAGCTGCTAGAAATCTGGGATCTTGATATTTAAGATCAGCAGTTTTAGGAGTGGGTCCCAAAGAAGCTCTGATAAGCCTAGCCAGTATCAAAGGCTATTAGTTTCCCTCTCACATGTAACAAAGGAGTTACACCTTTTGACCCAATCAGTTAACCAAAGTTCAGGGTCCCATGGATTTTCCATTAGGAGGACAAACTGATGATGCAATTGGGTGGTATCAGTGCTGCAATCCTTTTAAATTAAAATATACAAAAGTCTGCTTCCCTGAACAGTGGAGCAATGAAACAACAGGAGGTCGTTTCTTTGTTCAGAAGCCCAAGCCATACAGCAGTCACTCCTTCCTGGCTTTTTTCATGACCATGATCTCAGTGTTTGTTCAGATGGTATTTGGAATGGTATTGAGAACTGTACCATTAAGCAGTTTAGCTACAGAGACAGAAAAACCAGGATAAGGCATTATAGAAGCCTAGGTTCTGGTATTTAGAGGCAACTGAAACTGGTCACTGTTCAAGAATTTTCTGAAAATCTAGACCAGCGGTTCTCAATCTTTCTTGTACCAGGACCCATTTGTGAACATCCATGGCCAGTCCCAACCCAGTGCGCCTCACTCTTGACCAGCTGCCCCCTGCCCCCAGGAATTTTGCCAGCCTGTAAGGGAAAAACCACAGTTTTCCACATTTTTCTTCTTTAAAGGAGAATCCATTTTTAAAGTTTGTTGATCCATTTTTAACGTTTGTTTGTGACCCTTTCATATAGTCTTGCAATCCACTTTTGGGTCACAACCCAATGGTTGAGAAACGCTGATCTAGACTACAGTTGGAAAAATACAAGCAGTATTTCACTTGGTATTCAGAAGCAGTAAGTGTTACTGAAAAGGAAGACAATCAAAAGAACGCCTTATTTCTGACAAAGGTGTTTTCTGATGTAAATGATGTGTTTAACAAATTTCAGTTAACTTGAAACTATGCAACTATTGCAGAAATGTGAGAAGTCCTATACTCTGTGTAAAAGTGAAACATATGGGAGACATCTTAACCTAAAGATCCAAAAAGAGAATGAAACTAAACAAGTTAAGAAACTGATCTAAGGATGAAGGATGAGCCTTGCAATTCTGGGGTTCTCAGAGTCTGGAATCTAAAATATAAAACTGACAGAGAGATTAAGAATTAAGAGGCTCAGAATTAACTCTTGGCAAAGGCATTAGAATTAGATACACTACAGAAGTCACCCAGTCCAAGACAGTTTACCGAATCCAAAATACAACAAGAAAAAGGGTCTGAGGCAGAAAGGTACATAAAGCTCAAAGTCAGTCAAGCAAAGACTGCCCATGAAGCTGCACACTGTGCACCAGCATAAGCCATTGAGAATGACCAGCCAATGGGAAATATGAAAGAATTCCAATGAATTTCATCATTTTGCAGGAGTTTGTCAACATTAATGGCGTGCACAGACCTTCTACAAAGAGGCCAATGATAGCACCTCTACCTCAAATGAATTTTTTTTGGAGGAGGAGGAATAATAGACAACATTGCAGGAAAAGATTAAAAGATGTCAACTTGAAAGTAATGGGAACTTTATTAATTCTCATTTGGCTGCGGGTGCACAAGTCAATACATTGCAAGACACAGAGTTCTTAACACAGAAAATAAAACTACTGGTAGTGAAATGTGAACAGAAAAATCGCAGTATCAGTAAGCTTACCCCCACTAAAGGAGTATACAGATTAGATGGATGGGGAAATAAAGTGGAACAGATACAAACATAAAATATGTACTAGAGACAAAAGCATCTACCATTAGATGTAAGTTGTCAAACACTTGGTCTTTTCAAGAGTTTACTTTCCCTGGGAAGGGCAGGGGACTAAAACAATTGAGGAAGAGTTGAAGACAATTTCCAGGAAGTGAAGCTCTCAACAGAGTACGGAATGGAGCATCAAGAATCCATCCATCCCCACAATTCACAGCCCTGGGAAAGTTCCCTGTGCCTTAAGACAGGAGTTAAAGAGGAACTGGATAGGTGCACTGCTCTGGGAACCATAGTGCAAACAGAAAAACCAGAAGAGTGGGGATAGGGATTAGTCACTGTCAAAAACGCAGGATTATCTACAGACAGGTCCCAAAAAATTAAGTAGCCATTTAAGAAGGGAACACTTTCCATTACTTACTAGGAGAGAAAATTGAGAGGATATGGCTGATGCCAAATACTGTTCCTCACTGGATTGATCAATGGCATTCCAGCAGGTGCTTTT
This sequence comes from Alligator mississippiensis, assembly GCF_030867095.1. Lineage (NCBI taxonomy): Eukaryota > Metazoa > Chordata > Crocodylia > Alligatoridae > Alligator > Alligator mississippiensis. The sequence continues at coordinate 196,749,734 of NC_081824.1, read as the reverse complement.
AGACAAGCAAGAGTCCATATTTGGACAACTCCCATTTAAGAAACAATGTTTTCTCGAACTGTTAATTGAGCTGTGTGCAGCACCTAAAATATCACACAGAACCATACAAGAAATAAATGGTACAGAGGTTCCTGTGCTCTGCAGAAGTGACTTTTGATCTGGAGTGAAAAATGTAATAGAGCATGACTCTGCAGTTTTGGATAGAGAGCTACTGAACTAAAACTAATTAAGCAAAATGTAAATTTTATGCAATAGAAAGTATATGTCTGGGAAACATATTAATGTAGGAAGATAAATCATTCATTTACAGGAAGGTTGAGGCAATGCATCCACATAAAAAGTAGTACTACTGTACCATGATTCCTTGCAATGGTAAACTATATAAAAAAAAAACTTGTGCCCAATCTATTTGCTCTCAGCAATTTAAGAACAACCATGTGCAAAGATGCCCAATGGACAGGAGATGTCAATTGGCACAGTCATTCTTTACAGAGCATGGTATATGCTACAATGAGTTCTTTGATGGCTGCCGAGTGCGATACACAAATGACAGTCTCACCCACAGGTCAGGCACACAAAATCACTAGCAGTGCTCTGAATCCCAGCAGTTACATGGGACGTAAATCATAGTAAAAAAAAGAGATATGGAAGGGGTTAATTATAAGGGTCCCAATACTGTTGTTATACAGGGGCAGTAGGCACAAAACTAAGTTATGTACAGATGCCTCCAAGAAGCTATCAGCCTTATCAACCTAGCCCTCTGACAATAGCACAAGCCAAACTGGAGAACAGTAGCTTTTTCAGGAGCTAACAAAAATTGTCAATAGGCTTAAACAAAGGCAGCTTTTGCCTTAGATCACAGTTGGAAGTTTTAATTTATAGGAAGCCCATATTAACTGAAACTAACCATAAATAATTTATTGCATTGTCAAAAGTGGCCTGGATAACTGCTTCCCCTTGAGAAAATAGATTATATTTTCAGTCATAATTGTGTGATTTCCAAAACTCAGGCAAACCTAAAAAAGATTTGGCACATGCAGACATGCACTCTAGAGCATTTAACAAAAGTGCAGTGAAGCAAAGTCAGTGGTGTTTTTCAGTCTGGTGAAAAGTATACCCTGTATCAGATTAAATATAGAATGTGACTTCCAGAACAACTCAGGATGAGAAACTGCAGAAATTGATAAAGGTTTCTAGCATACCATGTTAGGAACAACTTATTCCTAGCCTCTAGCTCCACTTCAGGGTGGAACTCCCAGTCTTAGATTGGACTTTGTTTAGTAACATGAAGACTGTGATCTCTAAGGTGTTACAGGAAAATGTTAGAAAGGTCATTTAGAAAAGTCATGGCACGAAGGTCATTTAGAGACTGAAAAATCTGAGATTTTTTATATTGGCCTAAAAAGAATTTATCAAGACTTGTCATATATGCCAAAAATGTAAGTCAAGTCTAATTGGAGTGTTGTTGCAACCATAATGATCTAGGAAATATACAAGACAAGGATTTTTTTTGGTGGTATCTTTTTTGGACCAACAGTATAGTTCAGGTGGTAATAACATACAGCCAGCAAACTGTATCCTGCCCATGGAGCCATTGCATGTAATCCAAAACTGGGAGTAGGGTTCTTGTAATATTTGGTAGTAGGGCACTTCACTCCTGCCACAGCTAGGCACTTCACCAGTGGTGTGGCAGGACAGTGGGGAGAAGTGGTGACAGTGGCAGAGATAGCCAGGTCCTAGTGTTAACCTGTTTCAGACCCAAAATGGGTCATTCCAGCCTGCCTGCTGAAAACACTGTCAACATTTGATCGTTGGTAAAAATAAGTGATGACTGGTAAAAATAAGGTCAGTTTTGACCAGGAGTGTCAAATCACCTGGCCTAGTGGGCTGGATCTACACCACAGGGCTCCTCACAGGTCAGATGGGGATGCGGCAGTGGCAGCAGTAGCAGGGTGAGCAGTGGCTGGGTGAATGGTAGTGGCAGCCATGAGGGTTAATGGAGCCATCACTCAGCTTTGACCAATGACACACATCCCCAACAGGGCTTCATACCCTGGATTTCAGGGGCAGGCCAGCCCCTTTGGGAGCCTACAGGCCAGATGACAATTCTGCAGGCTGGATTCAGTCATACAATTCAGTCTGCAGGTCATACAATTAACACCTCTGGTCTAGAGTATTATTCTTATCTTCCTGAAATATCTTAACTAGAAGAAACTATAGTCAAAGAGGTGATTATTCATGTCAAATCTATTTTTGGTAATCCTTTCATGGTAGTGTCTGACAGTGGGATTCAGTTTAGTGGGCTTGAGCAGTGAAGCAGTTTGCAGTAAAGTTTGGGTTTAAATATGTAACTTGTCCCCATTATCTGCAATACAAAAAAGGGGTGAAAAAATGCTGTTAATATAATAAAGCAGCTATTGAAAAAGGAAGCGGAGTCATATTCTGTTCCATATTTAGCTCCATACAAACACAATTTTTCACCTGCAGACTTTTTGTTTAACAGAAAACTGAGAACTAGAATGCCTGTAATGATGCAGGCTATTATCAGAGACCTAGGGTTTTGCAGAAGTATAAAAAAAGAATAAAGCAAAACCAAAATGCAATATTATTTTGGATTTCTGGAGTTCCTATCACTTTATGAAAATGGCATTATGCCTTTTCTAGATGGGAAACAAGGGTATAAATAGGGGGTATAATGCGGGGGGGGGAGGGATACATGAGACTCCCTGTGGTCTTACAATGGTGTCACCTGAGTGGGTTATAGACAATAGAACACCTTCTCCAGCTTCTAGAACAGAAACAGATAAGGACTACTGATGATGCCTGAGATGATACTGGTTGATCACAGAAGAGCAAGAGAATTGAACCCCAGGATATAATGCTGTCAAAATAAATGGACTTAATGCATCCTAACAGGAGCAAAAATATTTCAAGATAAATCTACAAATTCAGCTGACAGTACCAGACATCACAGGAATTAACTGAGTATTGCTAGTAAATTTAGTCAGTAGATTATAATTCTTGAAATGTTACAACAAAGAATGTACAAAGCGAGTGTCCCAGGGCCAGTCAAATTGTTGGCCTGCCCACTTGTCATAGGGCTAACCGCCCACCTACCTCACCTGCCATGCATTTGATGACATTAATCAAGAGATGATAAGGCGGGAGGCTGTCCATTTACTTAAGCATTACTTACTGATGCCAACGGCCTATATACATGGCTCCAACCTCCCCTATACCATGTCCTGTTCCTTGCAGATGGCATCCATATTACTCCAGTGCCCCACAGTGGGACCCACACTCCCATACCCTCAAACTGGCTACCCTCACTCCAATATAACCTGTCAGGGCTCTCACTCCCATGCCCTCACACTGGAGCTTGTAGTTGCCATGCCCTCACATTGGGACTAGTTATCATTGTGCCCTCACACTGGGACTTAAAACCACCTACTCAGGGCTCCCACCCCGTACCTTTTCTCAGGCTCTGAGCCCAGCTTGGGACCGTCATGGTCCTCTCATGACCCACACTGGGCCTCAATCCCCATATGCCCCACACTGGGCTTCTCAATATCCCCAGGCTCATCCCCTTTGCCCCATATTGGGCTTCAACAATCCCTTATTCCCTTGCCTGAGGAGCCTCACATCTAGCTCCCTTGGCTTAGGGCCCCAACCCCCTGGAGTCTCTCATCTGGCTCCTTGATGCCACTCAGGACTGGCTGTGAGCTTGGGCTTTGCCTCAGGTCCCTTCATGACCTGAGCCCTGCCTCAGGACTCACTATGAGCCTGGGCTCCTGTTTTGTTCTTTGGGGTGTGCTCCCCTAGCCTTTCTCCTCCACGTGGTCACCTGCAAGGCAACAGGGGCTGAAGCTTTCTCACCCTTCACTGGGGGGGCATAGGCGTGGCATTTCTTGGCACCGGCAGTCCCACCACACCATCCAACCCCAGCAGGGTGTAGTTTTAGGTCATGCCCTAGAACCAGGAGCCTCCAGCCATCCCCAAAGCTCCTACCCTGTACCTCTAAGATGGTATAAGCAACAGCTCCAGCCAGGTTGTGTTCTCCCAGTTGCTAACAGCCAACTGCTGGCTATGTTGCTCAGGGCCCTGCTCTTATAATAAAAAGCTGGGCCCTGTTCCCAATCAGGCCCAATTACCTGATTGGGAGTGCAGCCACCTGCAAACTGCTTAGCTGCTTGCTCATGCCTTTCAGTAACAGAGCATACCCTGTACTCTGTTACAATGGGGAACTGTACCTTTAAGTGATTTAGCTTCAAAAACAGGATATCTCTACAGAAGCCCATGTTCTGTTACTGGGAGGCAGTGGCAACCAATCATTCATTGAATAAAGGAAATATCTCTCAAACACCTTGGGCCTGGAGGGACTACTGAAAATCATATCTGATGCTTCCATGCTGCTTTCACTCTCAGCTTCTCTGGTCTTTTTTTCTATTTCTCTCGCAGGATGCATCTACATGCGCACTTTACTGTGGAGCTGACCATCTACACATGCCATGCAGAGTAGAGATTTGCAGAGTCACCATCTACACATGTACCTGTCTTAAGGTGCGGTAAATTAATTAACTCCACCATAGGATAGTACTGTCTGAGACAAGTACTATCCTACAGCGGAGTAGTTACATGCACTGAACTGCATGTGTAGATGGTGACTATGGCTGGCTAGGGCACAGAGGTGCTATAGCCAGCCCCTCTGCAGCACATTCAGCCAGGACACAACAGGTTGCCCACACCGGATACTCTTCCAGCTCAGAATGCTCCCCACTGGTTCAATGTGCTGCAGTCCTGGGTACACGTGTAAACTCTGTGCCCAGGAGAAATAAACTCTGGCGTGAACTGCGCCAGAGTTTATTGTTATCTGTTAATTGCATGTGTACGTGCACCCACAGAGACCCAGACAAGCACAGTTCCATTGTAAATGTACTGGGTGCCTTACAATGGAAATGTGCTTGTCTGGGTGTCTATGGGTGCACATACCCATGCATTTACTGTATCCATTCCCACAGAAGGCCATTGGCCTACTTGGTGTAGCTTCTGTTCAGCTCTTGCTATCAGCCTGTGTTCTGGATGATGCTTCCATTGTATGAGCCACTTTACCTATAAAAGAGCTTTATGGCTTCTTACAACTGTCTTAAATAAATGGGTTCAGTTATACCTTCAGTTTTTATAGAAGTTTAACCCAGTTCATAACAACAAAAACAACTGTGTTCTGGTGAAAGCTTTAGCAGGAAGGTTCTGCAAGACTAGTGTGTAGGGGGAGAAATAATTAAAGCAGCAGAGTTTTGGATTTTAATTGTTCCAAAATAAAAATACAAGGGCATCTTTATATGTGCTCCAGAGTAGGGGTTCTTGGGAGCCAGTTTAATTAAAGTATGCATGCAGCATTTCATGTATTTAGCATCCCACTGTTCAAAATGGCAGTGGGGGCACTTTAACTAAGCACATGCACAGCAATTACTGCACATTAGTCTAACGTGCCATTTGCAAATACTGACAGATACTGGTACTAGAAAAGGGCACATTAAGCTAATGCGTTTTATCCCATGTGTAGATGTTATAGTCTGGCACAGCTTATACCTGGCCAGCTGCACCAGTAGGGAGCCAGCCTCCTGCTTGGTGCTGAACTACATGACTGACAGTTTCTGTAGCCATGTGGCAAGGGCAGCCCTTTGGCTGATCAGTGCTGGCCTCTGGACCCCTGGCCTGACTCCAGGGCCCCTTCCAGCAGTTGTCTGTCCTGTGGGCTCTGTGTCCCACCAGTGAGAGCATGTGCTGAGTGCTGCAACCCTGGGAACCCCAGTTCTGCCCCCCAGGACTCCTTCTGGGTAGAGCCTGTCTCCTGGGCACCATACCCCATGCCAGAGGGCACATGCAACCCAATGCCACTACCTGGAGCCCCAGCCTGACCCCGCAAGGATCTTGGCAGTGGCTGCAAAGGAGTGGAGAAAGCAGCCAGGGAGCCAAACTAGACCAAGGAGATGGCAGACTTCATCACCATTTGGGGCAGCATAGCAGCCCAGTGCCAGTTTGCCCAGGCATGAGGGCCAACACCCACATCTATGTGGCTGTGGCAGAACACATACAGGATCTTAGCCCCCAGTGTTCCAGCCATCAATGATGTGTTAAGGTGAAGGCCCTGTGGGCACAGTGGATCTGTGTCAGGGACCACAACTGGTGATCGGGGGGCTGCATGCAGGTCCATGCCATTCCTGCAGCAGCTGGACCACATCCTGGCCCTGACAGATTCTTGTGAGGTCTGTAACAGTGCCAGATCCCAGAGTGCTCCCTAACCTCGGCCTCACTTGGGCAGCCTGGGCCAGCACCTGCTCTGGCTACTCCAGCAGTGGGCCAACAGCACTGAGAACAGGCTGGGGATGGCCCTTGCACTGGTCTTCTCCGGCTCCTCTCGAGAGGGGGACACTGCCTGGGTGGCCAGGTGTTGTGCCATGGCACCCTGGGACTCTGCAGCTAGTTGGACCATGTCTCCACAGCTGGGCATGAAATCTGACCACTGGGAGTGCCTGTCATTCCCATCTGGTAACCCACACACAGGGAAGAGGGTCAGGGAGAGGGAGCACCATTGCCACCTGTGCCCGTGCCCGCTAATACACCTGCCCATGGGCTGCACACATAAAGCCAGGGGCCCCACACAAGGGGCCCTTCCCTCTCCACTCTACCTGGCTGAGCTCCTCCCCCGCCCCCCCACCCACTGAAGTCTCCCTCCCCAACACACAGGGAGGTGGGAGCAAGTTCAGGACTTTACTGAGCACCCCATGGGCTCCCAGCTAGGTAGCTAGGGGCCCATCACATGTGGAGAAACTTGTCAATGGCAGTGGCAATCTCCTTGGCTGCAGGGGTCAGGCACTCATAGTATAGGCAGAGATACCCCTCCAGGTGGTGGCACATATTGTGGGGATGTGCAAGCTTGCCTGAGGCACTATCAAAGTTCAGGGCCCCATGCCATGTTCTCTGCCGCTCCCAGGGAACCATGGCAATCAGCAGAATCAGGGTATAGTGGGTTGGGCATGCCTTGGTGTGCTGAAACAGCTCGTTGTAGCATGCTAGGGTGACTCTGATCAGGGTATGCTTGGGTGCAGGCCACGCATCATGGAGGTACTAAGGAACTTCTCTAGAGAGGGCTGTCACAGGGGAGAGGGGGGAAATCACCAGCTCTGCATCCCAGTTGGTCAGGAGCCACTCACCCCCAGAACCTGGCACTATGGGCCCAGCAGCATGGGAGCAAACTGCCTGGCCTGTAGGGAGGAGAAAGGGAGGGGTGGGGGGCAGAAAGTTGGTTTTGAGCTGCTGCAGCAGCTGCAGCCTGGCCTGGATAGGCAATGGGGAAGGCAACTTGCCTGTGGCAAGTGGCAAGTAGCCTGCCTGCCCCCACTGTGGGAGCAGGGAGAGAGGGCTTGGCTGATGGCCACATGTGGAAGGGCCCCCCCACCCAATTTAGCATGGTCCCTGGCACCTATGCATGCCCAGCCCTTGAATCGAGAGCAGCCAGTACACAGCCCCTTGGTACAGTGCATGTTATCTCTGAAATTTTGGCTTGTTTCATGCAAACTGTCCATAGGGTTCATGCTCTTGGAGATGCACTATGGGCCTAGGGTGCAACTGTGGGGGGTGGAGGAGGAGGTAGTTAGTGAGCAACTCATGGACATGATGCCTTGGCCACTGCTGCCATGGGGAGGGCAAGGAGTATGCATGGCATGTGGGCCACAGACTCCCAGGACAACTTCCCCAGCCAGCAAAGGCCTTGCTCTTGAGCCCTCTGCCATCCTGAGGCAGCTCCAGGAGTTCTCTGCCAGCCTGAGGCCATCTCCCATGATCCCTGCCAGCCTGAGGCTGCCCTCCATGCCCCCTGCCAGCCACAGGCTAGCACCTGGGCAGCTGCAACTGGAGCCTGGAGCTCCCACTAGCTGCTGCAGGCGGGGAAGGGCAGGGCAGGAGCAGCAGTGGATTTGACTGCTACCATTGGGGTCAAATTTGTTCCTGTGGTCACACATGTGTGCCTGAGAGCAGTTTAATGTGCTTTAATTTACTGTGCAGTAAATTCAGGCACATAGGGCATTTGTACATGACACAGTGGTTTAATTCTCCCTAAAAACGTGTTTTTTTAAAAACACCACGTCAATTTAGAGTGAAGTAAACCCCCATGTCATGTATGCCTGTGTCAGAGCCTGATCCTTATCTGCCTCTCCAATGGCAGGGAGGGGATAACGAGCTGCTGGCAGGCAGAGCAGTCCCTGAGCTGCAGGGGGCGGGGGAGGGCTGGTGCTTCCTTCTGTGGCAGTGGCAGCCCCCCTCCCCAGGCAGCACCCACCTGCGGACACCTGGCTCGGGCAGTTCTGGGGGGCACTGCAGCCATGGAGGGAAGCACAAGGCCCCATCACAGCTCAGGCAGGCAGGCTCTGGGGGGAAAAAAAAGAAAAGGTCAAGCTCACCTTTTTTTTTTTCCTCCTGTGGAACCTGCCTTCGTGGGCTGCTGCCAGGCTGCCTGCACGGTCTGCCTGCACAGCCTCCAAGCCACACAAAGCCTGGTGCTTTCCTCCACAGCTATAGGATAGAAAACTAAAACTCCTTGGAGGTGTTTTACTTTGCAGCACCCCAAAGTAATTTGCTGCATCCCAAAGTCATTTAAGGTGCATTATGCCACTAAATGTGCTAAAGCAGCTGGAATTAACATGCAATACACGGTCAAATGTGCAAACAGCAATGCCATTAAAGTGGTGCCAAAGGCATTAATTGCACATGTATATGCACCTAGAGAGAGGACAGTAGTGTATATGAATCGTTGAAGGGTAGGATTGTAATTTGTGATTGATCACAGGAGAAAGAAAAATGAAGCATGCATTCCAGAAAACTAAAAATACCACCTTATCTGACGTACTGAAATAAGAGGCCATGCAGTGGCACGTGGGCGATCGTGCCTCCTGAGTCGGGGGGGCACTTCCCATGGCCAGTCCTGATGACCGGGGGGATGTGTCCAATCCCGCCGACCTGGCAGTGGCGTTCCACTGGCACTTCTGGGCATGCTACTGGCACTTCCAGGTGAGTGTGATCGGCCACAGGGGGACCACTTCTCCTGGCGCCCTCACTCCCCAGTCAGTGCTCTCAGTGGGGGCACCAGCGGTCTCACCTGCCACCCCTGCCCAGGAACACTGACTGTCAAAAGGGTGCACCAGCACTTTCAGGGGGTGAATATGTAACAAAACCCCCAGTTTTTCTTTTTTTATTTATTTTAAAATGCATTCCCTCCCATTCCCCAACCATTTCTGACTTTTTCTCTCCCTCTCTATTCCCTATAGATAAGTATAAGTAAGCTAAGATGTAGGAAAAGCTTTAACATTTTATTTTAGGTAGTAAGTTTTATTTTTCTCTCCCCTCTTTGCAAATAAGTCCTGTGCTATTTTGATATCGATACCCACTGTTTTATAAGTGATAATTATTATGTTTGTACTGCTTTTATATTGTGTGATTACTGTTTTAGGTCTATATATGTAAATTAGCGTAAATCTTGTCAAGTTTCCATTTTGTATGTCAAGCCTCCATCTTGTGTCCTCTGCCTGGGCTTCCCCTGTGTTGCAACTGTATGATTCATGTACCCCTCCCATGTAAACTGGTTCCCAGATTAATGAGAGTGATTGGGAATGATTGAAGTACAATGGTAGCAGGCCTCTACTGAATGGCCTGTAACGATCAGGCCATCACCACGCATTGATTCATCCGGGAACCACAGACCTCACCCAGGAACAGAGACAAGAACCCAGCATTTGAAAGACAAAAGACCCTGCAGAACCAGGAACTCTACCATTGTACCCCACCATTACAGACACCTGAAACTGCACATCCCTGCATGAAGCACACATGCTCAGTACGCCAGGGGCTGACCCTTGTCTGGGCATGCCTCCTGTCACTAGGGTCATACAAGGTCTGTCCCTATAAAATGGGGCAGTGAAGACAGACCCAGTGGGAATGCCATTTCTGTCTGAACCAGACCAGCTCCACATCATGCTGCCTATCCACCCCAGAGGCCCTGCCGGCGACCCCCTCTGGACAACATCGAGCTGAAGGAGACCCCAACTGGCCATCGAGGATCAGCTTCCAGCCTGGGATAGGTAGATATCACCTGCACATTTCCTCCTCCAATTTGGACTCTCTCTCTCTCCTCCCAGACTTCAGCCTCTGCACCAAGCCTCTTTAACCCCTGCTGCCAGAGTGTGTGCGTGTGCATGTGCGTGTGCATATGCGTGCCAGTAAGATATTGTGTCACCATCTCTCCTGTTCAATAAAGCCACTGTCATTTGTAACCCTGAGTTGGGTTGTATGTTACTGAGCCCCGGTCCCTTCCCCATCTTAAATTCCAGTCTCTGTCTCTCTCTCAGCTTCCCCCCTGCCTTTTCCTGCCACTTCTCAGCTCCTCTCTGTCCCTTCTCTGTTCCCCTGCTGCAGCCTCTTGGCACTGTTGCTTTCTGCCATCTCTCAGCCCCATTCCTGCTGTCCACTGCCTTCTTCCCATGTCTTTCTGCAGCCCTTCCTGCCATTTCTGCCACTTCTAGCCTCCTGGTCCCGTTTCTGCTGTCCACCACCTCCTTCCCGTGTCTTTCCACAGCTCTTCCTGCCACTTTTAGCTTCTCAGCCCTGCTCATTTCTGCCTCCTGCTGTCTCTACTTCTCTCCTCCTTCTATTCCCAACCTTTCCTGCCCCTTTCCTCTGTGTTCTCCAGCTCTGCCCCACACCCTCTCTAGCCACCCCTTCTCCCCCATGGTCCTCTGGCCTGCCACCAACTTCCCCACAGGTTTCCCAGCAGCTGGAGCCCTTCTCTAGCTACCAGCACTGGCAGGCCCTCCCCTAGTTCCCGGAGCCAGCCCCCAGTTTCCTCCGCACCCTCTGTCCCAATTTCCCTCTCCCTGCTTACCGTTTGGCTCCCCTGTAGCTCTGGCTTCGGTCCCAGCCTCTGTGCCAGCTTCTCTTCGGCATCACTCCTCTGTTCTGCAGGCTTTGGGCTTTGTCCTTTAACCAATTAAGGTCAATTAACCTCTCCAGCAGTCCCTCTCCAGCACCCCTTGTTCCTGGAGCCAGCTCCAGTTTCCTCCACACCCTCTCTAGCTCCCCTGCACTCTCTGTCCCAGCTTCCCTCTCCCCGCTTACCTTTTGGCTCCCCTGTAGCTGCAACTTCAGTCCCAGCCTCTGTGCTGGCTTCTCTCCCCTGTTCTGCAGGCTTTGGGCATCGCCCTTTTAATCAATTAAGGCCAATTAACCTAAAGTAACCCCCAAGCCTCAGTTCTTCAGCCCAGTTCTCTCTAGTCTACCAGTTATAATCCCTGTCCCAGTAACTTTCACTCCCTAAACTTCCATTTTCTTACCTTAACTTTTCCCCAGGTATCCCAAGTATACCAAGCACATACTTACATACACATCACAACACCCAAGTTAGGAACTCACCTGTGTATACGAATTAGTGATCCGTGTATGTGTATTGGGTGTGCAGGTATTGATAATTGATTCTGGTCTAGTTTCTTTTGGTCTGTATAGTGTGTGTAGGTGCTTGAATTGGTGATAGGTGTGCATTTGCCTAGGCTGGTAATTTTGGATGTGTATGTCCCTGGATTGGTAGTGTGCCTGGATTGGTAGTGTGCGTGTGCACGCCTGGTGGGGGTCATGCACCTAGAGTGTGTATATGCACCTAGTGTGTGTGTATGCACCTAATTGATTTTTGAGCGCAATATTGGGATCCTGAGGGTTGGCCTGGCCCCACAGGGCAAAATATGTGCACCCCCATGCACCCCCTACGCATCGCCACTTCAGTGGTGGATTTAGAGTTAGTGGGACCCTGTGCACAGCTTCATTTATGCACCCCCCCCCCCTGGACCCAGCCAAGAAAAACAACATTTGAGACAGCAAAAATATGGTGAAGCAAATTCTTTGCTAGGCTACTTTAAAAAAAACATGTTTAGAGTACAGTTCGCAGAAGAAGTTCACAGAATGCAGAAAGCCTGGACCACTTTGCGACTTGCAACGCTTATTAAACTCAGTCATTTGTCAGATTTGTCCTGCATTTTGAAGCCCCCAGTCACTGGGGACCCCATGCCACTGCATGGTTTGTTTCATAGTAAATCCACCACTGAGGCCATGAACTTTCTAAGAAAGAGTGGATGGCATGAGGGTAGGTTAGAACTGTTACCTCAGTGGAATAAAGCAGTTTCTGGAGACCTTTACTGCCATGATGAAGAGTCTGATCCTACTCCCATTGGAGAAGGATTGCTGAGGAAATCTGACCCCATTTTCTGGCACTGAAGACAATCTTTTACCAGTGGATATTAAAAAGCAAATGATTCCAGATTGCATCTAAGCCAAAAAAAAAGTCTAGACCCCATCATTATATATGGTTTCTCTCTTACCCTTTCTTTCTCTTTTAAAGAAAAACTTGCAGATTCTTATGAAAAATAGCCTTGAAACCTGAGGACTGAAGCAGTTAGTCTAAAACAAATATACCCTTCTGTAGAGGATGTATACTAGAGATGCAAAGAAGTACCACTTATTGTGTTTCAGAGAGACTTTCCCCGGCATTCCCCTTTTTAAATCAATGCATTGTTTGTACTGTTATGATAAGACTTCCTTATCTGGATAATATAATATATCAGCATTTTATCTAACCCCAGAGGGGAATAGAAACGATTCCAACCTTCCTTCTGTTGAAGTCAATGACGCAGTTCCCATTGACAGTACATGTATTGCACTTGATTCCGATCTCACATCAAGTTTTATATCATGTAACTCTGTTGACCTCAATGGACTAACCCCTTATTTACACCAACAGAAATATTGTTCATTCATTACTCATTTCATAACCAATGACTAGAGACATTTTCCAACTGAGGCTTTACACTACTTCTGTTAAACAAAACCAAAAGTCCATTGACAAAGTATCAAGCTGCTGGTTTCCATAAACTTCAGTAATTATTCCTTATGTAAAACTGAAACATTTATAAACAAAACCTTCATAGCTGGAAAGAAAAATAGCAGAGCCTATGCATATAATTTGAAAAATTTGGTTTGGAAATAAAACTTCAAAAATCTATGAATGCACATGCAATACAACTTAAATATAAATAAAGTTAAAATTGCAGGACTGTCTATGTGCCTGTAACCAAAACATGCTAAATTAAATTTTAAAGAAACTGCTGTCTCTGGAAATCATATCCCTGTGTGTGGGTATAGAAGCAAGGTAGCAGAGTGCTGCTTACTGGATGAGTCAGTGTGAGTCATCAGCAGACATAACGTCTAACGGTTATGTGAATCTGCAAGGTAAATATAGAAGCATTTCATGGTAACAAAATAATGCCTTCCTACGGCTTTTTTTGTATGGTAGACATTACCAATGCTCATAATTTTCCAGAAGAGTAATAAATAATCTTTGTTTACCATATGAAACATTTTTTTCCTGCTGTTTCTTCACTCTGGCCTTTTAATTAGCACAAATGTGAAAAGCATGTAAGAAAGACTCGGTTTGTAAATTAAACTGTTTATTTGGTGGCATTACACTAACAGATATTTAAGCAACATTTGCTTTTTATATGTGAGTTCTGATTGTCTGACTGAACAAGAAATAATTTTTTATTTTACTTTTCATTTTAATATTTCCATCATTTAAAGTTTCAAATTAAAAATGAGTTACAATAAGTAATAAGCATACTGACTGATATCAAACCCTATGTAATAATCAAAATAGCATCCATTGTCTTCTGCGGAATATTTTAATTAATATATAATTTTTAATATGAGAGTATTGTAGAAAAGCAGGGAAGTATTTGTAAGGTTGCACTGTTCACCATTTTCTTCTTACTACTGCTTTTTCAAAACCTCATCTGAGAAGTTTACCTGTTTTCTCTTTGTCTGTATTGTCTTTATTTTTTTGGTTTCCTAAAAATACCTCCTTATTTGCAGGGAATCTAAGAACTGTCTCGTTCAAGTGTAACTTGAAATTTCAGAACCATATGTGTGCTTTCCATGCACATTTCCTTCAGAATGTTTTGCTGAGCATTTGGCTTTTAATGCCAACATAAATTACTGGGGCCTTAGGCTTTAATCTTGGAACCAAACCCATGCTATGAACAGGTAAGCTGAAATGTAAGTTGAAAGTTGAAGAAAACCTGGGAAACTGCAGGCCAATCAGTTTGACCTCAATCCCTGGGAAGATTTTGGAAAAAATTGTCAAAGAAACCATTCTTGACAGGCTAACAGAAGGCAACATTCTGAGGGATAGCCATTACAGGTTTGTTGCAGGTAGGTCTTACCTGACCAATCTCATTTTCTTGTATGACCAGGTGATGCATCATCTAGACAAAAGGGAAGAGGTTGATATCATATATTTGGACCAAGACTTTGACCTGGTGTCCCATGATGTCCTTATGGAAAAACTGGGCAACTGCAGCCTTGACTACTCCACAGTCCAATGGCTGGGGAACTGGCTCGGCTCAGACCCAGAGAGTGGTAGTTGACGGAACAGAATCAACATGGCACTCAGTGACCAGTGATGTCTCCCAAGGCTCCATTCTCAGACCTGTATTCTTTAATGTCTTCATAAATGAAATGGACACTGGTTTCAGAACCAGACTGGCTAAGTTCGCTGATGATACCAAACTTTGGTGAAGAGTGTCAACGCTTGAGGACAGGCTGGTGATCTGGGCCAACCTCAATAGCCTTACAAGGTGGGTGGATGAAAACCTGATGGCATTCAATATGGAGAAATGCAAGGTGCTCCACCTTGGGAAAAAAAACCCACATCACACCTATAGGCTTGGCAATGCTGTGCTCACTAGCACCATGGCTGAAAGAGGCTTGAGAATCATGATTGACCACAAAATGAACATGAGCCATCAATGCAATACCACAGCTGGCAAAGCAAACAAAACTCTGGCTTTTGGTACCAGTACTACAGCTGGCAATTGGCTGCAGGGGCACCCTAGGTGCCCCCCCCAGACCAGAAGGCACCAGTCGCTGAGCCAGTGGGTGGGTGGGGGGGGGTCCCTGTGTGCTCCCTGGCAGGCCCAGAAATGAACCAGGAGAGCTTCTAGTCCATTTCCAGGTTCACTGTCGAGCACACTGGGGACCCCCCCCATGCTGCTGTGGGACACTCCATCTGCTCCAGCATCTCAGCTTTCACGAGCCGCCTGATACCTTGAGGTATGTCGAAAAAACATTTAAAGCTGTGTCTATGTCCGAATTATCAAATCTTTCTGAATATTTCTGAATTGATTTGGAGGGTTCCGATTCAATTCGGAGAGATTAAAGGGTCTCCTGATTCGATTCAGATTCAGAGATTCAGCCGCTGAATCAGGCCAAATCTCTGCCGAATTGAATCATAGTTTCATAGTAGCTAGGGTCAGGAGGGACCTGAACAGATCATCTAGCCTGACCCCCTGCCACAGGCAGGAATGAATGCTGGGTTCACAAGACCCCAGACAGGTGATCGTCTAACCTCCTCTTGAATTTGCCCAAGGTAGGGGTGAGGACCACCTCCCTAGGAAGTTGGTTCCAGATTTTGGCCACCCTAACTGTAAAATATCGCCTTCTGATCTCCAACCTAAACCTATTCTCCATCAGCTTATGACCATTGCTCCTTGTCACCCCAGGTGGTGCTGGGGAGAAAAGAGCTCTGCCTATTTGCTGTTGATCCCCCCGATGAGCTTGTAGGCAGCCACCAGGTCCCCCCTCAGCCTCCTCTTGCCGAGGCTGAACAGGTTCAGGTCCTTCAGTCTCTCCTCGTAGGGCCTGTCCTGCTGCCCTCTTACCAAGCGGTTGGCCCTCCTCTGAACCCTTTCTAGGCTGGCCACATCCCTTTTGAAGTGCAGCGCCCAGTACTGGACACAGTACTCCAACTGCGGCCTAACCAAAGTCGCATAGAGGGGAAGTATCACCTCTCTGGACTGGCTTGAGATGCACCTTTGGATGCATGGCAAGGTATGGCTGGCCTTGCTGGCTGTGTCTGGCATTGGTGGCTCATGTTCATCTTGGAGTCAATAATGACTCCAAGATCCCTTTCCGCCTCTGTGCTTTCAAGAAGGGAACTCCCCAGTGTCATATTGAATGAAATAGTTTGAATGTTTGTAAAGGTTGCCCATTAGCCAGTTTCAGGAAGAAGATAAGATTTATCTCCTTATCTAGTTCTTTGTTTTGGGGACTACGTGCAAAAGGTCCTGACTTTGCTTAAAGTCTTAATTTAAATTTCATCTTTTAGAAATCTTTTACAAAGAGAGCAAATATCCTGAATTCCAAGAGATCAAACCCTGAGGCCTTTTGACCAGGTTGGTAAGAAAAGGGCATTTGCAGTGATATGGAAGTCTCCCAAAGGTAATTTAAAATGCTCAACAAAGGTAAAAGAATCTGTTGAGTAAGATCCGAGCCCAAATTTGGGAGCAGTGACATATTGAGTAGGAGGAGCCCACTGATGGCAGCTCGCTCAATAAAAACGGTAACTTACTGTCCCAATTTGGAGGTGACTATACTTGTAGAACAACGAAGGAAAAATCGCAAGTATAGCCCGGGTCCAGACTGATCACCTGAACCACCCTCTCCGTGAACACGAATCTCTTAGTTCACACTGAAGCCGCGGAGCACCTGAAAGGGACTGAAGGAAGGGGACTTAGTCCTATCACTGCTGAAGCCAGCCTATTGAATTGTATTGCTGAGCCCATTTCATTGAACCGTACTACTGAGGCCAACCCATTAAATCGTACAACTGAGGAATGAAACCATATTTTGGTATTTGGCTTCCTGGAATTCTAGGATTGTAAGTGTATTATGAAAATAATAGTATTGATTCAAATTTAACTTGTAGTTGTAATTGTAGTTGTTTTTGTAACACTAATTCTTATAGTATTGTTTGGGAAGGAAGTGCATTCGGAGCATTGTTTCTGATATATGTAATTATTGTGTTTTTAATGTTTGTGGTGTTTCTTAAAGCTAAGCAGTGTTATATACGTAGCAAAGAGTTTTAAAATAAAATTGTGTTGTATAAATTAAGTGTGTAATCATTGTAAAATCGTGCAATCAGTTAACTACTCCCCCAGCCAGTGCATCAAAACGAATCAGTAAATTGTGTGGGATTTTCTCTATTCCATAACCCACTAGAGACACCCAGCCTGTATGTATGCTGTGGATTCCTTCTCCCAAGGTACAGCACCCTGCATTTGTCTACGTTGAACCCCATCTTGTTCTCGTCTGCCCACTTCTGTAGTCTGTCTAAATCTATTTGCAGCCTCTCTCTCCCTTCAACTGTGTCCACCTCGCCCCACATCTTCGTATCATCAGCAAACTTGGACAGTGTGCTTTCCACCCCTTCGTCCAAGTCGCTGATGAAGATGTTAAACAGTGCGGGCCCGAGGACCGAGCCCTGGGGTACCCTACTGCTCACATCTCACCATGTTGAGTACAACCCGTCCACCACTACTCTCTGGGTGCGCCCCATCAGCCAATTTTTTTACCCATCCAACTGTGCAGGCATCAATGCCACAATCACTTAATTTATTGATGAGGTTGGGGTGAGAGACAGTGTCAAAGGCCTTCTTAAAGTCTAGAAAGACTACGTCCATGGCGACACCATCATCCAAGGATTTAGTTACTTTGTCATAAAAGGCAATCAGGTTGGTCTGGCAGGACCTGCCTGTGATGAACCCATGCTGATTGCCCCTGAGCATGATCTCCCCTGCAGGCCCCCCACAGATGTGCTCCTTGATGATCCTCTCCAAGAGCTTCCCAAGCACCAAGGTGAAGCTTACAGGCCTATAATTACTTGGGTCCTCCTTCCTCCCCTTCTTAAAAATAGGGACCACAATAGCCAGTTTCCAATCCCCCAGCACCTGGCCAGATGACCACGAATGCTCATACAGCTGGGCCAAAGGCTCCGCAATGACCCCTGCCAGCTCCCTCAACACCCTTGGGTGGAGGGCATCTGGACCTGCAGATTTAAAAATGTCTAGCACTTCCAGAAGATCCCTAACTACATCTGCACTGACTGAAGGCTTGATAGAGCTATCCCCAAGATTGTCCCTACCTCTGGTAGGTGAGATATCCTGGTCCCTGTTCAGGAAAACAGAGACAAAGAAACGATTAAAAATATCAGCTTTCTTGTCTGGCGTGGCCACCAGATTACCGTTTGTGTCTTGCAGGGGCCCTACATTGCCTGGTGCCCTCTTCTTGCTCCCAGTGTACTTGAAAAAAGGACTTGTTGTTGTCCTTAATCCTGGATGCTAGCCTGAGTTCCATCTCTGCCTTGGCCTTCCTAATAGCCCTCCTACACTCATGGGCCAGGAGGAGTACTCCTCCTCGGTGATAGTTCCTCCCTTCCACTGGTTGTACGCCTCCTTTTTAGTCCTCAGGCATTGCTGAATGCCCTTGCTGAGCCAAGGGGGTTTCAGTGACTGAAGCTTCGCACAGCCCTAATGTCATCCTTCTGCTGTACTTGGCCTTGGTGAGGCCACAGCTGGAGTATTGAATCCAATTCTGTGCTCCACAATTTAGGAAGGATGTGGAAAAGCTTGAAAGAGTCCAGAGGAGAGCCACATGCATGATCAGAGGGCAGGAGAACAGGCCTTATGAAGACAGGCTACAAGCTATGGGACTCTTCAGCCTGGAGAAGCAGAGGCTCAGGGGTGACTTGTTGGCAGCCTATAGGTACATAAGAGGTGTGCATTAGGATCTGGAGGAATGCCTGTTCACCAGAGTAGCCCAAGGGCTAACAAAGTCCAACAGTCACAAACTCCCACAAAACTGTTTTAGGCTGGACATAAGGAAAATTTAGGTGAGGCACATTGCCCAGATGATTTTATACAACAAAATATGAGATGGGGTAATTTGCTTTCAAGAAGGTTGGAATACTTTGCTGTAATAATAATGTGAAACAAGCAGACCTACAAATGTATATCTCTTACACCTATGTGGTACCCCACTGAAAAGGAATTCAGTGATTTCATAGACATTAGGGCTGGAAGGGACCTCATGACCCCTGCCAGCTCCCTCAACACCCTTGGGTGGAGGGCATCTGGACCTGCAGATTTAAAAATGTCTAGCCCTTCCAGAAGATCCCTAACTACATCTGCACTGCATCCTTAAGGACTGCATCCTTATAGGCTCAGCAGTGCTACGCTGCCTAGCACTATGGAAGAAAGAGACTTGGGGGTCATCACTGACCACAAGATGAACATGAGCCTGCAATGCGATGCTGCGGCTAGTAAAGCGACCAAAACACTGGCTTACATCCATAGATGCTTCTCAAGCAAATCCCGGGACATCATTCTCCCCTTGTACTCGGCCTTAGTGAGGCCGCAGCTGGAGTACTGCGTCCAGTTTTGGGCTCCACAATTCAAAAAGGATGTGGAGAAGCTTGAGAGAGTCCAGAGAAGAGCCACGCGCATGATCAGAGGTCAGGGAAGCAGACCCTACGATGACAGGCTGAGAGCCATGGGGCTCTTTAGCCTGGAAAAGCGCAGGCTCAGGGGTGATCTGATGGCCACCTACAAGTTTATCAGGGGTGACCACCAGTATCTGGGGGAACGTTTGTTCACTAGAGCGCCTCAAGGGATGACGACAAGGTCGAACCATCATAAACTACTACAAGACCATTTCAGGCTGGACATAAGAAAGAATTTCTTTACTGTCCGAGCCCCCAAAGTCTGGAACAGCCTGCCACCAGAGGTGGTTCAAGCACCTACACTGAACACCTTCAAGAGCAAACTGGATGCTTATCTTGCTGGGATCCTATGACCCCAGCTGACTTCCTGCCCTTTGGGCAGGGGGCTGGACTTGATGATCTTCCGAGGTCCCTTCCAGCCCTAATGTCTATGAAATCTATGAAAATCTTCTTTATTGTCTGAGCCCCCAAGGCCTGGAATAGACTCCCCCCAGAGGTGGTTCAAGTACCTACTCTGGACACTTTTAAGAAAAATTTGGATGCTTATCTTGCTGGGGTCCTTTGACCCTAGCTGACTTTCTGCCCTTTGGGCAGAGGGCTGGCCCCGATGATCTTATGAGGTCCCTTCCAGCCCTAATGTATATGAAATCACTGAATTCCTTTTCAGTGGGGTACCACATAGGTGTAAGAGATATGCATTTTTAGGTCTGTTTGTTTCACATTATTTTTACAGCAAAGTATTCCAACCTTCTTGAAAGAAAATGACCCCATCTCATATTTTGTTGTATAAAATCATCTGGGCAATGTGCTTCACCTAAATTAAGATGATATATATAGCCAGAAATGCCTGATTTTCCTAGATCCAATTTATTTCTGTAAAGATAGATAGTTTTACCTTTACTAAGTGTTCTTCTGTCTTTGTTATGGAGATTTTTTTTTCAAATGTGTATCATATTTCATTACTGTGGATCTGCAATAAGTTCTCTGATTCTTCAAATAGCTCATCACAATTGAATTTTTTACTCTGTAAATTGCTTGAGAAGCTTTTTTGGTTTTACTCCTACTTATCACAGAGTCATAGAAAAAATAGGGTTGGAAAGGTAATCAAGAGTCCATCTAACCCAAGACAGGATCCCTGCATAAACTAACTCAGATAAATATTTGTCCAGCTTGCACTTAAAAACATCCAAAGATTCCACAACCTTTTGAGGCACTCTGTTAGAAAATCAGCTGGAAAGTTCTTCTTAATACTTACATTAATCTTCCCTGTTACAACGTAAACCCATTATTTCTTATTCTGTCCCAAGTGGAGACAGAGGACAATTGATCACCATCCCTTTTGTATTTGAAGACTGCTCCCAAATACCATCTGCTCCAAAATCCCCCTCAGTGGGAATGTCTACACATGCAAATGTTCCAGGGTAACTTACTCTAAAGTAAACCCTACCCAGGCAGGCATCTATAGAGGCAGGGAACTGGGAGCAGTTTTGCTGCTTGTGGCAGCAGTCTGCTCCTGCTGGCTCTGCACCAGCCCCCTGCAGCAGCGAAGGGGAGCTCCAGGGGCTGGCAGGGCGCATGTGACCAGGAGATTGCTTCCTGCCCCTGGAAGCTGTCTGCTGCTGGGGTGGGCTCTGCCACCAGAGCCCAGGTGAGGTAATATCCCTCTGCCCCAGCAGCAGGGAGCTTCCAGCCCCTGCTTCTCGGTCATGGAGATAAGAATCTCCCAGCCCCCTGGAGGGCTGGGAGCTCTCTACTGCTGGTGTAGGGGGATATTGTCCCTATCCAGGCTCCAGTGGCAGAGCCTGTTCTGGTAGCTGGGAGCTCCCCGGGGGCAGGGCGCAATCTCCCGCCCACTGCTGCCTGCCTGATTGGAAGCACATTTGCTCCCAGTCGGCTGTCTACACTTGCCGTACTGTGTAGTAATTACTCCCGAGAAATTTGCTACTTGTTTTTACAGGTAGCAAATTTACTGGTGATTAGAGCAAACTGCTGCGTAGTAAGTGTCTGCACATGTAGGCAGTGACGCTTACTGGGTGAGTCTACATGTGTCACGATGGCAACATAGTTACTGGGCCGTGATTTAGTACTTGCAAGAGGAAATACTAAATCATCTCGCAGTTACAGCCTGTACTGCACTGTAAGCATGGTGCATGGTTATTTTTAGTAGCTACTTTATTGCAGTGGTACGTTATATTGGGGGGAGTGCGTCACTATGGTGAAGTAGCTGCTGAATCATGTGTAGACGCCCGTGAACTATACATCACTGTAGCGCATTGCTATGGCGACGTAGCATCAGGTATAGACATGCCCACTGAAAAGCAATTTGCTCCAATCTTGAGTAAAGCATCTAGTATAGATGTGCCCAGTCTTCTTTAAATTAAATAATCTCTTATATCCTCCTATGTCATGTTTTCTAGACCTCTAATCATTTTTGTTGCTCTCCTGTGGAGTCTCTCCAGTTTGTCCAAATCTTCTTTAAGTGCAGTGCCCAGAACTGGACACAGGACTCCAGGTGAAGCCTCATCAGCATTGAATAGAGTGAAAGAATCACTTCCCATGGCTTGCATAAAACACTCCCAACATATTGCTAGCTTTTTAACAACAATATTATACTATTATACTATAATATTATTATAGTATTATACTCACAGTCAGCTTTCAGTCCTAACATTCTTGCCCTTTTCTGTAGTACTATAGCCTAACTAGTCATTCTCCATGTTGCATTTGTGCATATGTGTGTAGGTTTTCTTTTCCAGTTTATCATTATTAATCCTAATCCTGTTCTGTAAAGTGTCTGCCATTCACCCCCACCTTGTTGTTATTTGCAAATGTATTAAGTTATCCTCCAAGTTATTAATAAAGATCTTGAACAGTACTGGAACCAGGGCAGATTCTTGAGGAACCCCTATTGATATCACCTCCTAGTTCAACATCAAACACAATTAACCAACTAGTTATATATCCACTTTAATTTAATTTAGGTAGCTTGATACAGACTGTATTTCCATTGCTTTCTTGTACGGAAATCATGTGAGACAATTTCAAAAGCATCACTAAAATCAAGGCATGCCACATCTTACTTTCCTACATTTTAAACAAATTTCCTGCCTTTCATAGCCCAGTTATCCATATATTTGTCTAGTATTTAAGATAATTAATATTCTCATCGCTTTATTATTTTCCTTATTCTCATCTCTTTAATATTGTGCCTTAGTAACAAAGAGTCTAATGAGTGATGTTTATTTTGTGCAGTGTTATTTACTATTCTCTTTTGGTATCTCTTCAGAGAGATTTAAGTGCTTCCTGGTAAAGCCTTAATCCTGCAAATGCTTGTGCATGTGCTTAACTTCAAAGCCTTGAGCAGACCCATTGACTTCCATGCAACTATTTGCATCCTTACAGGCAGGTAGGTGCATATCTGCCTGCAGGATTAGACATAGAAGTCAGGTACCTTAATATATAGTACCACTGAGTTCTTCAAAAAGTTGAATTTCTTTTTAAATTTTTTTTTTCATTCTTTTGTTTAAAAAAAAAGTTTACATACAGGTAGGATCATTTTGTGTGGGAGAGTTCATAGGATCATATCCTCTAAGAAGCAGAAATGGGTTAATTCTTTTTGGATGCTGTTAAAAGAATGAGATAAGGGAAAACACAGAATCTTGTCATGATCTGCGGGTTAGATTCTCTAGGGGTGCGCCTACATGTGTAAATGCTGCTGGATGGGTTTACTCTGGAGTAATTTACTCTGGTATAAACCTACTCTGGGCAGGTGTTTACACAAGCAGGCATTTGGGAGCAGATTTGCTGCTATCCTGCTCTGCCCCCCTGCAGCAGCTAGTAATTTATGCTAGCATAAACCCACCCTAGGCAGGTGTCTACATGTACAGAAAAGTGGAAACAGATTTGCTGCTCATGGGTGCGTCCATACACGCAAGCACGTGTACTTGCAGCAGCTCAAATAGAAGCGGTGCAAATTTGAGCTGGGGCTTTTTGCCTCAGTGCATGTGCTCAGACATTCACTTTGTTGTAGAGCAAATTGTGCCACTTGGGGCAAAATAACCCTGCCTGGCTCCTCCCAGATCTGCAACCAGGGGGAGCTAGAGGCTGGGGCCAGCACCTGTGCTGTCCCCAGCAGTATAGAAAGCTGTCCCGACAAGTAGCTCAGGGCTACTAGCTCTCAGGAGCTTCTGGGGCCCAGCCAATTGGTACCTAGGGACACTACCCCTTGTGCCAGCTGGACTGCTGAAGCAGCCCTGAGAGTTCCCTGCACCCTCTACCCACTACAGCAGTCTGACAGTGGTGGCTGCTGCCTGGCTATGACCTGCTGTGCACCTGCCAGACCCGGATGGGGACTGCATAGCCAGTAGAGGCATCTGCCCCTCTGGGCCAGCTGCCAGTGGACTGTGGTTGCAGGGTTGGCCTCTGTGCGGCACTACTGCCATGTGTGCCCCCTGCCTGGCCATCTGGGCAGCATCACCCGGAAGATGCTCCAGGTGTGGTGGCCTGCTTTGTACTGTCAAATCATGTCCTCCTGGCTCCATTTGGCCAGGAGGTCAGCCACAGACAGCTGGGTCCAAGGTGCCAGCTCTGAGGAGCCAGGGTCCTGCCACTGACCTCCCTAGCAGGAATTCTTGTACTCCCTATTGGAAAATTGAAAAACCCCTGATAAAAAAAAATCCCAAAGTCACTCTGTAAAATACCTCCAAATCCATGTTCCTCCACAAGTAACACAAAAGACCACTATAAAGAGAGAGTGAGACAGAGACAGCGATCAATTGGACAATGTTTTATTGATATATCTACAGTGTTAAAGCAAGTCTCTTATCATAATAATAAAGTGAACTCTAAATACGTGTTTCATGAATTCATGAATACACATTTTGCTGCCCTCCTACAGGGGATTCAGCCCCCACACAAGGGATACGACATCCCAACAGGGGGTTCATCCCCCACACAAGGGGTACAGCCCCCCCAACAGGGGATTCAGCCCCCCACACAAGGGCCATGGCCCCCCAACAGGGGTTTTGGCCCCCCAACAGGGGCCAAATGGCCCCCACAGGGGCTATCACCCCCCCTGCAAGGCCCACATGCCCCACCTCAGCCCCCCGATTGCTGCCCCACCCAGCCTCACCCCCCAACTTGCACCCCCAGGCCCACATGGCTACCCCTACAACCCCAGACACCATCACTTGAAAAAAAACCCAGAAAAAAACAGAAAAAAATGGGAAAAAAAGGCCTCTGCTTACCTTAGAAGCAGGAGTGGGGGGCTCCAGGGCCAAAGCCCCCCCAGGCAGCACAGGGGTCAGCAGGGCCCAGACTGAAGCCATTGGGGCTGTCACCCTGCCACACACTGTGCAAGCGGGGCCCTAGTCAGCCAGATGGCAGCTCCAACTGCCAGTAAGTGCTGGGGTGGTTGGGTTTTTTTAAACTATGGGGGGGGCAGGGATCAGAGGGGGCTAGGGTGGATGGGGCTGGGCAGGGCAGGGTTTGGGGGCCTTGGGGGGGGCTGGTGCGGGGTGGGGTCGGGCAGGGCAGGGGCCAGGGGCCTTGCAGGGCGTGGCAGGGGGTGGGGTCAGGCAGGGCAGTGTTTGGGGGCCTTAGGGGGACTGCTGGGGGGTAGGGTCAGGTAGGGCAGGTGTTGGGGGGGCTGGGGGAGTGGGCGGGGCCAGCAGGGGTCCCCCCCATGGTCCCTTCCCCACTCCCCCAGCCCCCCTGACCCCTTACTCACAGACACTGGAGCCCGGGTGCTGAACACACGGCCTGGCCAGCCGTGTGTTTCAGCAGCAGGGCGAGGGGCCAACCACAGAGACGCTCTTGCAGCCAGAGCATCTCTGTGGAGAATCCAGCCTTTGGTTGCCTCAGGGCACCGTCAGGGACCGTGCCCTGCTCCGCTTTTTTAAACTTTGATTTTTTTAGACCCCTAGATAACCAGGGGTCTAATTTTCTCCCCGTGCTGCAAACTTGCAGTGCGGGGAACATTTTTTTGTTCCTGCACATGCCTGTTGTCCTGCCTTAAAGGGGGTTTGAGATGGGGCAAGAGGCACGTGCATGCTCATCTGGACGCACCCCATGACAGCAAGTCTGCACCCACCCCCGCCAGCTCTGCACCAGCCAGAAGGACCTCTAGTCTCCCCAGGGAGCTAGCCCAGGGGCTGGTAGGGAGCAGGAGGCCAGGAGATAGATGTCGCTTGGTGTGGGCTGGGGGATTGCTCTCTGCCTCTAGGAGCTGCCAGTGCAGGCTCCAGTGGTGGAGCCTGGGTGGAGACAGTGTCCCCCTGCCCCAGCAGCAGGGAGATCCTGGCCTAGCTCCCCAGTTGGGAGTAGGGGGCTTGGAAAGAGATGCAGAGAGAGGCAGGTGCCAGTGTCCTGCCCTGATCTGTTGGTGGGCCTTCAGTTAAGAGTTTGGGTACAGACAGGACTGTGTATCCTGATGCTGGGCTGGCATATATCCCTGCAGGGACTTAGGCCTGTAATAAGATATACAGAGGCTTGAGGTAGGAGTATAGGGGCTGGAGGATCTCTCATTATGGACCCTTAAGGGTCAAGCTATCAAGCCATATTGCTGCAACCAAAAAAGGGCCAGCTGTGTTAGCTGTGATTCTTTCTTCAGGCTAGAACTGTTCCCTGGCTGAACTCCTGATTTCTTTCCAACTAATTTGTGGTGGGTGAGATAGAGTGAGGATGGGAATACACTAGTTCAGGGAGGAATGCATAAGGGTACCACCACCCTATCCAGTTTGCTATTGGCCCATGTCACCAAGGCATCTACACCCTCCAAGGGTTGGTGCAGTTGCCCAGAAACAGTGAGAATCCTGTGAGAAAATTTTGAAAGGTGAGAGTTTTGTGAATTCTGTCAGAGATTAGGCATGGGCCTACCTGATCTATGCTATTAGGATTTTGGTGCAATTATGCATTCATTCCCTAAAGCAAAAAAATAGTTACTTAAGAGACCTCCTTAAAGGAAATTTTGGCTCTGATAAACTTTAAGCACTTATAAGATTAGTCAGGAGTTTTTTAAATGCCATAAACACCTAAGCTTTGGTGCCTGAAGAAGTCTTTTACTACTAATGTCTCACCTGTCAGTCTAGCACTAGGAATTGGCCATGGAATAATACCTCCTGACTTTGTCAAGGCTGGGATTGCATTCTGAGTTTAGATCCAAGAACATTCTTCAAAAATCATACCTACCCATTATAACTGTCAGCTTAGAAACCATATTTAAAGGTATGTTTTTTGGGAATTGGCTTATATGTATAGATATATATAAGAAGGGTAGTAGGGGTTAATTAATTTGTAAGAGTTTGGGTCTGGCACACAGAGTTCCGTATAGCCCTGGAAGCAGACGGGCTGTCTAGCACGACAAGGCCAACGGATGGACACCGCCTGAGAATTGAGGAGGAGCATGCCATAACATGAGATCACAGA
This sequence comes from Alligator mississippiensis, assembly GCF_030867095.1. Classification (NCBI taxonomy): domain Eukaryota; kingdom Metazoa; phylum Chordata; order Crocodylia; family Alligatoridae; genus Alligator; species Alligator mississippiensis. The sequence continues at coordinate 196,722,883 of NC_081824.1, read as the reverse complement.
CTTCAAGGCAGACAGTTTGTCTAACATAACAAGGACACATAGCCTGGGAACCATAGATTCATAGATTCATAGATGTTAGGGTCGGAAGGGACCTCAATAGATCATCGAGTCCGACCCCCTGCATAGGCAGGAAAGAGTGCTGGGTCTAGATGACCCCAGCTAGATGCATATCCAACCTCCTCTTGAAGACCCCCAGGGTAGGGGAGAGCACCACCTCCTTTGGGAGCCCGTTCCAGACCTTGGCCAATCTAACTGTGAAGAAGTTCTTCCTAATGTCCAGTCTAAATCTGCTCTCTGCTAGCTTGTGGCCATTATTTCTTGTAACCCCCGGGGGCGCCTTGGTGAATAAAACCTCACCAATTTCCTTCTGTGCCCCCGTGATGAACTTATAGGTAGCCACAAGGTCGCCTCTCAACCTTCTCTTGTGGAGGCTGAAAAGGTCCAGGTTCTCTAGTCTCTCCTCATAGGGCTTGGTCTGCAAGCCCTTAACCATACGAGTGGCCCTTCTCTGGACCCTCTCCAGGTTATCCGCATCCTTCTTGAAGTGCGGCGCCCAGAATTGCACGCAGTACTCCAACTGCGGTCTGACCAGCACCCAATGGAGGGGAAGTATCACCTCTTTGGATCTATTTGTCATGCATCTGCTGATGCATGATAAAGTGCCATTGGCTTCTCTGATGGCTTCGTCACACTGCCGACTCATGTTCATCTTGGAGTCCACTAGGACTCCAAGATCCCTTTCCACTTCTGTGCCACCCAGCAGGTCATTCCCTAGGCTGTAGGTGTGCTGGACATTTTTCCTCCCTAGGCGCAGCACTTTGCATTTCTCCTTGTTGAACTGCATTCTGTTGTTTTCTGCCCACTTGTCCAACCTGTCCAGGTCTGCTTGCAGCTGTTCCCTGCTCTCCAGCGTGTCCACTTCTCCCCATAGCTTTGTGTCATCCGCAAACTTGAACAGAGTACACTTCACTCCCTCGTCCAAGTCACTGATGAAGACATTAAAGAGTATGGGTCCAAGGACTGAGCCCTGCTGGACCCCACTGCCCACACCCTTCCAGGTCGAAACCGACCCATCCACCACAACTCTCTGGGTGCGACCCTCTAGCCAATTCACCACCCACCGGACTGTGTAGTCATCCAAGTCACAACCTCTTAACTTGTTCACCAGTATGGGGTGGGATACCATATCAAAGGCCTTCCTGAAGTCTAAGTATACGACATCCACCCCTCCTCCTGTATCCAGGCGTTTCGTAACCTGGTCATAAAAAGAGACTAGATTAGTCAGGCACGATCTGCCTGCTACGAACCTGGGCTGGTTTCCCTTCAGCATAATTTGTCCTGCCGGGCTCTCACATATGTGAGCCTTGATAATTTTTTCAAAGATTTTGCCAAGGATGGAGGTGAGACTGACTAGCCTATAGTTGCCCGGGTCCTCCTTCCTCCCTTTCTTGAAAATGGGGACCACATTTTCCAAGGAATTAGGTACCATACTGTCCCATAATATGAGATGAGTGACACCAGCTACAAGGCCCCAGAGCAGAGGGGGGCCTGAGTCCCAGTTTTGGGGGAACAGACCAAATTAGGAGAAGGCCCAGAAGGCCCAGAAGGCTACATGGATGTGTGACCAGAGACCAGAGATAGCCACAGATGAAGAGTCATCAGGAGTCACCAAGGGGGAAGGAGAATACAAAAGCAGAGACTTGAGATTAACAAAGAGTCCCTCCCTGTTCAGTCTTGTCCCTCCTTCTCTTCCTTGAGAGGGGTCCCCATCCCCTGGGAAGGGGTCCCTGAGGCTGCCATGGACAGAAGGCACATACCAGCAGCCCATCTTATGCACCCCACTGGAGGGGGGCTGTGGGCCTCGGCATCCCACCTCCAGACTGCTGACACCTAAGAGAGAAAGCCTCAGGGTGGAGCTTGCATCCTGACCAGATGTACTTTGACCCTGGTGACAGCCCTAGGATCAGTAGATATAGTATTGCTTGATTGTCTGTATTGTTGCTTTTTTGTTATCAATCTTTATCAATAAACTCGCCTGTTATCAACTGGCAGGGGTTGTGGTTGGTCTGAGGGTTGTGCTCGCCCAGAACAATCCAGTGAAAACATAACATTTTCTCTATTATAGATCTTCTGAATCTATACTTAGCCAAATACATTATTGTGTGATTCTTTATCTAAGTAGAAAATATGTTCAGCCTGAGCAACTTGCCTGCATTCTGAATTCTTCTTGGAAAGAGAGATGTAAAGAATTTAGTTTTGTTCTAGACACAGGAAGAATTCCTAAGATCAAAATGCTTGGTAACCTTGGTCTTTTTCCAGTATACTGTGTCATTTAATGTAATTTATTATGCTAGTGTCATGCTTGCTGTGTATAGGTAATCACTAACTAAGAGTTACTGATGGTATCTAACACCCAGCTTACCAGTGCAAACCTACCATTTCTCTTTAAAGCTTTGATGAATGGCATGGCAAAATCAGATACAAACTGAAAAAGCAATGAAAATGAATTTTTTTGGAGCTAAGGGCAGTTCTAAAGGTCTCCATTACTTATTTCTCAGTTTTAAGGTAATTAAATTCAGCACATTAAAAAGTTTATTAAATTATATCTCAATGCCCTTCTTTTTCTTTTCTCCATCTATTTAGCAGGAATATAATATGATGACAATAGTCTAAGCATCTCCACAGGAAGGGACAATGGGCCAGCATTTTGTGTAGTAATTTACACTGTTTTCATAGGATAGTGTTTTGCAATCTACTTTGCAATCATTTTGCACAGGTATAAATGACTATTCAAGGTGTAGGCAACAGAGATGGTGACCCAGAATTTTCCTCATTATTTTGAAAATTCAGATTTAAAATTAAAATCTTTTTTTTCTGTGAAAAGTTGCAAACTTTTAACAATTAAAACCTAAAATGTTTTAGGTTGAAATGTCAGAATCAACTCCACTTACAAAAATATCCAACATTACTTAGCTGATTGCTGGAAGGAGCTATTGCTCATCATCTTTATTACATGCTCCATTTAAGTCTCTTGTGGGTCTGCTTCTAGACAACCAGAAGCACAGAACAATTCTTGACTTCCCCTCCCTCCACCATTTAGAAGCAACCAAAGCCCAAAGTTACTCAGATTCTGTAGCCTTTTTGGTTCTGGGGTTCTGGAATAATGGCTAAAACAGAGGCTTCAAGGCCAAGACTGCCATAGTTTTGGCCTTGAAGCCTTGACCAGAATATTACTCTTTTTTTTCAAATGGGAAGATCCTGGATAAAGGGTTATGCTAGTGGACACAATATGTGCCATATGACTGTTTTTTATAATGGTTTTAACAAATCTGGGGAATGAGTTTAATAAAAAACAATCATAGGTCTGATTTTAACCCCCCTCCCCTTTTCCTAACGTCAGAGGAGTTACTCCAGACTTTTATTAATGTAAAAAAGATCAAAATATGGGCCTTTGTCCTTATTCCTCCTGTACTTTACACCCATGCTGCCTTAAACACCTTGAATGTGACATCAATAGTGAATTTAACAGTTAATTTCCAAAATGTACAGGATGGCAGAATGTTGAACTGGAGTAGTCCATTAAAATCCTTTGTTCACAGGGGAAGAAATTCTCCAGGTGCTTGCAATTAGGTAAGTTCAAATCCTAGCAGCTTTGTCCTACTTTTATATATTTCCCTTTTTATTTTAGGAAACGCAGAAGCTCTTCTTTGAAAATTTACATAGCACTGAATTTACTCCAGAAAGTGCTGCTAGCTAGCTATTTGGTTATAGCAAGTCTCTAAAAAATCTGAAAAGTGTGGGTTTTATTTCCTTCCACAGCAATGATTCATCACCTGCTCTCCTCCCTCAAGTTGTACAGTACATCAGGATATGATTGAAGGAGTAGTCTGTCATACTTCTAACTAATCAATGACCTAGTTTATTACTACATTCCAAGCCTTGGCTCAAAGAGAGGCTTTTTGCATTGAATGAAGATCTGATCAATACCTGGCATGAAGGACACGGCAGGGCACAGTGCAATGGTACAGGGAATAGCTTTTACTAAATGTCATTTCATGACACCTCCCCTTGGTGGTCCAGTCTATTTTGGGTACAACAGGATGTCACAATTCAAATTACCTTTTCAAGTACAGATGTGCAGATCGTGGAAATATACTGAGCAGTGAACTGGAAACCTTTCAAATAAATATTAGCCCATCACAAAAGAAAACAAAACAAGTAGGGGTTTTTTGTTCTTCCTCATCTAGTTTTATGCACCCTCCCAGGTGCATTTGTAAGTACAATATGCATCTACTTGCCTTAGACAGACAGACCATTATATTTTGAAAAAAAAAATTGAAATTACACTTATGAAAAATTACTTTTAATAATGGCTCTTTCTCAACAAATTTGGTCGTTGTGTGTACTCTGCTTAGTTTAGAGACTACTTCAAATCCAGCCAGTACTGCAGAACTAACATGGCTATGGGAGAGTGATCTGGATTCTTCTGTCTTGTATATCAAAAGAACTGCTGAGTTCCAGCTGAGGTGCCAGATTTTGTGTACAGTGATACTTCTGCAACCTCAGAGGGCCAGTAACATCGGTGGATTTATACCTAGGTCAGTATAATCAGAAAGCAGAAACTAACTGATTAGGGTTACATGAGCGTAACTAAGTAGAATTTTACCAACAGAATATTTAATACCAGGCTTGGTACCATGGGCAACTGGTGCCTCCTGATCCTGGGGGGTGACCAGTGGCCAATCGCCAACCAGGGGAGGGGGATTCCCTGGAAACCCAGGGGAAAACCAGAAGTGCCAGCAGCAAACCTGGAAGTGCCACCAGTGCTTCTCTCAGTGGCCCCACAGTGTCAGGAGGGACACCAGCCATTGTCCCCCAGTCCCTGGCCAGCAAGGGCCAATCTCAGCGGGGGCACATGCCCTGCCATGACTCCCCTATGCATCGCCTATGCTTGGAATAGAAGTCAGAAAGGTCTCAATCTGATTTTTACATCCTGGTTGACTGTGCAGGACTGGCAACTAGGGTACATTCATGGAATGGTTCTGCTGCTAGAGGGTAGTCCTGCTGTAGAACACACACTGTCAGTATATTTTACCATTAAAATCATCCAAAATGTTGCATTAACAGGAAATATTAAACTAATAGATTCTTATTTAAAAGCAGTATTGCCACATTCTTGAGAGCCAAGATGGATGCTGGAGAAGTGGTAAAAACAAGATTAACAGCTGTCTTGATTTAACAAATAATGCTACTTGGATCTTTGCCATACTTTCTATATAACCAAATGGATCCAGAGCTCCAGCAATTTTCAGTTTTTCCCAGAGCAGAGTCTCTGGTTGACTACTTTTCTTCTCTACCACCCTGCCCCATAGGGAAAAGCAGTCAAGGCAGCTGCAGGAGCCAAGCAGGGTTACTTCCTTCCCACCCAGGAGCAAGATGAGTGTTTGGGTGAGGGGTTGAGTGAAAGGGAATGAAAGGGAGCAGCTCATACTATTTTTATAATGGGAAATGGGAGGAGAGAGAACTAGTTTGGCAATACAGGGTAATACTGTTCCCTCCTTCCATAATGTGAGAGGTGGATTAGTCCTCCTCTGCTGCTTCCCACCATTTCTCCATTCTTATAATCTCATTCTCTGGGGAAAAGAGAGGTGACCTGGAGAATCTGGTGTGTCCACCGAAGCTCTGGAAACAGGAATGTAGAAAGTCTGGTTCTGAGCCATTTGACGTTTAGGGTCTGACTTGCAATTCTTGATTCTGGGTGTTGTCAAGACTAGGTAAGGAGATTTTATTCATGTATAGGGGAACTTTCCAGTTATGCCAATTGGTTAGGGGAAATCTGATTACAGTTCAGATCACTGGGTTGTAGGGATACAAGTTTAAGGAAGACTCTAGTAAATCTCAAGGACATTCAAACTGATGGTGATGCTACTTGAGAAAACAATATGTTAATACATAGCTGGGCTGCTATGAACAAACTACTACAAAAGAAAAAGTTCTGCAACAGTAAGTAACCCAACAATTACACACCAAATACAAGAGACAAAAATAATATCACCCTATAGGCAGATAGGGTAGAATGCTCTTTTGTGTGGAGATATAACCAAGACCTAAAGTCTCACTTAATGCCCTTAAAATAGGGTTAAAGTAAGATGTAAGTGATGAATAGGCCATGTGTTACTCCTGTGCACAGAATGATTTCACTCAGGGAAAAAGGGTTCAACAAATGCTGAGACATTTAAAGAAATTTATAGAAGTATTAGACTTTGGTGCTTAAATTCAGGCATCTTTATCCACTTTTAGGCACCCAAAGAAATGGTTTGGATCTCAGGGGTTCTTATTCTTTTCAGTGGATGCGATGAATGCTTGGTGCTTCTGAAAAACAAAACCAGTAAGGCACCAAACCTTAGGAACCTAGACTGGAAAGTGAGTCTTAGCCTATAGCAATGTTTTCAAAGTGACAGTCCACAGACCAGATCTAGTCTGTGGAGCCATTTGATATAGCCCATGGGTATGGGGCTTCAGCATCAAAAGACTTCAGCAGCAGTCATTTTTCCATGCTGCCATGAGGACAAGTATCCGTTGCAGGCCTTCTCCCCATGCTGCTGCTTGGAAAATTGGTGGGGCCCAACCAACACCCACCTCTGACCCTGCAACAAGGTGGTCTGTCCCTTTAAAAGGGAACAGTCAGCCATATTGACAGAGCCCAGCTGCAAAGATTTTGGAAAGGCAGGGAATGTCTTGCTAGGAAGTTTAAAAAGTTCCTAGAAGAGTAAGGAAGTGAGGAAGAAACAAGCTGTGAATGTAACTGTTTGCTACAAGAAGTGACCTAGGTTGCTGTGCTGAGAGCCAGATCCAAAAAGCTCTTCCTCAAGTGTCTGGGACAGGACAGAAATGTTTTATTCTGTTTGTTTAATTGTTGGCTTGTTTGTTGTCTAAAGAAGGCAGGGTAGATTTGTACCTTCTAGACTAACCAAAGTAGAGTATATATAAAATTATAAAATCTACTCATGAGCAGATCTAGGATTTTGAAAAAAGGGGGTGGGGTGCACATGGTGAGGTGCATCATCCCATATAACACAGCACATTTTTCTCCAGGTAAAAAGAAACTACAATCTTTACTAATATGCTAGGGGCCTAGAGCTATATTATTCAGTTTAAAATTGAAGCAAAAACAAATATAACTTTATCAGAATGAGTTAAAAACAGTCTGCAGGCCTGTGAAAAGTAGCCAAGTTACCAGGAGCAGCTAACAGACAGAAGCACAGAAAAAAGAATAGCTTGACTGGTGGAACAGAAAGACCATTAAAAAGAAGAGATGGTCATTAACACCTGTGGAATGATGAGTTGAAAAAGTATCAGTTCATTTAAATGAGCCATGAATTCAATTGAAGCTCTCATTGCTGCCAAGATACAAATGCTGCTGCCACTGTCAGGCTGCTGGTTTTAAACTTTAGGTGGAACAAGAATCAAAGGGGGATGCAACTGCACCAGAGCACCCCCCTGAATCTGTCCCATATCTACTTTGTTTTTTCTACAACAGGGTGGGCAATTATTTTGGTTGGAGGGCCATTTAATGAGTTTTGGTGAACTGTTGAGGACCACAAGGGTAGTTCCACCCCTTGGCAGGTGCCCCACCTTGTTACTACACCAACTGTTCACTAGATGGTGCTAAGGGATTGCTAAAGCATAATCAACCCAGAGTGAACATGGAATACACCTCACACCATTTAACTTAACTAAAATCTAACTTTATTAGTACATCAAATGTTATCTTAGTAGTTTCTATATATCGAGAGAGAAAAACAATGGTTTCACCTAATCCAAGATGTTACTCCACCACAGAGTCTGATCACCACCCAACAGTCCTGAAAGAAGAGGGTGGTTGTCTGTGGGTAGTCTTTTTGGCTGGCACAGTCCAGACAGATGTTGTTTGCTGGACAGATGGCGGCACACACTTAACTTCATTGTTGTCCTGTTCTATGCTTTTTCTTTAACTTTAATCCTCTGATGACTCTTTGTTTCTGGGTACTGTTGATTGGTTCCCCTGCAGTCATCATACTGTTCATATTTTATCCTGTCAGTATATTCCATTGTTCCAACAAACCCATCACAAGCACACTTCTTAATTTGGTCTTTTACTGGTGTCTTAATTTGGGCATGCCCCAGCCTCCTGCTTTGGTCTGTCCACCAACATTAGACATACAAGGCCTCTGCAGTTGAGCACTGTCCCATTGGTCCCCTCTTATCACCTTCCATTAACATATCCAATCATTTCATTACTCTGATTCAGTCAGTTAGTGCCAAGTTCAGTTAATTTGAGCTAGTAAGAAGGCTCACACTATGTTATTTTAGAAGGACATAAGCTAATTTCTGACAGTGATAAGAAAGGAAAGAAACAATATATAAGCAAGCTCAAGGCTATAGCTGACCATGCAAATACCAAAAGCAGAAAGAAATTTTTTTTTTTAAGTTTAAACAATAATATATTTCACAACTCAAGCAGGTGCAACTAAAGATAAATATGACAAGCTATCTTAACAGCCCCCTGATTGCCAACTTGGGACCAGAAGTCCCACCACTAACACCTGACTTTTGCCACTGGAAGTCCCCACCCTTGCCCCCAGTAATGCGCCTTTTGTGAGGGGAGGGTTGCCATCTTGGAACCAGAAACAAAAAATCATATGGTAAAAGTCAAACACCTACTATACCCTATTTTAATTTTATTACAAAAAATATTGTTGTCATGATTTGTGTTTGCATAGCGTATACAGAGGTGATTGCATAATAACTCAAAAATAAAGTCTTATTCTTGTCTATTTTGTGTGGGGGGGTGAGTGGGGTGTGGGGGTGGGTGCATGTTTATGGTGGGGTGTAGGGAGTGTGTGTGTATGTGCAGTTTGTAAGGGAGTGTGACTGTGTGTGGGAGGCATAGGGTATGTGGGGCGATGTATGTGTGGGGGAGCAGGGTGAGGGTGTGTGGGGTTTGTGGGATGTGAGGGAGGGTGTGGGGACCCCCCACACACTCCCCCCCGTAGCGCACAGCCCCTGCTGCCAGCAGCAGTAGGCAGTGGGCACTCAGGGTACTCATGGTCCATGCAGGTGTTGCCACCCAGCATCACACAGCTCTGGCCAGGGCTGCACATGATGGCAAGGAGCACATCCAGGCTGGCCTGTCTTTATCATGTGGGGCTTCCCATGGTGCACATGCAGCTCCTGGCACTCACATGCCACCAGCGGAAGCCCCACATAATGGATCTGGCTGCCTTCCCTGCCCCCTGCTGTGTAGCTCCTTGGACTCCTGCCTTCCCCGCCCCCTACCTCCCAGTGGAGTCCTGGGACCAACATGGCAGAGAAAAGGGAAGGCAGCCAGCTCCATCACATGGGGCTTCCCTCAGTAGTGCACGAGTGCTGGGAGCTGCACATGCACCACAGGGAGCCCCACGTGATAGAAGTGGGTTGGCCTGGCTGTGCTCCTTGTCACCACGTGCAGCACTGGCCAGAGCTGCATGTTGCCAGGCAGCAGCACCTGCATGGGCCACAAGTGCCCACTGCCTGCTATGGCTGTGCACCATGGGAGGGAGTGTGTGGGGGCAGTCCCCATATCCTCCCCACCCACCCTCCCTCACACCCACACCCTGCCTACTTGAGCTCTGTGCTCTTGCTGCCCCCCCTGGGCCTCTCTGCCCTCCCTGGGCTCTGTACTCCTGCTAGCCTCAGCCCCACACTTCTGCCTAGTGGCAGCTCCCCTACCACCACCGCCAATTCCCTACCTGCTGCCTGGAGTGAGCACTGCAGCAGGGAGACAAGTGATAACAAAAATGTATTTGTGCATAATAAGCTGTGCTCTTGGAACATTTACTTGAAAGTATTGTTAATATGACAACATTTCTAATACAAAAACTTATGAAGAAAGGGAAACCATTCATGTACAAAGTGAGTACATTTGGAAATCAATAACTGTGGAGCCACACAATGTCATGTTAAAATCACATTGAGAGCAGATCCGTTTTTATTCAGTCTAACTGAGTAAAACCAAGGAAATTCAGAATTGAATCTAAAACTTACCAAAGCAGTACCTAGAGTTGCAGACAGAAGTGACAATTTTTGCCCAATCTGGCCACAGAAAGCAGCTTAAAGTTATGACCAAATGGAGTGTATGGCTGCAGACAGCTTCAAAAATGGCCAGTCAAGTGAAAATCTAACCCCTCATTGCATGAGGTATCAGATAAAGATGTTTCAAAATGTAGCATCTTTTGTAACTTCTGTCTGTGGAGATCCCAGCCTGTCACTGTTTTCAGAAAGGGAGGGGGGAAAGAGAGCAGAAGGAGTTCAGTTTGGGGTTTATTCAGTCCTCACTGGAGGGTGAGGTAGGGGCATTAGAGCCCTGCCCAAGGTAGAGGACCTCCAACTCACTCAGCCCACCCTTCAGAACTGGCTGGGGATCCCCACGAACAAACTCCCTCTGCTGCCTTTACCCCCTCCCATTGTGCAAGCAGTGAGCACTGGCAGAGAGTCATGGCCTTGCTATGGGGACCTGGCTGTGGGCTCCCAGCCCCAGCTAGAATCAACAGTGAACTTCTGTTTGGTCTGGAGTAACTCAGAATGCTTTGCAGAAACTGTTCTGAGTTACAGCTGAGAGCTGCACTTCTGTCTGCACCCAAGAGTGTTAAGTACCAATAGCCAATTTCTACCCACATCCAAATGCTCTCCCAGATACTGCATATCTTTGACCATAATATTTGATAGATTCAAATACTGAATTACCTGCAGGGCGCCACCTTTCCCCTGGCATTACTGTCAGATCCCATTCTACACTGCTACCAAAGGGGACTGATGCTAGTCTGACCCCCAGTAATGAGTGTGTCTACTTGCCCTGACAGTTGGTGTCTTCCTAAGGAAGCAAAGTAGTTACTTGGTTGGACTACAGAAGTTAACAGCTAGATGCTAAGCTCCTGAAGTAGGATCCCCCTCTGTGTCTGCAGAGCATCTGGTTAAGTAGGGTTCCTGGACCTTGTCTTAACCTTCTTAGCATTAATGCAGGATGAATAAACTGAGAGATTCAAATGGAAATTCATAAGTATGTTATTTCTAAGTCCTTCACAACAGAAAAACTGCTGTATAATTTTTCTGTAGTCAAAAAAGGGTGAAAACTAAGGGCACCTATTCATGTGCAGTGAGGCTGCTCCAACACGCTGTAATTATAGTGTGTTGGAACAGACTCAATTAATCGAGATTGCTGGAGCGTGGTAATTAGTGCACTCCAGCAGACTCCGGCATCATGTGTATCAGTGTCCCTGTGCTGAAAAATGGTGGCAGGGGTGCTTTAACTAAAGCTCATTTGACAAGTTCCAAGATCTGCTCTAATTAAAGCACCCTCCCTCCCACCCCCATTCCCGGAGCACATGTATAAATGCCCCAAGAGTTGGTATTTTCTGAGGGCTGCCTTCAGTCTAAAAAGATTCTAAAACATAGCCCTGCCTTTGTAATTTGCCCTCAGATTCAACTTCAAGAGGACAGATGCCTTTTCACATTTCACAGTTCCATTCTGAACCAATTTCCAAGTGCACAATTAGCAGCAGTAGATAATGTTATTTAATTACTGGGGTGAACAAGCAGTGCATTCTCTGACATTGACTTCCATCAGGATAGTCTGTAGGGTACAGAAGGCAGAGCACATTGCAGAGGACTCTGGCTTTTTCTTTTTTTTTAACCCATTTTTCCTAGTGATTTTTCAGATTGGTGGGTGCAGGAAGCATTCATACTTCCTTGTTTTTAATTCCGCCGGGATTAGAAATGTTTCCATAGAACCCCAACAGGCTGTATATTTTTCTGTGTATTCTGGTGTTCACAATGAGACAAACCTGTCAAAAATAGCAAAACCTTTTCTTATGCATTTTTAATGAATTTATTCTGTGCAGATGAAGTCACTTTCTAATGCTGACCTCTGGACCTAATGCTGCTCTCTACTTATGGGCATAGGATCATTGAGCTCAATCATCCTATTTAGCTTTGCATTAATGGGTTATTCTTGGTTTACACACATGTGTAGATGAGGGGATGGGAGTAACAGGAAAACAATCTAGACAAACAAGGGAGCTGAATTTAGGAATCTTATACACAGCAAAAAGCTATTTCTATGGATATGGCTCTGGGGCTAATTTGGGGGAGAACTGTTATATTTTAGACTTGACTGCTGTGGCTTTTGAATGCAAATAGCACTATTCCATATCTTGCCCTGATCACCATCTTATGCCAGTATAACTCCATTGAATCAAACTCTGTGAATCTGTGAATCTTCTGTGAAACTCCTTGGGAAGATTCACCCCTGCATTACAGCCAACTGACTGTACATGTACTTCATAAACTGACTATGAAGTGGCCGCAAACACTGCTCCTCCTAATACAGGTGACCTCTCTAGCATGTACTAAGTAGGCCCTGTGCTCACTCCAGGAAAGCTTCCAGTGCAAGAATAATAGCAGGGACATTTCTGGTTGCCTAAAGATGTGGGGAGGGGTAGCAAGAAGCATAGCTGTGGTATTCCTGTGCTTATCCCAGAAGACATAAAGCTTAGAGGAGCCATGCCCTACCTGGCAGTGAGAATATTGCTAAGGATTTATAAACCACCAGCCGTCTCTTCTAAGTCCCTGAACCAAGCTTGGCAATGGCACAAGACTGAATCAGCTCTCAATACTTATACTGATCAGAGGTGGATTAAGGTGTACTGGGGCTCAGGGCAAGCACAAAATTGGAGGCCCTATGCCTCCATGGGACCTTGGCTGCAATAAGGGGAGAGAAGTCCTTTCCCCTCCTAGTGCTGGTGCGGGGGGCTGGGGGGCACATGCCCACCTCTCCTCCCTACTTCCCACCCCCGCTACGGCTGAATGTACACACACACACATGCACACACACAGGTGTGCACAGACACAGGTACACGCACTCTACTCTCTGCATGTGGACACACACACACAGGCTGACAGACAGACACACACACACAATGACAGGCACACAGACAGACACACAGGCAGACAGACACACACAGATACATACAGACACAGAAACACACACATAGACACATACAGACACACACAGGCAGACAGACAGACAGACACACACACACACACACACACACACACTTTGACCTCACAGGACCTCCCCCTTCCCCCACTCTCGATCACACTGAGGCAGCCCTTGCTTCCCCCTTCCCGCCCCCCCCCCCCCCCCCCGTGAGCTGCCTACAGCTCAGTCTCGCTCCCCGCCCAGCCCCTTTTACACAGACTTGCAGGGAGCTGCTGCTGGGCTGTCCCATGCAACCACAGACATGCAGAGAGCTGGGCTGGGCTGGGCCAGGAGCACCGCATCATATGTGTGTGTGTGGGTGGTGGCACTGGGAGGGGTAGCTCAGCTGCAGAGGGGCTAAGATGAATTTGCCGGAGCTATAGCCCCCAAGGCCATCCCAGTGCCACTGCCCACAAAGGCACAGCATGGCATGGTGCTCCTGGCCTGGCCCCAACCCCCTCCCCCACCAGGTGGGGTGCTGCTCTCCCAGCTTGGCTCGGCCCCCTCCCCCCCAGATGTGGCACCACGCAGCCCACCCCCTCCCCCAGGTGTGGCATGGCTCTCCCAGCCTGACCCCAGCCCCGTCCCCATTGGTGGAGAGGCCCCGCTTCCAGCTCCCAGGGAAGCAAATGCGAAAGCCTGTTTTAAACTTGGCACCAAAAACGGGCGCCGAGTTTAAAACTGCAGCTTTTGGTTCACTGCTGATGAGGATCCCAGGGCCCTGAATTGGAAGGGGCCCCTGGGCTCATGCCCAGCTTGCCCATTTATTAATTCACCTCTGTACTGATATAAACCCAGAGTAGCTCCTTTGGCTTGCAGCCAGCTTCTCTGGTTTAATGGAGAACAGGACAGGGTCCATTGAAGTTACACTGGAGTCAGTGAAATGAGAAGCAGGCTTTTAAATTTTTTTTCCTGTAAGATATTGATACCAAGAACAAAAGTATTTACCTCTTCCTTGTCACATTTTAAAGGTGGATTGCCAACCCAGGAATCACTCCAGTTAGGACTGATAAACTTGGTGTAACAGGTGCACATCCAACCTGCCTCTGGGCATGGGTGGCTGGGCTGCAATCAAGCAGGCCAGTGCTGTGCCAACCTGCTGATTGGCCTGGAGCCTGGGGTCAATGGGCTTAAAGTAATCTGGAAGACAGAGATGGGGGAAGCGCATGCCAGGACACCAGGAAGGGGTCTGGATGCATTCCCTGCTGCACCTGGAGAAGATCCAGATGTTCTGCTCCTCACTGAAGGGAATCCAGACACTCTCCCCAAGGCCAGAATACCCAAAGTAATGCCAGATGCCATCGCTGCTTCTAGAGCACCAGGGACACAGCCAGATGCTCCGTGCACTGATGGGGCAAGGGAGCACCCCACTTTGAACACAGCAAGAACCAGACCCTCACCCAGGAGTCTGCACCAGAGAACCCAAGTCAGGTGGGATGGGGAGAGGGCAGTCCAGGGGGCCCTGAGAGGGGAAGCAAGCGAAGGACTACTGTGAAGAGGCCTTCCAGCACAGCGGGCCCAGCAGGTATGCCCGTGGATCAGAAGTGTCCCAGTAAGAGGCTGATGGGAGAGAAGGTTTCACTTGGGCATGGAGGTGGATGCCACAGGATGGTGCCATACCTGGCCTAGTACCAAATCAGGAAGAGCCCACATGGGAAGGGCAACCCACCAGGAGGCATAGGGGCCCCACAGTGGTTGAAGAGGGGTGCACCAAGTACCAGACCAACCAATTCCCCAGGAAAAGGGTAGCTTGGTGTGGCAAGGCATCACTGTCCTGCCTGGTCACCAGGCCCAAGCTATTTAAGTTACATTACCTTTTTAGTTGCAGTTTTGAAGGTAAAAGACAACAGCAGGATCCACGCAGACTCAATCCCTGTCAGACACCTAGTTTCGAAGATAAGGCCACATTGTCACACTGACCCACTGTCAGGGCCAACTACAACACCCAAGCAGAAATGGGTGGGGATGTAGGAAAGGAGGAGCCCCACAGAAGTTATTCCAATGCAGTCGCACCTGGACTACCAGGGAACCACTGACACTACCTCCAGGCAAGTGAAAGTTTAGCCAGTAGCAACAATAAAGTCATGGTGGGTGAGTAGGCCAGGTGCAATGTGACCCAAGGGGGCAGGATGCACCTGCAGCCCATCAGCAATGATGTCAGGCATGAGCCTGTCACACTTGGGCTGAAAGCTTTCAAGTGAATTTCATTTTGTGCAACTATCATGGCTGTAATTAATTCTGATCTACACCCTTATTAAAGCCAGTGCAAAGCAGCACAATTTCAGTGGGGTTCCATGTGAAAGCATATGAGACTTGAGGCAGAGATTAAAATGTGTTAGGGTTTTGGTATACTAATGATTCCCACAAGTATCTTAGAACTAGAAAAGGCATGAGATAATGCCAGGTCTCACAGGTCACTACATCATGTAACTATACACTCAAGAGCTTTTCTCCAAAGGCTCTTCTGAATTAGGCAATTTGCAGCCAGAGCCCAGTGCTACTACCTGCCCATCTCTGCTCATTACTACATGTGTGTTTGAGCACACCAAATAAAGTAGGACTGTTGCAGGCTTTCTACAGTTCCAGTGTCTTTGGGTGGATTTCATCTTAGGAGACTAAGTCTGTGGCTTTTTGCTTTTTGACAAGATTCTTTGATACTGGAGTACAATGAACTGGAAAAAAAATTGTGCTGAGCTTTCCAGTTTCTCATAAAAGCTGATGCCCTGTGATTAGTGCTGAGGTGAATTTTTAAAGATTTCAAAGAGCCATACAAATTTCAAGAACTTCTGTTGATCAAACATAGGAGTTCAGTAGCCAATAACTGTAGAGTGTGATGCTGATTTACGTGTAGTTGGGAAGGTAAGTAAAAGATGAATGACCACTTTTGATGATTTTCTACTAACAATAAACCTTTGCAGGTATACCTTTAAACCTTTAACAAATGCATTTGTTTGATTTAAACAGATTCTTACCATTTCAAAGAACACAGGCCAGGTTGTATCCACAGCTCAGACATTCACTTACTCACTTGGGAAAACACTTAATTTCTCTGTGTTCCAGTTCACTCATTTGTAAAATGATCTTACCTTCTACCAATAGTTTATGAGGCTTAACTAACTGATATTTGTAGAGTACTTAGACATATCTGGATGACAGCAAATTAGAAATGCACAGCACCAGTATTAGTTATTTACTATCCTTTCTCAGGAAGGTTTTAGTCAAATCATATACTTGTAAAAGTTCTAAAAATAATTCATCTTGTTCTTAATACTGACAGTAAAGTCCCCTGCCACATCTATCTGTCCAACCAGTCTTATCTCTCTGTCAGTCATGCTAGTGGAAGGGATCATGTAAGATAAAATTTAAACTCTAGCATCTTTGGAATCACTTGATTGAACTTGGGTTTTGTCTCAACACTGCAGTCAAATGCCTATGTAGAAAAGAGAAAGATAGCTGCATTTGTTGTTTGCTTGTTTAGTGTGGTGTCTTTGTTTTAAATCACATACACATGCTGGCTTGACATTTTTACTTACTCAGTAAAAGAGAATCACTGTTCACAGTTACTCATTCAAAAAATATTCATTTCAAGACTGTTTAGAGATGCTGTTCAGTGTTGTTCTGCAAGAATATACATTCAGCAGTCCCGAAACTCTGAGAATACAAATCCAGGGGAAACTTGCAGAACAGAAGGGTTTTCCCCCCTAATGAAGGAAAGAAACTCACACTAAGATTCCCAAGGGCAAAGCAGTTCATCTGAGAACCATAAAATCCAAAATACAATGGCCACTGCTGTATTGTTTCTTTACAGCAAGCAGCCTGAAAAACTTCAAACATAATCACAAAATAAGGTTTTGTTTTGCCTCTTTCCTCACATAATATAACTTTCCTTCATTGACTGGGTCACATTTCACATGGGTGAAATGGCGGACTCCAGAGCAGCTGGTTTATAGATATGTTCCCTAGCCTTTGACTCAGCCTACATTATATCTTTTAATTAACTTTACAAATAGTTAGTGGTTTCAAACATACTTTCTGTTCTTACAATATCTGGCTAAAATTAATTTAGTAGCAGTGGCAGTCAACAGAATCTCACCCCTACCAGTTGCCAGATCATTCCAGAACTGCCCAGTATAGCATTCCTTTCATCTTTTTCTAAAGCATCTGGTTGGTGTAGAGAGAGAATAACAGATTAGCTGGAACTGTTTGATCCACTCTGGCATTTCCTATGTTGCCACGTTAAACAAGCTCATAACATTTCTGCATACTTCCAGCTACAGATGGACATGGTCTTCATTTATAATAATAATATTTTATGTTTCTAAAATAACACATGAACACCATTCATCCTGAAGGATTCCCAAACTGGATGGTAACTAGTGTACATCACTTGCAAAGCAGGCAGCTAACAGAACACACACCACAACAAGAGAAAGGTAGGGAGATTTTCACCAAGGACCAGGGAAAACTCCACCTCTTACACAAACAAATATCAGATTTTCAGTGTTTGTGCATAACAGACCCTTTGTTCTCAGCTGAATAGTAGACCTGTCAGTAAACTTCAGGGTACACCGGGTATCCAAGAATGAAAGGGTAAAAGTTTGTGTCATTAGCAAAAGATTTAAGCACATAGTCACAGTCATAAATCATGGCAAATTTGTGGTAACAGCTGGTACAATAGGATGAACTGCTGAAGAAGCAAGGAGGTTGGAGGGCATACAGTGACACGAATAGGCTCTGAGCTGTTTGGGGACCAGATCTATCTAATTAAAGGGTTGGCAACATATGACTTACAGAACCACCAGATCAGCCTCTGAAGCTGCAGGGCTTTGCATGTGCCTTTACTCACACTGGGGCCAGAGAACTAGAAGCTGCATTGCCACTGCTTCTTTCTGTCCTCCCTCCTCTTCCACCTTCCCCAAGGCTGCAGTGTGGGCATACCTTCCAGCCAGGGGGGAGCTGCACCAGAGCCAAGGAGCTGACAGCTGTCCTGGCTGCTGCCACTTCTCCCCTTTCTCCCTTTTCCCCCCAAGTAACAGGGAGTCAGTGGCTCCTGTTACTGGAATAGAGTGCAGCAAACTAAGCTGGCTATGTGGAGCTGCAGTAGAGGAGCACAGGCTGGCCCTTAAGCAAAAGGAAAACTCCTGTGTGTGGCTGGGGAGCCACATGACAGGAAGGGGTGGGGCTTTGAAGCATATACAGCCAGGACCTGAGCCAGATGGGACAGTTTGGTCCTGCATGCTGCAGGGAGAGGATTTCTCAGGGAAGCTGGCTGCAGAAAATAAGCCCATGGACACCCAATCTACCCATGAGACCAATACTGAGACTGCAACCACTAAGGGAGAAGTATAGTTTGCAGTAGGGTATTGACCCAGAGAGGGGGAGAAGTTCAGTGGGAAGCTGTTTGCTTATATTTCTGTTACACTTAAGCTTAAAACCAGAGGACTGGGTTATGGCTACAGGGGCAGTATGGAGGCCACAGGGGTACGTCAGAGGCACCCAGCATAAAGCCACCATGCCAGGGTCAGGGGCCCCAGGGATGAAGCAGTGCATAAGCTGACATGCCAGGGCCAGGGTCCCAGAGGCAGAGCAGCATGCAAGTCATCATGCCTGTGTGAGGGGCCCCAGGGGCTGAGCAGTGCATGAGCTGCTGTGCCAGGGTCAGGGGTGCTAGGGGCTGCCACAAGAGTCTAGGGCCAGGGGCCCAGAAACCAAAGTCTGAGAGAGTGGACCTGGGCTGGGGGAAACGCGTAGAGGAAAGGGGCTGAAACCAGGAAGATAGAAGCATCAACAATGCTTCAAGGCTTGAGGGACCACGTGTGGAGTCAGGACAAGGGCTCCCCTTCCACCAAAATACTGTGTGACACCTGCTTGGTATGGGCATGGCTACAAGGGAGGACAGAAACAATGACTGTAGCCCCTAAGGCACAATTGGGGCTATCTTAAAGGGTAAACCCACCCCATAGAGTTTGGGGCAGCTAACCACAGAACACTGCACACAGGAGAAAGACACCCAGGAAGAGGCTACCCCAGCCTCTGGAGGCAGCCTCCCTCATTAAAAGAACTTAAGAACAAATTGTGGTAGGTGACTGATAGGAAGTTAAGGAAGGCTGGGGAGCATAGGAGGTTAAGGGAGGTGAGAGACAGGAGGTTAAGGGAGGCTGGACAGCACAAACAACACGTGCCTCCAGAGGCTGGGGGGCACAGCGACCACTCGCAGGCAGCGGCAGTAGCAGTGGTGGCAGGAGCATGGCAGCAGTGAATGGGGACTGGCTGCAGGCAGCTGCGGTGATGGCAGCAGTGAAGGTGAGCTGAGTGGGGACTGCCTGCTGGCAGCCACAGCGGTGTCAGTGGCAAGGGCGGGGGGTGTGGCAAGCGGCAGGCGGTTATTGAGGACCGCCCATAGATACCATCTGTGCTGTCAGCAGTGGTGAGTGGGGACCACCTGCAGCAACCGGTGGCCATGTCGGCAGCAAGGGGGAGGCAGCAACTGCCTGCAGAAGCTGTCAGCAGCTTCGGCACTGGCCAATCTCAGGGGGGGCATGTGCCCCCTGTGCCCCCTATGTGTCGTGGATGCTGGGCAGGTGGGTGTGATCACTAAGGGGTGTCAGATGCTGGGGTGGATCCCACAAGCCGGTTACATCCTCCTCCCTGCAAAGCTGTAGTAAGAGTACAGCTTCCAGCCAGGGGGAAGCTGCTCTGGGTAGTGGGAGTGGGGAGGGACAGGGAGAAGTGGCATCAGTGTGGACACAGCTTCCAAATCCCCAGCTTCCTAGGAGTTTGCTTTTTGGGTAGAAGCTGTGCTCATATTGCAGCTGGGGAGTGGGGGCCTGGGAGAAGCAGCCACAGTGCAGGTGAAGGGGAGCTGTGCTAGGGCTGGGGAACTGGAAGCTGCTTCCAAACTACTACTGCTCCTCCCCTCCCCTACCTCCCAACCCAGCTTGGCCCTAGCACAGCTTCCCTCTGGCTGGAAGGTGTGCTTGCAAAGGATTGAGGGAGTGGAGGACTTGGAGAAGCAGCCATACAGACACAGCTCCCAATTGTATGGCTCTATCAGGGGCACAGGGAAAGCTCTGTTAATCTGTTTCCCCACCACCACTGATATACTAACAAAGCAACATCAGACTGCAGCTGGATTGTTCCAGCCTATAGCTTGAAAAAGGTTGCTGGCCCCGGTCTAATTTATCAAATCTCTTTGCACTCATCAATGCAGTATCTGGAATTCCAGTATAACTTAAATACCCACAGAAGTATGTCCAAGAGGAATGTTGGAATGAGCAACTTAAGCACCGGATATTCTATTTTTAATCACTTTGTTTTTTTGTCATGAGCTATAAGTTTGCCACCAACTTACAGCCAAATAACTTTAAAACAGCAAGAACTGAAATCTGACAAGGATTTTGATATAATAACTTTAGCCTCTGGCCTTAACTATGTTATTGCTCATTCCATTATTCTTCCCACTTTCAAGCAGAAAAAGGTAAAAGATTTCACTAGTGGTGGCTCTGAACATAGGTAAAAAGGACTGAGAAGACCCTCCTGGACCACTGAATCCACTCCATGTGTGTCACTGAACCAAAGGACCCAATACCTAATTTCTGAACACTTCTGAATTTTGATGGAAAGTATAACATTTTGCCAGATGTGAATTTTTTCATTCACTTTCCTTTACATTCGGGCCAAACTGCAGCTACAAAGAGGTTTGAAATTTGCATCTAAATTCAAAATTTGTGGCTTAAACACATCTATGGCTTTACAATGGCATCACAGTTGTAGCAGATAGGGATATATCGTTTCAAGGATAAAACCTTCCTTTTTTCTATGTTGTTGAAGACCCTGCCTGCAATATAGTTAATGTTTCTCAAATGCAAGAACTTTAATAGTTACTTCATTGGCAGCATCACCCGGTCAGTAGAAGGTTTTTCTGATGACTCTATTCATTGTGTCAAAAATTTAGATGACTGAAGTATAATTACTTCAATTAGTCAACAATTTAATTGGTAACATTCTTACTTTGATATGTTCCTTTCTCACTGAAGCAAAGCTAATAACTATAATAATAATTGCAAGATGAATCATGGACACTTCTTGCTCTTTCAACAAGATACACTTCTGTCACATGTCTTTCGGTACCATAAGTATTTGTATAGAATGGACCAGAGCCATGGCTACTGGTCCATTTACCGTGCAGTAACCAAAATTACTGTGTATTATTGGCACAAGTCTACACATGCACACCTGTAGTGCACAGTAAATATGGTGACTTACACTGACTTGAGTATAAATTTGATACCTGCATCATGCAGGTATACTTCCAGCTACAGATGGGCATGTTCTTCATTTATAATAATAATATTTTATGTTTCTAAAATAATACGTGAACACCATTCATCCTGGAGGATTCCCAAACTAGATAGTAACTAGAATACATCACCTGCAAAGCAGGCAGGCTCCAACCTCCTTGGAAGCTGCATAATGCAGGTATCAAAGTTACACCCAATTAGTTACTGTGCAATAATGCACATGTAGATGCCTGTAGACTAACTTTAGTCCCATGTCAGTCCACACACAGCGCTAATGTGCTTTAATGCCTGCATGTGTAGATGCCGACCTATTCCCACTTAGTGCTCAGTTAATTTAAGCCAGCGTAAATGCGTGTGTAGACACACCCAAAGAAGATGTAAAAGCCTTGATTCCAGTGGAAGGAATGATTCCTCCTGTACATGAATGCAGATGTAACTGGAAGGCTTCTTTCAAAGGACCTCTTCACAAGCTCTGGCATGCATTCCAGGAACAGGGCTGGCAGTGGGAAGGGGTGCAACACACAGAGGACAGCAGAATTTTTGCTGAGTGTTGCCATCTATGAACATGCAGGAAAGACTGGTACAACACACTCCCTGAGCTGATCTAAGTAATACTGTGGCTTCTCCAGCCTCTGAAACAGAGCAGATTTGGTAGGACAGAACGGGAATTCTTGCTCCATGCTTTGCAAATCAACTAGAGCAACCAAAACATGAAAAATGGAATACCTCCAGATAAATCAAACTACAATTGGCTAAACATAATCGTGTACAACTTTATCTAAAAATAAAAGGTTAATTTTCTCAAAATATTCTTGGACTGGAATTAGATCAGCAGCAAAATTCCTTATCTTGCCAATCTTTAGGTTAATAATTGTTTTAAAGCGTTAGTTCAACTGTCTTCCACGTCAACTATCACTCACACTCTGCCACTTGCTGCCTCTCTCCTTTGTTTGAAGGACTAACTGATATGTTTGACCAATTGAGTAAACTGTTTTTGCAAGATATTGTGCATGTAGCACCAAGTATGTAGATGTGCTTCACAAACCCCATGGAAACCAATCAGTTCACCATTTTGCAGAGCAACTGGTTAGTTATGTTAAGGCAAAGAGGTATTGTTGGTGAAGAGGTCTCAGGTATTTGCTTTGCAAATGAAGGGTGTTTTACAAAAGGAATTGAAGGAAATGAGTGGTACTTATGGCCCAAGAAGTGGTGACATGTTTTAAGCATTCAGGTGGCACGCAAGAAAGTGCAAAGTCACAAATGAGAAAAGATAAAAGATAAGAATATACAGTAAAAGCTCTGTTATCCAGGAATAGGGGATGCTGGTTAATCAAATATTTCACTTAATCAAATGTGCACCATCTGGTGCACTCCCCGGCATCAGTGTGCCAGGGGACAGGAAGGGGGGTCCACGCAGGTTGCTTTGCCCTGTGCAGGCTGCTTTGCCCTGTGCCGTGGGCCAAAGAAGTGGCAAGTACTCTGCTTGTGGCAGCAGCAAAACCCGGAAGTGTTACTTCTGGTTTCACTTTTGCCACATCCCTCAGATGCCAATTAATAGAGTTTTCCAGCTAATAAACTGCCAGTTAACACAGTTTTTGCTGTATATACAAGAGCTCAGGGATGATTCACATGGCTCCCAAGTCACACGCTTTATCTTACTTCCTTGGAGCACTATTATATAAATCTTACCTTGTGGGAAACTGTTTCCTATACTTAGCCTGCAAAACTATCTTCCCTTCTTTTCCTGCTTGCTGGCATGCAGTGCTCCAAGCTCAAATCATTTTTGTACAAAGACCAAATCATGGAGTTTGTAGTCCTGTAGTCAGGAGCTGATGTGTATCTCCTTATCAGGTAAAATTGAAGTTAGCCACTATACCCATGCATTTCTGTATTCACTGACCATATGCTCCAGCATTCTCTTCACTCTAACAACCATAAAAACCTCTTTGCTAGTGTAGATGGAACTTCTTGAAGAGTTCCAAACCCATCAAAGTAGAGAAAGGATCATATTTCTGAACATGCTATGGGGCCATCAGATTCCAACTCCCCATCTTCTTCACACAGAAAAACACATGGCTCAGCTGCTTTTCAGACCTCACATGCCTCAGGAGTGTAGGAATATTTGGGGGCTTAGTAATAAAGTTTTAGAGTTCTTAGACTAAACCTTTTAGAGTCTGAAAACTTTGCCATCTACCAGAATGCACTGCTTAGTTATTCAGGTTTTGCTTACATCTCCTTCAAATCTAGCCATCTGCTACAATTCAGCTGTTGTGCTTTGATGCCAACCTTCCTGTAAGTAATCTTACATTGATTAAATTCCATCTAGCACTCTAGATGCCTTTTCTGGGAAAGGCTAGATTAGTGTTTCCTCATCAACTTTCCCGGGTACATAGCCATTCCTATCTGGAATCAAACTGGCATTCCAGCATCTATTAGAGGCCACATTTGTTCTAAGACCATTCCATCACTAAAAATTCCTATTGTATTCCTTCATCTTCCTCTGCCAATTGTCCTAATGTAGTCTTACAGTAAGAACATTCTATACATACATGCATGTGCTAGATTTAGTAACTAGAAGTGCATGCATCCTAATGTGTACTTTCTTGTATCTTTTCATCTATTATAATCTAAGCAGAAGAGATACTCAATAAATGAGGTTATAGAATTACTTTACTTGTTTGTACAGAGCTAGAAAAACTAATAAAGAGACACAGATGCAATGTATCTTATGTGGAACTTCCTTTTTCTTATTTTCTCTTCCCCCTCCGGTTCCTTCTATACTTAGGAAGATTTTGAACATTTAAAAAAATACACAGCTAAAACAAGAGCACTATTGTATGCCATCAAGCAAAATCATGCAATGAAAACTGAAACAATAGGGAGAAGGAAAAAAGCGAAAGAAAGGTGCAACAAGAACAGGTCTATGTGAATAAAAGATACATATTTTGCTCTTCTTCATAAGACAGGAATGTTTCCCACAAATAAGCAAATTGTGTTGTGACCCATTCTTTTATACCAGGTTTTAAGCCTCATTTCACATGCTTTGAAATTATTAATCATTCATACTGTAATAAATGTTCCTTAAATAATTCCTGTAGTTCACACATCACATAATAGAAAAAAATTCAGGCACAGCGAGTATCTTAGGACTGGAAATGTGACCAGCCATCTCTTTTTGTATTTTATCTACCTCCCCAATGTAACTGGTTTTGTATGCTCGTAGATTGCCAGCTGTTGCAGTATAAGTTGTGCATTCTTATATGTGTGGGCAGCATTCAGCTCATTATCAGTTCATCAATAAATTAATAATAATGGTCCAAGTGCTACCACCTTTACACACCCTGGCTAGTACCTACTCATTACATATTGATTTTGGTTCTAAGGTCTGCTCTAAGCAGACCAGTTGAAATACAGAAAACAAACTTGAGCACAGGCACAAAACCAAGGCCTAGGTGAGCAGTAAGGTATTTCTCACTATAGGTGTGTGTGGAAGAATCTAGCCTGTATGATTAATATTCACTACTTTGAGTAGCAACACCCTAATCTTTTACTTTTTCAGCCAGCAGCTAATCTTAGAATAATTTCCAGGACAGAAAAAGATATTAGACTAATTTCCAGGAGTGAAAAACTGACCCCACTAAGGTCTGTTCCAAACTTCCATTGACTTTATCAAGGCCTCAGGACATTAGTCCTGATCTTAGGAATACAGATTGTGCCCATGGAGTGGAAAGGGATGCTGCAGGAAACACAATTTTTCCTGGCAAAGAAGAGCATGAAGCTAGAGCCACCAAGTCAGAAAGGGAAGGAGTTTTCTTTACGTTCCTCCTTATGCCAAAAAAGTGAGTTAAAATGTCCAGTTTAAACTTTCCATTGGCTTCCCAATGCAACCTTTCAGTCAGGTGTTACCAGTAGCAACAAGGACCATGTGCAAAACCTAAGGAAAATTCAAATAAGTCAAATAGCCAATTTTGCTAGCATGGCTAAGGCACACCCATTTTTTTAAGCTACAGTGGCCAAGAGAATTATGTGATTAGCATCATGTCCATTGGCGGTGAATGTGGGTGCATGTGTACCCCCTATGAAAAGCACTGCCAATACTGCCAACGGCACCTGTGGGCAGTTGCAGCTCACCACCCCACCACACAACTACTCTGTTGTAAATGGGTATCAAGTCATCTGGGTTGGAAAGTTCAAGATGGCTGGACATGATCATGAATGCCGCATGCCCCCAGAGGCTGGGTGGGGCACAAAGACCGCCTACAGGCAGTGGTGGTGGTGGCAGCAGCGGGGGTGTAGTGGCAGTGAACAGGGAGCTCCCACAGGCAGCCACGGTGCTGTCAGCAGATGGAGCGGGCTGAGTGGGGAGCTCCAACCAACACCGCCAACAGTGCCTGCAGGCTGTCCCTGATTGCTGCTGGCCACCACTGCCAGCAGAGTCTGCAGGTTGTTGCCACACTCCACCCTTCCACCAACACTGCCGCCTCTGGGAGTACCCCACTCAGCCCACCCACACCGCTGACACCACCGCGGTTGCCAGTGGGAGTTCCATGCTCACTACTGCCATGCCTCCGCCACTGACAATGCTGCCGCCACCTGCAGGCAGTCGCCGTGTCCCCCCCCCTCCCCTCCCCCCCAGCGTCCAGGGGCATGCTACATTCATGATCATGTCCAACCATCTTGAACTTTCCAACCCAAGTGACTTGATACCCATTTACAATGGAGTAGTTTGGGAATAGCTTTTGGCATGAATCTGGAGTTAGACTTTAACTCACTGTTCTGGAGTCACAGTGAGTTCATCACTCTACCATCACATCACACAAAACCTAGGAGTTCTTCATAAAATAACCAAAAAAAAGCAGCTCAAACCTCCATCCTGAGATACCTGAGAAAACTAAATGCTGTATTTATTTGCATAATAGCTGCCCTCTTTTTCAAAAATGCTGTTCCTAAAACCTGGATTATGGTTATCGTGTACCCTAGACCAAGACCAAAGAAGTATTGTTATAATTTTGTGTTTGACTATCCATAATTCTTCATCTTGCACAATATTGCAGATGAGACTGAATGAGGAGTGTTTCTTTAGAAATTTGGGTGAAGCCAAAAAAAATCATCTTCCAAATTCTGAGGCAGAGCTGTGGCTATTATATATGCACAGCTACCACACAAGAAAATATGGTCCTTTCCCTAAGATCCTGTTGTGGGCAATACCACCCCGCTCACAAGAAATGAGTCTATCCATAAAATGAAGGCAACTTTTATTAAGGGGAGAGAAAACACATTAATTTGAGAATGAATTCCCCATGGTAAGTAAAATGCATACAAACCCAGAACATCACAAGCAATAATCCTTTGTCTTTGTTTTCCCACCTGGCAGTGTGACAACTCAGTGGACAAATATCCCTTTGACAGCTTCTGGCGCACCCCACTCATGTTTTGCTTTCAGTAGTCAATTAAGTCCCAGAATACTGGCATATCTAACTCCAGGTCTAGGTGGTAACATGGCCTGGTTTCCATGAAGGAATACCTTGCCAGGACCTCATGCTGCCTCCACGCCTCCTCCACTAGCCATGATTCTGACTCCATACCTCTACTGGTACCCATAATTCTTCAACATCTCTAGCTTTTGGCTCAAAGCCATCTCTACACTGGTCCAGTTCTGTCCAAAGACACTTTTAACAGCCCAGTTATTTTACTACGTGAATGTAAGGCAAAGGAACTCTAAGTGGAGTTTATTCACCTCTGTGGCTGCCCCTCTGCAGGTTCAGTCAAAGGACCATTTCTAGGTCTTGTTTCAAAACCAGGTTCCTCACAATTATAGTGATTTAAATTCAGTGGGCATTTAGTGAAACAGTAATATGGTACTATCATGGTAGCTTATTCAAATCTTGCTGCTGGCTGCAACTTAGAAAAAATTCTTACTACCTCCCACTACATTAAGATGCCCAAACCAGAATTTTAACAGACATTACACATTGAAGGAGAACTTAATAAAAAAGAAAATTCTTGAGGGGAGTCCACAACCTCAGAAGAATGCTCTTACCATAAGATAAGAACCTTTTCTCTATTAGTTTAGTGCGGGGCTATGCAACTGGTGGCCTGTAGGCTGCATGCAAGGGGTTAAATTGTGCCCCCCCCAGCTACTGTTCTCCCCCATTGCTCCTGCTCAAACAGCAGCTGGAGTCCCAGTTCTCTCCTCATCCTCTGGTTGCTACTTCCTGCCTCCATCTGAGCTTCGGGTGAGTCTGGAGCCACACAGAAGGGAGGAATTGTGCCGATGAAGTGTTGTAAAGGAGGGGGCATCTGGTGCAGAGGTGAGGGGAGTGCCTAATGCTGCAGTGGGATGGGGTGTCCACATGGGCAGACAGTGTAGAGGGAGGATGGAGGGAGCATCCACACAGCACACAGCCTGTGCTTCATCTGATATGGCTCACACAGCATGTGGCCCCCACTGATGTGGCTCCTGGGGTCTTAGAAGTTGGTCAGCCCTGATCTAGTACATTACTGAGCCCCACTAGCCAGGGGGGTGCAAATGAAGAGAAGGCAAAGGTGAACTATGCACTCAGGACTTACCAAATGTAGTTCTGTCATTGCAATCACATAATAAGATAAAAGCATACCTTTATCCCTGTGCTTAAAACCTAAATAGTTTTTAAAGTATATGACTGAGCTCATTGTACTGGTTTACAGGAGTGTTGTACAGGCAAAGAATCTGTTAATTCCATATCTCCCACTGATTCATCAATAGATAGAGCCAAAAGTCCCCGTGCCAATGATCTCCACAACACAAGGCTGCATCAAATAATGTGCTTTCCAGGGAAAATATCTTAACTCAGAGGAAATGTAAGGGGGAAGTTCAGGAAAATCAAGCAAGGCATTCTAAAAATATAGAGGGCTTACAAATAAATGGCCTGCTGGGGAGGACTGTTGCAGGGCATGGCCCACACACTGCTCTAGCAGAGCTACACGAGGTGTAGAGCAAAGGGGGGTGAGGGCACAGGTGGTTTTAAATCCCAGCTACCCTGGAACCTTCCATTAAGTGGCAGCTCACAGCATGTGCAAAGGTCAATGCTGGATGTGTGAATCTGATTGGTGAATGTCCTGCAGGGTTTGGGATGGGGGAGGCAATAATGAGACTCCCTCTCAGCTCCCCCTCTCTCCTCTCTGCTTCTTTTCCCACTCCAGATGCTCAGACCTACCATGGGATCTCCATAGGCTCTGAAGAAAAGGGGAGAAGCAGAAGCAGGTGATCTTCCTGTGTTAGGAATGACTTATCTGCAAGGAAAAAGCACCCTCTACTCTCTACCCCCCCAACCCTTTTGTTTGCATCTTCCTGTGGAAGTCACATATCACAGTACAGATTCTGGAATTCAGCTGATGGGCAGAGAGGAATGTAAAGCAACACTGTTGTGGATTCATAGTTACTTAGACCCAAAACTGTAATCCAAGCTATTTTTCAACATGCCCTCCCTGACTGCAAACCTCCACTGGCAGAGCCTGCATATAAACATTGCCCTTAAATGCCTGCATCTAGACATAAAAAAAGGCATTTTGCCAAAAAAAGAATTGAAAATCATTGGTCAAATTAGCATTGTGTGATCTTAGCTTTCAAACGACCCTAGTTCTGTACAAACAAGGTTATGTAAGGGTTCGGAGGTATGTGCAACAGTTCAGTAGTGCCATCTTGAGGAAGACTCCTGGATGTTACACGTGATTTCAGAATACAGCAAAGATTCACATGTAAGATTGTACTGCTTGGAAACCAGTCACTGAAATAGTAAAAAAGAATGATTACACAATAGATTCAGAAACAAATCAGAATACCCTTATTTGGTAAGGGGGAAAAGGCCAAAATCAACCCTCCAAGAGGTATATTGCTATGAAAATTCTAGCCAGTTTATAAGTTTATAAGTTCTAATTTCTGTCTATTTACATTCTCACTGACATCCTGCCACACTTTTAGTTTCTTTCATTTCTTGACATCTCAGACCAGCAGAGGCTCCCTAGGCCTGAGGAAGGGTGACTGCGCCCAAAAGCTTGCTAAGAACTTTTTTTCCAACTACTCAGTTGGTTTAATAAAAGACATCACATCTACCCAAAGAACCTTGCCTGCCTATGTCCTTAGACCAACACAGCTACAACCAAGAACCCAGCCAGATTATAATATTTTAATAATGATTTGCATTGTTATCTGTCAGAACTGGAGCCCACAGAACTTCTACGACGTAGGTTAGTATTACACTTACTACATTCATTTCACAGGTAGAGAAACAGAAGGACAGAAAGATTAGCATTCCAGAGTGCCACAGGAGTCTCCTGGCAGTTAGTAATAAGAACTAGGCATCCTGGATCCCAGCCGGATGCTCTAAACTTTTTCCTTTTAAAGTTGTGTATTTCCTGCAACCTCTGTTCATATCTGGCTTGTAGGATGGGGTCTCTAGTCAAATTTTCAGTATGGTTTTAAACAAAAGTTTGCATTTGAGACTGATTAGTTTGCAAATATGACACATGGACAAATTTGGCAGAGAGAGATCCTTACAATGAAATGGTTATCCATTTTCAATTTCATTAATAAACATTTTCCCCCACTGTACTGGTCTCTGTGATAGACAACAGTGAATAGTTCATGGTTTGTAAACTGTCAAAAGTGGCTTTCATTTTTCAGCTTGGCCAGCTCTTGACACCTGGCATGATCATGAAGAGTTCTTATTGGGAAGGCACATCATTTACTTCATGAACAGGAGTTTCATTATGCAAGACACAGCTGGCATAAAGTAATGACTAGTAAGTGAAGTTCTCTTTGTTTTATTTAGTTCCATTCTTTTGGTGGAAATAGATTTACAGCTCTTAAGTCATTACTGAGGAGGTAGAAGGGCACAATACCTACTACCCAATAATCTGTAACAATATGGACCTTAATGACTTATAGATGTTAGGGTTGGAAGGGACCTCAATAGATCATCGAGTCTTAATAGGCAGAATAACCATAACTGCCATATGATTTATTGGCTAGAGCCTGTAAGGTGCCTCATACTTTCAAATATACTTTGACATTCCTTTAAGTATCAGTATTATGTTAATACAATATCCCATGTGTGATTCTAAAGCCAATTCTTCTATGCTTTGTTGGTCATTTGGGAGGCAAGATCCAAATTATCATGTCTCCCAAGTACCAATACCTGATTAGCAAGATACTGAGCACCTTTGACTTTCATGGACTTTGGCGGGAAAAAAGGATATACAGCACCTTTGGGGGGTATGAGAGGCGAGTGCAAATAGATCACAAAATTGGGTTACAGGGAGGAAAGATGACCAGTGACAAAGAGATAGTGAGTGTGAGAAAAAATACCCTTCCTTTCAAGGAACAACAAACACAAAAGGAAAGAATAGATATTCTTCTGAATGAAGTCACTTCTAGAAATAAAAAATGGCAGACTGAGCCTTTGACACCACACTGTGACGTTTGTGTCATGGCATTTTGTCTCTATGTAATAACACTGAGTTGTGACAGTGTAAGTGTCATCTTAATGCAGTGGCTTGACATCTCTCTCTGATTACTGTGTGTTTCACAGTTGGTCTGTTCGATGAAGATGTAGCTGTGCATTGCTGGCTATGTTATTGTATTAATGCAGTGTCAGTATATGGTAAAATATAGAATTATATAGTACACATGAAATTTGATGTTAAGTAAATATACTAATATCCTGAGTAAAAAGAGATAAAACTGAGGATTCGAAACAAAACAGAACATCTTATTGGCATGCAACAATTAATCTCCCTGGGAAAGCAGAATTCTGTGTAAACCTTTTTTGAGATACAGTATGTATAAAGGATGTGTACAAAATATATTGCATTTTGAATGGATGGGAGTGTGTAAAATAACTGCTGAATTATGCCTTTAACTACAGTTCCCATATTTGTAACCTTATATACTATTTCCTCTTTCTGATTTAATGTTTAGTCATTTCAGTGTTCAAAATCAATTAATCAGAGGGGCATTTCCATACCAACATGCCACTAAGATTAAAGAGCTAAATGTTGCCATGCTCAACAAGGCTGGATGAGATTTTCATTGCAAATACTCTCTAATTGTTTTCACATTTCCCCCCCCTCCCATGCATGGATTTTTGAATATGCTTTTTCTGTTAGCCATCGTTTGCCCATCTTTGTTTCATTCAGCTGCAGTTCTCCACCCTTCCAGCAGAGCTAGTAACTGAAATAACACTTCTCAAGAGCAGCAAGCTATGTGTACATCAGCCCCCTAGAGTGGGTGTCCCATTTAGCCTTCCACTGTAATTTATTTGTTGTTTGAAAATTCCACCTTCAAGAGCCGTTGCTGGAGTGTGTATCAGAGGCTCCTAGCCTCTGTAGACTGATTCCATAAGAGTTCAATTGCTAGTGTCTGGTAGTTCAATTGTGCATGTTCGAAAAATTCTCCGGGTTTCACTGACCTGTCCCAAAATCACTTAATAAATGTCTCGTGATTTATAATTCTGTTGCTCCTATCTTGTCATCTCAAGGCAGTAAAATGAACTTGATTACAAGAATAAACCAGCTGAACAAGAACAATCGATCAGTAGTGTCCAAGGATTAATTCAGGGAATAATTTCAGTCTAGTCACCCATGGCTTTATGTCTCTGCTACAGACTTCCTGTGTGGCACTGGAGAAGGCATCTCTGCTTACTGTGCCTCGGTTCTCCACATGTAATGTGGGTATAATAGCTCTTACCAGCATTACAGATATATTTTAGATTTCCTTAATATTAATTAGAAGCTTGCCATGCAACTGCAGGAGACTAGCACAAGTGTTATGCTGAATTGGTAAGTGATGCTGCTCTTCAGTCCAACTAAATATTATCATTTAGCTCAGATGGTAGGATCTTTGCTTTTGGAGCAGGAAGACCAACACCACTGTTGCCATGAAGCACAAAGTGGCTGTGGTGCACATTACTATAGTAGCTATGGTCAGCTAACAGGCGCCCTCAGATTTCGTATATTAACCAGCCCTCCAAACTCTTTTGCGGTACAATGAAAGCTTGGCTAAGTCACCTACAGTCTTCACAGAAAAAAATAAAAGAAACAAACTATTGTTGAGTTGCATAAGGACCCATTTTCCCATTCAAAAAGGAGAAAATTCCAGCCAGCATTTTCATTCAATGTATTTCCATTCATTATTTTCATTTATGGGTAGGTATTTATGCTCAGTAAACAGGAAATGTGCTTTCTCATGTTGTTCTACATTGTGGATTGTCACTGGCATGAAATTATAACTTTCCCCTTAATCCTTGATAGCAGATTGTACACTTTAGAATTCCTTTTTTCCCCTAAAAGTCTAGCCTTTGCCAATCCAGGGCTTTACAACCATGCAAAAAACGTGATGGAACAATTTTTGAACAGCTACATAACCTGAAGTCTACCATGTACCTTTTTCTCAAAGAAACAAATAGCATAAACAGCATCTGAATGACCGAGACAACTTTTAAGGACCCCATTTACAGCACAGTATATCTGCAAAAACACAAAATTCAAAAGATTTCCTTTGCCTCTCTAACAACATTTCCAAACAGGCATCATGACTCACTGTAGGAAATATAGTCTGCAAAGCTATATATAAATTTGAACAGCAAAATTACACACATGTTTAAATGAAGACTTAATTAGGCACAGTGTTTTAACTGTCTTTGTGAAATATCTATGTATTTGATTTGTTCTTGCATTTTAACATCAGTTATTTTTTACTCTGCATACATTAAAGCCTTATTCATTCATGACTGGCTACAAACAATAAGCTGGTGAACGTCAGTATTAACCCCTTACAACAGAGCCTAGGTAAACAGGGCCCTGATCTTTACTGAGGTTTCTAAGTAGCTGCTGTAAGATAATAATAGAAAGTTGCATCGTTTTAATTGGCCATCACCATGTAAAGCAATATCTGATATCCAATGGATTCACGCTGACAGAAAAAAGTTGTATGGCACAGTGGGTCTATTCTCTTTCTCATGTGAGATCTGTGATGAAAATGACTAAATCATTCTTTAGTTATGTAGTTCTCACATAGGAAATGAGGAAATCCTTCCAAGTGTCTGCTAGAGTTTCCTCATAGAAGCTGCCATGAATGGCAGGGTGGACAGGGAAGGGACTCAGCACTATACCCAATCAGGTCAATTTCCCACAGTTCTTGGCCCTCTACAGAACTAAACTAGCATAGTTTTCTCTACTACTGCTGTCCTTCTGCATCCAGCAAAGTGTTGGTCTATAGTGGTTTATAGTGGGAGAAAATGTCGACAGAACTAGCACTAACTCAATCCAGGAGTCCTGCAGAGTTGCAAAAGATTATGTCATTCTCTCCCAACTCTTTAATGTTATCACTCCAACACGTCCTCAGAGCCTGCTAACCCTGGAACATACATAGAAAGGTCACTGCAGGCCTGAGAAAAGACAGTGAACATGGCATGGAGCTGGCAATGTCCTCTTCTGTGTCTTTTTTCCCCTCCGTTTGCCTCCTCTTTTTGCATTCAGCCCATATTCACATGTGTACCTATGTAATTAGAAGCTTGCTTTCCTTGCATGGCAACTTTAAGAGTAAAGTGGGTTCCCTGTCTGTCTGCAGAAGTAATCCAACTCAACTGATCTTACAGATATGCACATCTACACAAGATACTACATTGCCGTAGTGACGAGCTACATAGCCACTAACCATGATGCCGCTAGTTCGTTGCTACTGCGAAGTAGGGTCAAAAATGACCCATGTGCTGACAGGCCTGCGTAGGTACCATCAGGTAGTGCACAGTCATTTGTGCAGTACCAACTGTGCAGTCAGGGGCACATGTAGATGTGCCCACAGACACATACACTACCCTGTTTTATGTAGACTTTGGGACAGATCTCATTGGTATCAATCAGTGTAGCCCTACTCTCTGCAAGGGAACTATGTTTATTTACACCAGGTAAGAATCTGATCCCTTCTACAATTTTTTTCTTCACAATTTTCTTCAGGGTAAGTTGTTGAGACTGAAAGCAAGTTTGTTCTTTGTTTATAAAAAAAAAAACCTGTAGGAAGGTGGTAAATAAGTAAACTGAAGTGAATCGATAGAAGGTAGAAACTTTGCATTTATTGTTTTATACAAGAAAGCTACCCAACTTGAAAACAAAGGCAATTAAGCTCCATACCACTGTTCATTAATTTATGCAACAAACTGTCCCATGTTTATCACATACATGGATTTTACTTGAACATCAGACTTTGCAGATAAATATTCACCAAATCTCCACCTTGGTCTGTATATTGTCAGTGATTACCTCTTTGGATTGAACAAAACCCCCCATCCTAATATGAACTCCTAGGAAAGTGGTTATCAGCCTTTTCAGGATCATGGCACCCCACCTCTACTTGTTTGAATGTGACGGCATCCCCAGCTGACAACCTCTGTTGGGGCTGCCTCAGCATACCTCAGAGCTTCTTAGATGGGTTGTGCAGCCTCCGGATGAAACTACCTGACGTGCCTGCTGCACAGCCCACCCAGGAATGGCTGTAGCACAGAGCTAGAAAACATGCAGCAGGTCATCATCATCAGACAGCTCCTCATACCAGTGTAGGATTATTTCCTATTATCTATGACTAATATGTGCAGTCTTGTTTTAACTGTCTCAGGCAATTGGACACCCACCACTTTCCATTATAAATTTTTCATACCGTATGTTGCGTGCTGCAGTTCATTAATTCAATCACATTCTCTCCTCTCCCTTTTAAATAAAGATTGCAGCACTCAGATGTCAAGCTGAAGAAGATATTGCTCGTAAAGTAACATCTAACATCTGTTTTTGGCAGGCACTATGGGCAGTTGGCAGAAGCTTTGCAGTTCCCACTCTATGTAAATGATCATGCACTGATGGCTACTTAAGCTGTATCACTAGGAGACAAAGGAAAGACAAAGTCACTTTCCTCTGACCTGATTTTGATTGCAAAGGGAGGTTAAGTTTGAATCAGGAAAGATCTGCATGGTGAGGGAACTTTCTGGTTCTCACAATACCTGAACCTGACCTAGCCCCAGTGAAGTCAATAAGACTCTTGCCACTGACTTCAGTAGAACCAGGAACAGTCATTATAAAAAGGAAAACCTTAACAGGCAAAATCTATTGTGTGCTCACCATCCACAATCAGAGAGCAGCACACAGGCTACCTACCAGGCACTGAGATGAATTAAAATCAGTGGCACTGTCAGGATACAGCCTACAACCTTAGGGAGCCTGAAAAGCATGGCCACTCATCCCAGTTTGCCACCCTACAACTGGTCACCTAGGCTGGTGGCCGAAGCTGTCCTGAAACCTCCAGCAGGACCTAACCCTCCTCTCTGGAACTGGAGTGGTGGCCAGAGTCAACTGACCCTCCAGTTCCCCATGTTTATATGGGGAAAAACACAAAATTCATATAAACACCTGTCCCAGAACAAAAAGTGCCTGGGCAATAGGGCTTAATTTGATTGTCTCATGCTCTGACTGTTCTCCATTTGATCTCTCAGTTTCTTGACCTGGCTTGTTTCCCAGCTCTGCTCTTTGCCTGATCTCCTGGCTTCCTGACTCAGCTTGTTCCTGGACCCTGCTCTCAAACTGACCTCCTAGCTTCCTGACCTGGCCTATACCTGGATTCTGCTCACTCCTCCTGACCCTGGTTAGCCATACATGGAGAGGAAGGGGAAAGACTGTAATCTGATTGAGGGACTTAAAAAAAGATCCCAGCTTCTGCAGCATGATCTGTCTAACCTAGGAGCAGGGTAGGGAGCTGGGAGTAGGGGGTGCAACAATCCCTGCACACCAATTGCTCTTGCACCCTCCTTTACCAAATTCTGGATCTCTACCTGGTAGGGGAACTTCTTAGTGCTGATCAGCTCTGAAAATCTGGACCATATTTAGGTGCCTGCAGGGGAATGGAATTGTTTTGATACTCTGGTCCTAGTCATGGATGTTCAGTGTGTAAAGCTATTGGGCTCAGAATATGAATAACTTGGCGCATCTGCATGTGTTATTAATTCAAAGAAACAAACTCTGTGTGGGAGTACATCAACAACAAGGACCTGCGCAAA
This sequence comes from Alligator mississippiensis, assembly GCF_030867095.1. Taxonomy (NCBI): domain Eukaryota; kingdom Metazoa; phylum Chordata; order Crocodylia; family Alligatoridae; genus Alligator; species Alligator mississippiensis. Next base: position 196,686,449 of record NC_081824.1, on the reverse strand, counting down.
GATCATAGGAACCTGAACTGGCTGATGGCCCACTGAGCCCAGCCAGTGAGGGCCTGGAGGTATAGAGAGGGACAGCTGGGGAGACCCAGCTGTCCATGACCTAACTGCCACGGAGCCACAGAGATGATTGACCACCTCCTCTGGCTCTGCACCTGCACCAAGGAGGTAAGGAACAGGGTGAAGCAGCTCTGCAAAGCGGTGACCAACGTCAGTCAGCTAATGAGAGAAGCGGCTCTGTGCAGGCACCTCGCCAAACACCAGGGAAACCTGTCGGCCCATTTCGACCAGTATGCATCCTACATCAGGAGCGCCCTCTGGACAGCCAAGAACCTCCTGATGTACAGTCACATGGACGTAGAGGTGGTAGGTTGTGTAAAAATGGCTCTAAGCAAACTCCAGACCTATTACTAGAAATTGGTAGTAGAGGATGGAGAGGACACAGCCAAAGCCACCTGGCACAGTGACATATGGCACAGGATCTTCCAACTCCCCCCTAGCGGAGAAGGGGGGCAGTGTCAGCAACAGAGAGGAAGAGACAAATGGAACTGAAGACAGCGACAGCAGCAGCGGGTCCTCCAGTGGGAGCTGAAGCAACAGTGGCATGGACAACAGGTGAAGTGAGTCTGTAACCCCACATTGAGAGGTAGGGATGAAAGAAATGAGTTGCCTGGTCTGAGAGACCAGTGTTTCTGTGTATGTGGTGTGCGGTGCAAATACTGTAATGTGTCCAGGTGCCAGCAGGCCTTTGTACAGGTGCCTGGGCTGCACAGGTGCAGATTTTGTAACAGGTTATGGTTTTTCTTTGTATAATGATACTTAGAGTGTAGCTATAGATAACCTTATATGCATATACATATATATTTTTCAAAAAAAATTGTGCTGGAGTTTATTGCTCCTGGGTGCTATAATTGAATGTGAACCCAGAACCACAGCATGCTGAGCTGGGTCTGAGCAGCCCCGGCTGGCAGGGATCCTGGGGAATCAGTCTCCCAGCTTGGGGCTGCTCTGACTCAGCTCAACGTGCTGTGGAGGGGCTGGATGGGACACAAGGGTGCTCTAGTGAAGCACTGAATCACCCTCATGCCCCAGCCAGCCCTTTCAGTGTCTACATGTGTGTTACTGCAGACTAAAGAACATTGCCATAGGATAGTACTTGCGTTCACAAGTACTAATCTATGGCAGAATTAATTAGTTTCCTGAAGTCTAATGGGGCCACATGTATAGGTGCTGAGACAGTTTATTGCAGAGCTAATTAGGAAGCTCCTCAGGAAACATCTCATGTAGACATGCCCACCAAATGGAATTCCATGGCCTGCATTATACAGGACAGTGGGGCCAACCTTTTTGGCCCCATCCCCTCCCTGAGTGCTACTATGATCCCTTTTCCTTGTCCACTCTGCTGCTCTGTATTCTGCTCCCTGTCCTGTGCTCCCTATCTGATTTGATGCTCTGCTTTCTGCTCCCTACCCTATCTGCCACTGTGCTGCATGCCACACATACAGGTTGCCTGTGCCACTTGTGGCACTCATGCTGCAGTTTAGCCACCCCTGATATAGAACGTCAGGCAAAATGATCAAGCTGGATCTTCCTCTCCTTAAAATCTCTGGAACTATGAAATTAAGTTGCTGAATACCCTTAACTCCCACAGAAGATCAAAAATGACTAATTATGAGGTGTTGTTTTGAGACACAGAATGCCCTGAACTCCCATTTAAGAAATGAACCCCCACTTGTCTTCAGCTCATTGAGGGGATTGGCAAAGGGAGCAGGCCCCAAGTCAGGACAATTGGGAGGCCATCTGAGACACAAGCAGCTTGCAGGATCATACTTTTGATGACCATCGGCAATCAAAATGTTGAAAGGAGTTGCAAGTGTTAAGTGCTGTCATGAACCCCTTATGTTCTGGGGACTTGTGACATGACATAAATGTTTCCCTATGTTCTGTTCTACTGATATGGCATGTGTGGTCTCACTGGAAGGGCATTTGTCACATCCACTCAGCTAGCCAACCTAGTGGGCAGAGCTGAGTGTGGGACCAGGGATTACAGGGGTAAGGGTCAAAAGTCAGGAACAAATATTAATCCAGGAGCAGATTAAAGAATCAGAAGTCTAGTTACCAAATCCAAGGGACAAACCACAGGGTGAGGTCCAAAAGAAGAGCCAAACTGGAGTCAGGAGCTAGGCTGGGGTCAGGAACAGGAAAACTGAAATCTAGGAATAAATCAAAAGTAGGTTCAGGAACCAAGAAGACCCGAGGCATTGCTGGAACAGAAGCTGCTCAGGAACTGGAAACCAGTAGATTGTGCAGCAAGGCTCAGGTGATGCAGGAGTTTCTTAGAAGCAGCCCCAGAAACAATTAGAGGAAAAAGTTGGGGGTCAGCTGGCCTTGATTAGTTTAAGTATGGCTGAGCCTTACAGTATTGTCCTATGTCTGTGAACTGTTACCACTGTACAAATTGTGTTTATGTTGTCTGTATATGTCTTTGTGGTTTTGGATATGGTTCACTCAAAGAAAGGGAGGGGGTGGAATGGCTAAAATGCTCTTGTTCTTGGCAGGAAGAATTGCTACTCCCAGATACAGGCAGAAGGGGCTGGGCCTGTGTCCGGCTATAGTGGGGAAATCAACACCTCTATAGGAAAAGTATCTGGGAGAAATGGCCCGTACAACCAAAAGAATGGCAGGTACCTTGGGCAGGCCAGGACTCTCTAGAGAGTGCTGGAGACTGTTGCGAAGGCTGGGGTTGGGAGGTGGTGTTGGTTGTGGGGAATTAGGTGGTTAACTGTGGGCTAGGAAGGGTCAGGGCTGACAGCAGTCAGAGCTGACAAATCAACAAGAAGTCTGATTTCTGGTGATGCTGGCAAGACTCTGAGGAAGGCTGAGGCATAGCTAGATGAGAGAGCTAGCCTCCTTTCCTTGTTTTGCTTTTCTGTCTCCATATCTATAGTCAGTTTTGCTTGTTATCCTATGAAACACATAAGACAAACAACACAGTTTTGTTGTTTGGCTCCTTACAGTCTGCCTGTGGAAAGAGTAATTTCTAGATAAGTGATATTCTGAGCTAGCTTTCCCCATGGAGAGGGGGACCTAAAAAACTTCCATGATTGAATGGGGTGGCCACTGAAGGCTGGCAGAGATTCCCTCACCGCAGCTGCAAGGTCCAGTATAAGGGCAGTAGAGCTGAGGCTTGTTGGGGGAGGAAGCTACCCTAGTGCAAACTTGGCCCGTTCCTTGAGGCAAGTGGCAGCATAGTGGGGAGAAAATCAGTTCTCTGGGGGTCCCTGAGACCTTATTTGTGACACGCACTGTTCAAGCTTCAGTCCAGGAGTCACTAGGGGTCTCAGGCCCTAACTTGCACTCAAATTAGCAAAGCACTATGAAATGAAGTGCAAGGTAATTCACAGCTGCCTGTTTCTTTACAGTACTAACAGCACTGGTTTAATGTCATGCAAATACATCCGTACATGGGAGTCCACAGTAAGACAACTGAATCATAGCTATTACAGAAGTCTACTTTAATTCTATTCAAATTACCTTTTTTGCCAGGGAAAAGGAGAAGCAAGGAGAGGGGCGGGAGAAGTAGGAAGTTGATACTGAACACTATGGTGACTTACTGAATTGAGTAAGTGTTTTTCAGGTGCACAGAAAGAAATGGGGTGAAACATCATTTCTACCCTGGCTGTTGCTAGTTTATGAGGCTATGCTCACTATGATAAACAGTATTCTTTTAGGTGCCTGCAAAAAAAGGAAAAATTCTATGTGGATTTTTCTCTACACCCTTTTCTCCATGGTCATGTATAGGTGACCTATAGACACCTTGATCTCCAGGGTTACACAGTGGAAATACTACTGTTCCTGATTAAGGACTATTTTCTTTTATATGAAGTTTGCATAGGCAAGGGCCACAAACTGTTGGTCTCAAAAGGAAGATGTCATGTTCTGTAGTAACCATGTAATATCATTTTAGCTAATATGCAATGGCTGCCTCTGGTCTACCCCAGGACAATGGTGTGCCATGATCTGAGTCTTTTTGCATTTGTATCAGTTTTGAATTGGTTTAATTCATTTTATGTCAATCAAGTTATCCCCAGTTCATGTAAGCAAAAGGAACATAATCCAGTGACACCATCCAGCTCAAAAAGTCAGGTAATATTCATTCTAGCAGTTGTGCTTATGGAATGGCATAAAAATTATGTTTTAATATGAATGCTATTACTGAGGAGGAAGTTGTTATTATGTACCATCACTCCCTTATGATTTAGGGCACTTTTACACATGCTCTGAGGGTGGGGGGTGCGGCACTTTAATTAGAGTGGCTCCAAGAGCTATTTTAATTAAAACACTGCTGCATCGCATGTATCAGCATCCCTGGGCTTAAAAATGGCAGCAGGGGCGCTTGAACTGAAGCTCATTTGATGACCTTTAGTTCAAGCGCCCCTGCTGCCATTTTTAAACCCAGGGATGCTGATACACTAGACACAGGAGGCTGCTGGAGCACAGTAATCACCATGCTCCAACAGACTCCATTAATTGAGTCTGCTCTGATGCATTGTAATTACAGCACATCAGAGCAGCCTTCACACTTGTATACCAGCACCCTTAGTTTTCTCCCTATTATTTTGCTTTTGCCCATCATTTTGAAAGTGATAGCAACTCAAACAATAGGGGGGAATTCTAGGTTTTTTTTCTGGTAAAAATAATTAACCAGAAAGCCCTGAACAGACATTTGAATGCTGCACCCCATTAGAACAATGAGCTTTCAGTGCTGATGCTGTGCAGCCAGGGGAAACCTGTGCACATATCTGGGCATGCTCTGCAGGCTCCCTCAGTCTACCTGCAGAAAGATGGCAGCACTGTACAGGACTAGCTGACCCAGACTGCTCAGACACTGTGCTGACCCCCTGCAGCACAATGTGGGGATTATGAAGAGGGTATGATATGTTCTGCTCCCTGCTTGGCTGGAGCAGAGTCCAGCCTAAGTGACACACTGCCCCACAGGAGGGAGAAAGAGGGAGGGGGGAAGGGCAAGAGCAAAGCACCCTGTGATGCTGGAGGACTGTGCTGTGACTCCTATCAAAAGACAACATGTACAGACATTCAATCTCCCAAGAGTAACAGTGATTTAACCTTAGTTGTTCCCAGGTTAGTTTTCTTTTGGAGCAGCCATTTTTGCTCAAGGAGAAAAATCCTGAACACCTGTACACTAGTGGCTTCTACTGAGAGAACAGTGACTCTCCCAGGAGAAAGTGAATGTTTGTACATGGCCACTGGCACCAAATGCAGGGATTACTATAGTGAAATAATCTTTCTTAATCCAGATCTATTTTACTGATGGTATGTAATGAAGAACCTGACAGGCTCAGACCAACCTGGTGGCCTTCTCTGACCAGGTCACAAAAACTTTAGACGCAGGGGTATCAGTGTACATAGTCTTTCTGGACTTTAGGAAGGCCTTCGACACTGTCTCTCACCCCATTCTCATTAAAAAACTAGGACTGTGGTGTCGACACCTACACAGTCAAATGGGTCACTAACTGGCTGGAGGGCCGCACCCAGAGAGTGGTGGTGGATGGGTCTTATTCAACCTAGTGGGGTCCCCCAGGTCTCGGTCCTCAGGCCTGCACTGTTCAACATCTTCATCAGCGACTTGGAAGAGGGGGTAAAAAGCACCCTGTTCAAATTTGCAGACAACACTAAGATGTGGGGGGAAGCAGGCACACTAGAAGGGAGGAATAGGCTGCAATCGGACCTATATGGGTCACGGGGGTGGGCAGATGAGAACAGGATGGGTTTCAACACTGACAAATACAGGGTACTGCACCTGGGGAGGAAGAACCAGCAGCATACCTACAGGCTGGGAAACTCCCTTCTCGTCAACACAGAGACAGAAAAGGATCTTGGAGTCATTATTGACGCCAAAATGAACATTGGCCAACACTGTGGGGACGTGGTCAGGAAGGCCAACAGCACCTTGTCATGCATCCACAGATGCATCTCAAGCAGGCCCAAGGAGGTGATCCTCCCCCTCTATGTGGCACTGGTCAGGCCGTAGTTGGAGTACTGCATCCAGTTCTGGGCGCCGCACTTCAGGAGGGATGTGGACAACATGGAAAGGGTCCAGAGGAGGGCCACCCACATGATCAGGGGGCAGCAGGGCAGGCCCTACAAGGAGAGACTAAGGGACCTGAACCTGTTCAGCCTCCACGAGAGAAGGCTGAGGGGGGATTTAGTGGCCTGTTACAAACTAGTCAGAGGGGACCAGCAGGCATTGGGGGAGTCCCTGTTTCCCCGAGCACTACCAGGAGTGACTAGAAATAATGGTCACAAGCTGGCAGAGGGTAGATTCAGACTAGACATCAGGAGGCACTACTTCACTGTCTGGGCGGCTAGGATCTGGAACCAACTTCCAAGAGAAGTGGCACTGGCTCCTACCCTGGGGGTTTCATAGTTTCATAGTTGGTACGGTCGGAAGTGACCTTGACAGATCATCAAGTCCGACCCCCTGCCATGGCAGAAAAGAGCACTGGGGTCAAACGACCCTAGCAAGATGTTCATCTAGCCTCCTCTTAAAGACCCCCAGGGTAGGAGCCAGCACCACTTTGCTTGGAGGTTGGTTCCAGATCCTAGACGCCCTGACAGTGAAGTAGTGCCTCCTGATATCTAGTCTGAATCTATCCTCTGCCAGCTTGTAAACATTATTTCTTGTCACTCCTAGTAGTGCTCGGGGAAACAGGGACTTGCCCAATGCCTGCTGGTCCCCTCTGAGTAGTTTGTAAACAGCCACTAAATCCCCCCTCAGCCTTCTCTTGTGGAGGCTGAACATGCTCAGGTCCCTTAGCCTCTCCTCGTAGGGCCTGCCCTGCTGTCCCCTTACCATGCGAGCGGCCCTCCTCTGGACCCTCTCCATGTTGTCCACATCCCTCCTGAAGTGCGCCGCCCAGAACTGGACGCAGTACTCCAACTGTGGCCTGACCAGTGTCACACAGAGGGGGAGGATCACCTCCTTGGACCTGCTTGAGATACATCTGTGGATGCATGACAAGGTGCTGTTGGCCTTCCTAACCGCGTCCCCACACTGTCGGCCCATGTTCATACACTGTCGAGGTCTTTAAGAGGAGGCTAGATGAACACCTTGCTGGGGTCGTTTGACCCCAGTACTTTTTCCTGCCGTGGCAGGGGGTCGGACTTGATGATTTGCTCAGGTCCCTTCTGACCCTACCTACTATGAAACTATGAAACTAGGTTTAGCTACCATCATAGGGCTTGCCTAACTGTGCACTGCAGCAGTACTTTGTGGTGGAAGATGCCCAGGATAGACAGAGAGCTGGGTGTAGAAGATGGATTTGTAAACCTGTTTCATTGAGCAGGTCTGCAATCTCTGGTATGCTTGTATCTGTTTGCTTATAAACAAATGTATCATCTTGCAAGGTGCAAAGTTGAATAGTTGCTACAAAGTGCAGAAGCCCCAGTCTTTTGCCAAAGACACAGAGATATTATTCTAATTAAGAACTTAAAATGTAATATTACTGTGCTAAGAATGGCCTAAAGAAAAAGCTGCTTTCCCAGTTCTCAAAAAAATTTAGATTTAACCCCCTCCCCTCTGATGTTTAAGTGTTGCATTGCACTGGTAATGGTAGAAATATTAGTTTAAATGCAGTTTATATGTAAAATCTGGTTTTACAGGCCTAGTTGAAACACACAGTCCTGTCTCATTTAATACTCAAACCAGAGTCCCTATGAAATAACTGCCAGATACATGATTTTTTTGGTACTTTAGGTCATAACAAACAAAAACCAAACAACCCCCAGCCCACCCCAGTTCTTAACCCTGGATAAAAACTGGAGCTTGACTATAAAACCATTCTCTATGAAAGGCTAATTTGAACACCTTGAAATCTGGTAAAATTCAAGTGACAATATGAAATGCAAACCCCCAAGTTCAGGCAGGTCCAGATCTTGGGTTTTCTCTGGGTATAAAATAAAGACCAAAAGCCTGATCTGGATTTGGGGCTTTGTTTCAGCTCAGTTCCAATCTTCAGTGTTTGCCGTTTCAAATGCACTAACCAGTAAGTAACAGGGGTCTGTTTGTTTTTGAGAAGAGTTAAACCTCATTAAGGGCTAGATCCTGCAAGGTGCCAAGTACCCTCAATTCCCTTAGACTTCAGCGGCAGTTCAGAGTGCTCAGTACCTCACAGAATTGAGCCTTAATGTGTTTGCAGCAATTAGTTCATCTCTTCAGTGAAGTGCTGCTAATTTTCCCTTTTTTCCTTGCAGCCTAGGAGATCAGAGTGTTGCAGCTGTGTGTGTGCTGGGGAATGCTAACAGTTTCAGTGGGAACTATTTCCACCTGTTTACATCGCTGTTCACCTCTTAATGCCATTTTAAACTATGCTGAACAATGGAGGGAACATGCTGTGCATACTGTTGTGAGAAAGGAGAAAAGAACGAGCAGGAGGACAGTAGGAAGCTGAATGATGTGTGAAAACGAGAATATGACTAAGTGACTTACCATTCAAATAGCCTTTCAACAAATGTACGTAATCAATTCCAGCACAGTGGGGATGGTTAACATTACAAAGGGTCTAATCAGGGATTTGTCCAATATCATCTTTTCCAAGCCGTAGCTTCGGATGTCTGAAAAGCATATTCATGAATTTAGTAACAAAGAGTTGAGGTTGGACCACTTTACCTTTATAGAATGATGTGCGTTCCAGATTTTAGGTGTCCCTGCCGCGGTGATTGGATTCACAGGAAGCAAGTGACTTCTCAACACTTACAAAGCTATGCCAATGAATTTGACCGAATACAGTACTTTGCCACAACTGAGATAATGATGCTAAATGAATTTCATATTTTATTGCATTTGAGCTTTAGATAGAATGTAAAACAATGATACTCACAGCATATTCCACAAGGAAATAAAACAACATTTGGAAAATTCATTGTGAAAAAACCCTATTACTTTCCAAATTAATTCATCTCCTTTGCAAAGACATAGAGAAAAGTCAACTGCTTTATTATTTTTAGTGAAGATGACATATCCTGCAGTCCATGCCCGCATGTTCCCTTCCAACAGAAATAGAGCCAAATTTTCAAAGAGACTGAACACCTACAGCCAGTGGTGTGGGTAAAGTGGGGGGGGGGGGTGATGATAGGGGCAACTGCCCCATGCACCAACTTAGGGGTGAAAGAACAAAAAAAGTGGCTGCTGCCAGTGGTGCAGTTGCAATCATGGACTGGAAGTTGCTACTTCCACTTTGCCCCATGCACCTGGCTGCATCCTTACACTGCTGCCTGCTGCTGCCATCACTTTTTAATTTTAATGAGAGCTATAAGCATTTTCAGCACTCCTGAAAAATGAGGCATCATCCTCTGGTAGATCAATGCAGGGAATGAGATATCTAACTAAAGTCTCCTCCCCAACAATTTCAGGACAGTTAGCTTGAGCAGGTCAGCTGATGTGAGATATGAATCAGACCTCCACAGCCTACAGTTAATAAGTCATTATTAAACAGTGTTAGAGGATAACCGTTAAGGGAAACATGGTCATTGTGGAACAAGAAAGAATAGTCAAAAATCCCAACCCAAGCATAACAAAAATCAAAAGGACAAATGAATATAGGATAAAAAAAACCCCTAAAGACACACAAACATTAAAAAAAATCCTTGTATGGTCATGAATAAGAAATGATCTTGCCCCCACCCCCGGGACAGCTCTGATTGTCAGAAGGAGCAGGGAGCTGATGATGGAGGGTCACATTCCATTCAACTTTGCCTTCCATGTGTTCTGTGGCTCAAAGCCCTGAGTGGCAGTCCTGGGCTTGTGTCTGGAAGATTGTGAGCTCAAGGTTGTAAATGGATCCCTGCAACTCCAGGCAGGTGAAGAAACACCTGTGGGCTGCGAAAAATTTTTTATCCAGGCCTACCTCCATAGCAGAGCTACGAGCCTACTAGGCTCCTGAACCCAAGGGTGTGAATTTGGGTGGCCGGCATCCTCTTCTCGTTTTGCATGCAGACTAAGAAAGAACGGGTTGGTTGGATGAATAAACTGTAAGGTGGACAGAAAACTGGCTAGATCAGTGGGCTCAAAGGGTAATGATCAATGGCTTGATGTCTAGTTGAAAGCTAGTATCAAGTGGAGTGCCCCTAAGGTTGGTGCTGGGGCTGGTTTATTTCAATATCTTGGGGGTTCAATATCAGTGGACAATGAGCTGAATATGAACTAACAGGTGATTTAAAAGACTTCTCATTCTGTGCTCCAACGTAGACCCATTTTACTTGTAATTTTTTGAGTATCTGTTTGGATAAATTCCAGTGAAGTTAACGGATTTATTTTAGATTCACCCCAATGGCTGTGGTTGCTTCTGAATTTTAGGACTCACCATAACAAATCATCAGTTTTCTCCAGTGAGCTTGATATAATTGTACTGCAGACACTTATTTACCTAATCATTTTCAAGATTGGGAAAAAAAAAAGTCTCCAAGTTCCTGTTATATAACCCTTTTACTGCCATCTTCTCCCCTGCCATAAATATGCTGTTTTCTATTTGTGCACTACAAAAGAAACCTTTTTAGATAGTTCACTGCTGACTACATCTTTTATCTGTAGATGCACTCAGTGACTTGTTCATATATCTTTTCTATATATATATATATATACACAGTCTCAATGAACCTGACAGTGGAAAGCAGTAAATCTGGACTGCACAGGGTCAGATCACAGCTTAGTGAGAAGCACAGGGCCTTCTACAGGAGATAAATGCGGGCAGCACAAAGGTCCATGATGGCTCTGGCTGTAGTTCAGCCTGCAGGTAGAACCTCACAAGTACCCAATTCCTTTCCATTTCAGTAATCCTTCTTTGTATAATATACTTTTTGTTTATGACCATCAAGTAATGCATGAAGCCCTCATCCCATTACTATTTTAGCTCTGGGCTAAAGCTTATTTTTCTTATCTACAAATAGGATATTAGGAAGCAGAATACATACACATAGTTCTTCATGAGTTTATTGTGTTCAGCCCACTTCTCTGTCAATCATGCCATTTCTGTTTTGTTATCAGTTTTTTTGAGTTAGTTCTATCACCTGAGGCTGTGATCTCATCAGATCTCACAAACTAAGTAGGGTCAGGGCAGGTCAGTATTTGAATGGGAAACTTCCAAGGAGAACTCATATTTCTGCAGAACAAGGTAGTGTTTTTTCAGTCAATGGCATGCACTTCAGTCTCCATTGAAACCTGATGGTCAGGGATCCTGGTTGTCTCTGTTTAAAAATAGCAGATTCTCTTATTTAAACCCCCCAAATGCATGGTTTTCTGCAATTAAAATGAAATGCCACTATATATAAAGGTATCAGTTGAACACAATGTTTTATTGATATATTTACAATTTTAAAGCAATTTGGAAGCCTGCCAGTGCCTCAATCACTATGATAAAAGAAATTCTAAATACCTATACACTTTGGCATTTGATTTTGGGTTTTTTATCATTGAAAATCAGGACTCCTCCTGCCCCATTTGCTCACCAGGATGCAGGTCCAGCTGTGGCTGTCCCCCAACACTGCTTTGTGGTGCTGAGCAGCCCTGATATGCTGGTGCCCTGCCCATGCCATTGCCCCTCATTCTCAAGCCACGGAGTCCTGTCCCTGCTGGTGCCCCTCACTCCTGACCCACAGCATCCTGGCCCCCCAGCCCTGCCAGAGGGGGCCTCCAGCAGCCAGAGCTATGGGGCCAGGGACCCAGGTCCACAGCCCCCTGCCCCCTCAGGTGTGCCCAAGCCCTGGCTGCTGCCCTTGTGGGTAGCACAGATGGAGCGGAGCCATTGGTGGAAGGGTGGATGTGGGCTGATGGCTGCAGGCTCGGGGCTCCCTCCCCCCCCCACAGGGCCCTCCCCTCAGGGGCCTCCACAGCCCAGTGGGCAAGACCTGGCACAGCAGAGCAGAGCAGAGCAGGGCAGGGAGGCTCGGTGCCACTGGTGGGAGCCCCATGCCACCATGGCGAGGTGCTCCCTGCCCACTTGGCAATAGCATGGGGCACAACTCTGTGCCGCCAACCCCATGGGTGCTGAATAGGCAAGGGGAACCTCCCCATGGCAATGTGGAGCTCCCAGTGGTGGCACTGAACTTCCTTGGCCTGCTCTACCTTGCTGTGGGGCCAGGTCCTGCCCAGTAGGCTGCAGAGGCCCTAGGGAGAGGGCAGTAGAGAGGGGAGCCCTGAGCCCAGAGCAGCCAGCCCACATCCCACGCACAAATCTTGGGGGCACATACCCCCTCCTCCCCCCAGGAGTGGGTGCAGTGGCTGGGAGTCCCCGCCCATCCATGGCTCCATCCCACTCCTCAGCCAGGCCCTTCAGTCGTGCATTCTCAGCCCTGGGTCCCAAGCCCCACGCACCACCCCAGCTGGCCAGCAGCCCCAGCCCCAGCCCTGCCCAAATCCCTCCATATGGGGACTTCAATCCCCTCCCTCCCCATCCCCACAGACTTACCTGTGGGGAGCTGCAGGAGTTGCTGTCCAGGCTACCTGGCTGCCACGTGAATGTGTAAGCATGCACATGTGCCTGCTGCCTGATTGCCCTACTCCTGCTCCCCCTAGCCCCTTGCAGGCTGGAACTCTGCCAGCCTGCAAGGGGAAACCCACCACTTCCTATGTTTTTCTCCTTTAAATGAGAAAATCCAGGTTTTTTGCCTTAAAATGAGAAAATCTGCATTTTACCATGTTTTTTCCTTAGTGAATGGAAAACCTAGATTCCTGCTGATGGTACAGGACCAGTGCCAGAAAATTGGATTAGTACTCTGCCATTTTCTCCATAATATATAACACTGCAAACCTGCAAAGACTCCATGGTCTTTTGGACCTTGGCAGGAGAGTTAACCCCTGTATTCTGGATAATTTTTAGTTTTGATACATTTCACCAGCAACCACTCCTTTTATTTCAGTGGGATATTTATTCTTTGCCCACTCACTCATTCTATGGCTGTCTAGACACTAGAAAAACTGGGCTACATACATAATTTGGTCCCAGCTCTTCCTTTCAAGGCTGTATTTTTCCATTGTTAGTAATTCATAAATAAAACTCTTGGATCTCATGCAGTATTATCCTTCCATCTTCTTGGTCAACTGCAAGGTCATACATCATAGCACTGACATTCCAAAAGATAGTTAGCTGCTCTGTTTCCCACCACCACAACCACACCCTACCAATGGGGCCAATTGGGATTTCATTATATTTAGTAAATTTACTATTCTTTCAGCAAGAGAGGCAAGGATTTTTGAGCAATGAGGTTTTTTTTGTATAGTTGGAATAAAATTAGACAAGCTTTCAGTGCAAGGCATTCTTCTTTACAGACTTACAAACTGAGACTTGAAGAAGAATGCCTTGCATTCCAAACCTTGTCTAATTTTATCCTAACCATGCAATTGGATCAATAAAAAAATATCACCCCAAAAATTCCTTGCCTCTTGCATAATTCCTGGACCATCATGTCTACAACTCTGACACTACTGTTCTCTCAATGAGATTTTTCAATTAGTCACTTCAGCCCCTGGCAGACTTTCAATTAAGGCATAATGGGATCTGATCTGTGATCTCAACAATCATGCCTCCTGCCATGCTACATGTGCATGGCAGGAGTTGAAATTGTGGAATTGAATCAGGGATCAGATCCTAATATCACCATATTGCCAATGCAGGGGGAGCCTGGGATCATGGTCCTGGGGTCATCTGCACCAGCAAGTAGCAAACCAATCAGCTGATCTCCGCTCCCAGTCTTAGGATGTCATTGAAGTCAAGGGCTCCAATGTGCCCCTGAGGCTGGGATCCCTGATCAGCTGACTGCCACTCTTGACTCACACCTATCTTGTAAGAGACGTTAGGCTTAGCTACTTATTCTTGTGTTGAAAACAACCTTCTGCCCGAAAGACAACACACTAACTGAGCACCTGTTGCCACAATTTGTATTGTTGCTAAATAAATCTGTGCAGATGCAGCTCTCACAAAGAAATCTAACTGTCCTCTCTGTCTGGCATGCTAAATCAGTTAGCCCATTTGCTGACTAGATGAAAAACTAAGGCCATTTCTGACCTTTAAGAGCAGGTTTTGTTACCTTTATCCATGAACAGTGGGTGCATCTACACGTTAATTAATGCACTGTAATTATGGCACTTTAAATTTAATGCACCATAATCGGCACTCCTGCACAATTAGTGCTGGTGCATGCTTTTTTTGGTGATGCTAATGCACAGTAAACTAATTCTACTCCGCATTAGCACTGGTTTTGCCCACCACGCTAATGTACAGTAGAATTAGTCTACTGAGCTCCAAGTGTCTCATGTAGGTGCACCCTGAAACATCAAATCTTATCAGTAGTCCCTCTGATATCAGTGGACTAGTCACATAGAAAGATGCAAGTTCAGCAGAATCTGGCTCCTAGAGATCATGACCTCTCTGGGGTGTGGGACACATTCAGAACAGCTAACTAGGAATAAAGGTTTCAATTGATAACCAGAGTGATAAGAATTTTATTGCAATTTTATTGCAGGAATTCAGCTTTGACTCAGAATACAAGGCAAAAGCAACATGATTGTGTGACTAGAACAGGAAACTGGGAGTCAAGGCACCTGTTTTTATGGGCTGATTCTACTAGCAGCTCTCTTTGTCTCCTTGGGCAAGGCAATAAATGGCTCACAAGTAGTTAGTCTTATAAATGAGAATATCAGGTTGCAAATCTGGTTTATAGGGCTTAGCCATCAACCTTATAGTAACTTATATTCACTTCAAAGAAATTACTCATGGAGTAAGGAGACTTCCCAGTGTGAGCACAGATAGCAGCATTTAGCCCTTAATGTTTGTGTCATTTTCCTATGTATAAAATGAAGCTAACAAACTGAAATGCCTTTCAATTTTTCTGAGTTCCTCAGCATTAAGATGCTGCATACCATAGTGTTTAAGTATATTATCCCTTTTTTGTGGGTGACATCAACTGAAAGAGAATGGAACTACATATAGACTAAAGGACTTTTCAAGTGTGGCAGAATGTGGACCTAAGAATTAAATGCTTTACAGAAGATTACACAGAGTCAGTGGCAGAACTGGGAATAGAAGAAGGATATACTTTTTTCTGAAGTTCATCTCCGGCCTTGTCTATCATATTTTTCTTGATTGTTCAGTGAAGCCACAAAGCTAAAATTTTGCCTTTTTCATTTGGGAAAATGACAGTGTCACAAACAACGAATTATGGCTCCATCATAGCAAAATAAAAGGAAAACCTGGGTGGTGAGGTGCAAAGCTCTTTTTCAAACATACCAGGAAAACAGTTACACAGATACTTTAAAAAGCATGTGTCAAATAAACAGCTGGTCACATGCTTTTCTTAACTGAAGTTTGCTTCAGCATAAAAATTTCACCTAAAATCCTACTGCCTATTTGCAATATCCTTTTGACCAAAATAATGGAATTTTGAATGACAGCAAAAATGGAAATAACATTAAGCGACAAAGAAAGAAACGCCTTCACTGGAAAGTATGATTACCCCAAATAGTGATATACACGTCAGTTTTACTAAAAACTTATCAACTTTCATCCATTAATAACTGTTGACTGTTAAAAGATGTCACAGATTTTGATAGCTTGCATGTTGCAAACATGCTGCCTTCTTTTACTGAGAAACACTTCTAGATAAGGATGTGTGGCAGATTACTGTTTCTGCTGTTCCTTCCTTGACATTATGAATCTCAGCATGTAGCCTTCATCTCTTTACAGAATTTCACAAGATCCTCTATGTGATGCAGAATTTTCACTTTACATGGAATAAACTACCCCATGACAATCCTCAAGGGACAAAACCCTCTTCAGTTGACAACACTTAAATGTGAGATACAGAATGGAGAAAACTAATACAGCTCCTGTCTTATTTTCACAGCTTGATTCTTATGAATTTTTGACCCCAGTGTGTTAGACATTAACAGGACTGATTTTTGATTCAGAGTTTAAGCTTCACTTTGACTTTTCATCCCTACTGCCTGATGATTACTATCTCTGATCACACTACGAAAGTTTACCAGTCACAAATCCCCATGATGTGTAACCTTTACACTGCCTTGATTTGCTTTAATCTGGTCTACCAACCAATGGACTCATCTGTTTCATTCTGACAAAGTGATTTATGTTGACATGTTGACTTTTGTACTTTCCAAGGCTGCATTTCCTTTATTGGGTTTCTGCTTTTGTGTCAGCTGGATAGTGTGCACTCTCTCTTTTTTTCTCTCCCCCTCCTTTTCATTTGTTCATTCTTTCTTACCTTCTTTTCTCAGGAGGGAGCATGGGTGCTGCTATTTCCAGGTTATTTTCACTGGAATCCTTTTTCTGTATTAAGTTAATAAAAGACTGGCAGTTAACATCCTAGACAGCAAAATAGAAAATCTTTTATTATTTTCTAAAATATTAATGACTTAATTCTTCTTCCATTTACAGTACTGTAAATCAGCACTGACTCCACTAAACTTATTGACATTATAGTGGTAAAAACTAGTAAGTCATAGAGAATCAGTGCCTAATTTATTTCAAACATGTTTGGGTTAAGCATAGATATTAAGTTGTTATAACAGTATTAGCACTCTGTTCGTATACCATTGCTACACTCACAGACCCTAGCATGCAATACAGGTTTCCCTCGCTCTATGCAGGATCTGTAGGTGCGACTTCACTCTTATGTGATGACCCTTTTTATACCAAACATTTGTTATATGCGAGGTAACATTCACTCTTATGTGATCAGTTTGGTGGTAGCCTGCAGTCAGTGGCTTTGTGCAGTGCATTGTGGGAGTGACACACACCAAAATATAATTTGGTGTGGATTTGTGCTCCTGTCTTACTGTCTGCGATACATGTTTCTGTAGTTGCCATACCCATTATGATAACATTCACCACCACCCTGTGCTTGTGTATACTGTCTGCTGTTGGTGAGTACCAAAACTATCTTGTAAAAGTGAAAGAAATGGGCCCGGGGGTCAGTACAGTCGAGGTCTTGGAACATATTCCTATTTGTTATGCTGTAAAGTGGGTTCCCTTTATGCAAATTCAATTTATGTGCCATTTTCCAGGAACACATGTACAGCAAAAAGTAAGGGAAACCTGTAATGAGCTGTGCTCTGGCATTAGACACATGTGCCTAGATTCCAACCCTTTGGCAGAGAGACGTGGCTAGGGAAATATCTTCCTAGGGATTATTCAGGAGAGATTTAAGAAGGGACATCAAAGACCTAAATTCTGACACCACCCATGCAGCAGAAAGGTGGTGATGTCAACTATACAAGGTACAGTTGGAAGAGGCACAAATACCACAATGGCACAAATCTTCCTAAACCAGGATGAGTGAATGAAGCATAGATGAAACACAAGGAGATGGTTCAGGGAGATGGAAAAAAATGCCTTCCACTGTGGCTAATAAAGAGACTGACTATATGGAGGCATAGCAGAGACCCTTTTACTAGGGGTGTGAGAAGCGGGCCCTATTCGATTTGGATTTGGCCCAAATCAGGGACAGTGATTCAATTAGTTGATTTGGATCACTGTCCCTGATTCAATTTGTCTGAATTTGAATCTGAGGATTTGATGCTGATTTGGAGAATCAGCAATTTGGACATAGACACAGCTTTAAAAGTTTTTTCTACATACCTCTAGGTAGCAGGCGGCTCATGATTGCTGCGATGCTGGGGCACATGGAGCATCTCACAGGAGTGCAGGGGTCCCTCCACATGCTCAGTGGCAAACCTGGAAGTGGACCAGAAGTAGTTCTGGTCCACTTCTGGGTCCACCAGCGAGTACACTGGGGCCCCCCCCCCCATGCTCCCTGGCTTGGCGATCAGCTGCAGGGAGACCCCAGGTGACCCCCAGACCCAGGAGGCACCAGTCGCCAAGGCGGGGGAGCACAGAGCCCCCCCCCCCACACACACACACTCCCTGGCAGACCCAGAAGTGGACAGGAAGTGCTTCTGGTCCACTTCCGGGTCTGCTGCCAAGCACGCTGGGGAGCTCCCCATGCTCCTGTGGGCTGCTCCATCTACCCCAGCATCACAGCACTCACGAGCCCCTGCTACCTAGAGGTATGTAGAAAAAACATTTAAAGCTGTATTGTCTGTGTCCAAATCTGTGAATCTTTCTGAATCTCTCCAAATTGATTCGGAACGATTAAAAGGTCCTCTGATTCAATTCGGATTTGGAGATTCGGCCACCAAATTGGGTCGAATCTCTGCTGAATCGAATCAGGGACTGAAGTTTCACACAGCCCTGCCTTTTATCATTTGGTTGTCCTGGTGTGACAAGGCTGGAAAGCTTTGCTTGTCTTGGCTTAGCATTTCAGTAAAATCCTTTTCTACCATAGTATATAACCTGGGATCCTTCCCTTATTTCTTCTCAGACCAAACGGAAGTGAGAGAAAAGAGGTGTATTGCAAAATGGAGAATCAATCACAGTCAAAATCTACAGGATCAGGAAAAACTAGATCAGAAAGAATATATCACACAACGGTGAGAATGCTATTATTAAAGCTGTGCAGGTAATGTATTTTTCATTTTAGAGGCAATTCAAAAAAATCAAATATGTTTTGGTTATGGTCCTTTCATTTTTAACTTATTTAACCTTTTGTATTACACACCCCTATGCATGCATGTGTATGTGTGTATTTATGATGTACCATATGTTCTATGGTCAATTTTGAAAGAAAAAGGTCAGTTTTTCAATGAAAAATGTAGATGTTTTGTTTGGAACACATTAAAATGTGTAGATATTTTCAAAATCCTTTCCCCTTTTAATCACACAGTTTTGGTCCAGTTTTGGTCCATTCCAAACTTACCATTTTTCCAAAAAAATTTCCCCCAGCACACACGTACTCCTGTCATGCTACATTTTCAGAAGTCAGGTTCTTTTTTTATTTCAGACTTTTATAAGACAAACCATCAGGAAAGTAAAAACCCTGTGAAGGCTTGTATTGGGATGGGAAGGTTGATTTTGAAACTGAAGCATAAGTGTACTAAATAACTCTTTATTAGGTTGACCTCAGCAATCACCAGTAGCAACATATGTTGTTCATCACAAAACTAATCCAAAGAAAAGACAACAGTTCATAAATCAGAAAGCTGAGAGATCCTAAACACTTGTATAAAACAGAAGCTTTAATCCTGTGGGTAAGTGTGCCATCTAGTGTTGGATATTTTTTCATTCAGGGAGGAAAAGCTTGATTCGATCATTTGTGGTTAAAATTCATACAAGAATTTATTAGCAATTTATTCTTCTTTATCTATTGGGAATGTTATTTTTGACTCATATATCACATTCATTTTAGATGTAAGGCTAAATTTAGCCATCATTTCTACCATCCTAAACTAACATGTATAGCTCCCAGCACTGGAACATCAAATACTTTGTCTTAGCTTCATAAATGGAGTGGGAAAAAGGAAATGTACTGCAGGCAATTAGCAGTGGCCAATGGATAAGCAACACTGAGTTAGGAAGATATGTGGCCAAGACAGATGTAGACTAACATACTCTATTATTTCCCATCTTAGTTTTCCTTCAAGGGTCTTAGGCATATTTAAAAGTTACTTTGAATCATCCTCAGATAGTCAACCCCATCATAAGAGTAGTATTCATATTGTCATGGTGGAGTGTAAGATCCTAGACACCTAAATTAAAACTGAAGTCTTTACTCAAGGTCAGATTGTCCTCATTCTTTTCCGAGTAGAATTTGTAAGAATGGAGTTAGCTGAAGGAGAGGAAATGTTACATGGGGTCAGTATGTTACATGTTACAGGTTACATGACCCCACATTACATGGGGTCAGTGGGGGAACAATGCATGCCTAGCATTTCTAACTCTCATGCTACTATTGCAAATCTACAATATTCTGGTGTATTTCTTTAAGCCTCTGTTCCACTCTTGGAATCAAGAGATTGCAATAGAATCAGGAAAAAACAAGTTTTGGATTCCAGGGAAACTGCATTTCCCTTGAACTCCACCAGCATTCAACTAGCAATCACCAGCTCCACTCCCTCAGTGTTCCCAATCCCAGCCCTAGGGAATTGCCTCTCCAGAGTCCTATGCAGCAAAGACAATGACATAAGAGACCATGTCTTTTCAACACAGAGCGTGGAGATCTAAACACAGAATTTGCAGTGATTGAAGAAGAAAGGAGGTATGAACAAGAATTCAGTTATTAACCAGATACCAATAGGGGTTCTGAGTAAAGGACTTCAGGATTAGGTCAGAATGACTGAACACTGAAATTTTAGTAAATGCGCTAGCTGTTTGCTTGGTTTATTTATTAAATGTTTCACTTATTTTGTTACACATTTATCTGTAAGATGCTTCTTTAAGTGTTTTATTGTTATATAATGGAAAGCTAGAGATTGCTGAACCACAAAATAATTGATTACTGAATATTTTCATGGAGAAAAGTGACACACATTGCACTATGCTTTCTGTTCTTCATGTTTTTGAAGAATTTGGGGGTATATGTGAAAATGTTCACAAAGCCCTATGTATACCATAAATTTTAGTACAAATTATTATTCTACTGAAACATAGCATTGAATATTTGTTATTTATTAGCTGTTTAACAAGTTTTAGTCATACAGGCAAGGAAAAGGAGGCACTATATAACTAAGTGCAGTACTGGGCACCACACTTCAACAAGAACGTGGTAAAGCTCAATAGAGTCCAGAGAAGGGCCACCTGCGAGTTTAGAGACTTGCACGGCAAGCCATACGAGGAAAGGCTGAGGGACCTGGAACCAATGTTCCCTCTAAGGAGTAGTGGTCCATGAGCATGCCACCTTGGTCCATGAGGCACGTGCGCACCTTAGAGGGAACCTTGCCTGGAACACTTCAGCCTGAAAAAGAGAAATGATAGCAGCTTACTGCTACATCAGTGGTGTACATCAAGGGCTTGGTGAACAACTGTTCACCAAGGCACCCTTGGGGAAAACCAGGAGTAATGGCTATAAACTCCTGGAAGACCGTTTCAGGCTCAATATTAGGAAAAACTTCCTCACATCTAAGGTGTCCAGACTGTGGAATAAGCTCCCACCAGGGGTGGTGCAATCACCTCCCCTGGAAATCTTCAAGAGGAGACTGGATGGTCACCTCGCTGTGGTCACCTGACTCCAGTTGTCTTTCCTGCCTGGTGCAGGGGGCTAGGCCCGATGATCTTCCGAGGTCCCTTCCAGCCCCTTACAATCTATGAATCTGAGTCTCTAGCATTAATGAACTGCATGTGAGCTACTTGTAGTGTGAAAATTATTCATCCAAATGATTTGTCAACACAAATAAATGCATTCTCAAAACATTAGACTTCATTCATAAGCAATACATTGAAAGAGGCAGTGGTCAGTGGCATTGAACTGAACACTCTTATACTTTGAAACCTCAGGTATACCAGTGTTGTTGCCTAGGTCCCTCATCATTGTGAAAGTCACATTCTCAGCAACATCACAGACAATACTGGAGCCTGTTCAAAAATATGGACACTCATACAGCAGCAACTGCCATTTTTTTTTTTAATCAAGCTTTCTAGCAACCTTTCTGAAGCCATCAAGCTGTGAATCTACAAAATCCTGATTATGTCAACTTGATTGGACAGCAGTGGAATGTGAGGAAGGCTGAAAAAATGGTGACTTGATGCTGTTGATTTTTTTCATTTTTGTCAGCCACTCCGTATGAAGTGACAAGTTAGCACCAGCAACCGATATAAACAAACCCAGGAAACTTCCACCAGCGCTGGTTGGGTTCTGGCAGCTTTCTTGACACAGGCATGTTATTAGGATGGAAGGTCAACTCTTAAAGACTGAAGCATGTTTTACACAGACTGCAACCATGTGATTGGCGATCTCCTAGTCCCAGAAGTTATGGGCAAAAGGTCATCAATGAAACACCTAGATTGAACATCTAGCCCGACCATCTTAAGGCCTACAACACTGATAATAACATTCTTCCTCTCAGAATTCATTAAGCCCTTACAGTTCCTTTCAGCCCTCCAGAGCTTCTGATTTATACTTGTTCTGCAGCTTTAACTCCCAGTACCCTCTGGAGCAGGGAGCTCTGCCAGTTTTTATCCTACCCCGGCTCTCTCTCGAGAGTTTTTCACCTGATCTTCAGACTCATGAACTTCAGGGGTGTCATAGCTTTCCTGCAGAGAAGGGTTTAAGGCAGGCTTCCCTAGTTCACCAGCATTCAGGCTCTGGTTCTGTTCAATCTTCCCAGAACAAGGCTGTTTTTGAACAAGTAAGTTCTGCCAGACCCACTGCACTCTTTTGAAAAGCCTTCTCCAGGTCACTTTCTGGTAGAGATGCTCCTGAAGTCTTCCTCTTGACTGATGGGCTCTATAGCCCCCTTTCCTCAAACTGGGTTTCAAATCAGATAGGGTTTCTCTACCCACTAGCACTTAGGTTCTAGTCCCCCGCTAAGGAGCCTCCCTTGATCTCTAAGGTGACCAACTACTTGCCTTTGGTTCTGAGGACATAACATAACTCAAGGAGGGTTTCCTCAGCCCACCAGCATCCAGGTGCTTATTTTATCATCAGGAACCTCTCTCCTGACATTATTCCCCTTCCAGATTTCATTTAATAGCTAGATTGTTTCCTTTGCTTCAGAGCTTATTACAAGAACCCATCTGTTCCCCATGGCTCTTCTAGATCATCTAAGCTCTTTCTAGCTTCAATGAAGACAGATGCTCTTCAAGTTATCACCTGAACCTTAGATCTGAAGTTTCAACTGGGAGGCAGCTGTTCACTCACAGGTGGGGGCTGAGCCCATCTCATCTTAAAAGGGTGAGTCACCCTGTGACTGCCAAAATATGGACTTGGAAGACTAGCTTCAGGAACCCATTAAAAAAAAAGCCTTGACAGTAAACCTATCTTTAAAATGAGTACAGACAGCAACAAGGGAATTGGATGGATGGAGAATGAAAAGGTGTTTTCAGCATGCAGGCTACATCTTTTGAGGAAAAAGCATATTTTCTTCCTTAATTTAAATCAGAGAAGAGATACAAATCTTAAATTTTCACTCACTCCAAAACATATTTTTGTTCATTTTAACCTATGAGTATATTTGTCACTTTCTGTAAACTATTCAGTTTTTCTAAATTTAGCATGTGAAAAATATCACAGGGCTTGATCTGTGAGAAGTTTCTCCAGGAAGGAGCAAAACAAATGTTAAATTCTATTGAAGGCTGTTCTTTAAGTCACTCACGAGTTTGAGTCTGAGGCTGAATGTAATTGGAAACACTGGGTAGCACTGAGTTTGCAATGAAAGTCTCTAGATTTCAAAAAGTTCTTAGTAAAGCTGGGAAAGCAGCTATACTAATTGAAATATGCAGTCCCATTCTCCTACTGGTATAGGCAGGGAGCCCAAATCAGTTCCTGAGTGGATTGGAAGTTTTTATGTATCCATTTCTCAGCAGTGATCCAGTTGTGAGTTCAGTCCTCTCAATAACCTGAATGCCAAGTTCACGTAGGTGGTGCAGAGCAATTTGCAGTCTACTCAAAGCAAATATTTTTTGAAGCAAGCTACAGCAGGACAACTCCTGAAGCATCATACCTCCTGTAGGATGCCAGCTTTGCAGACTCTGATGAACAGTAAGGATATATGAGGAATATCATATCCACCCCCAATTTTACCACTGCTGATTGCAAAAGTAATTCAAAGTGCAACTAAAAGATTCATTTCCCTGGTATATTAATGTAGGTGTAATAGATATAAACTAGCAGGGACAACTTTCTTAACAATGAGGCTGAAAAGGAAGGATCTTTTAAATAAATCTAGTCTAACTGAGCAGCTCTGTTTCCTCTGCTGAATTGGTGACTCAGTGTGCTCGGCTACATCCTTCCCAAAGAAAACATTTGGACACTTTCCTTTTAGGAACTTAGGTCCAGATCCAGAAAAGTACTTAAACACCTGAATTCCATTGACTTCAGTAAACCCCTTAAATCTGATGTAGGGTCCTAAGTACCTTTACAGATGTGGATCTTTGTGTTTGTAAAAGATATTGGACTGGCAATCTGAGGTCTGGATGACAAGGTCTTTCAAAGAGTAGACCTAGTGCAACACCAAGACAAGACTCTTCATACTGCCCATTGAATATGCCTGAATACTTTATTGCAGGGGCCATCTGAAATTTCAGTAAGCAGCAACTTCTTCATGCCATTTAGCCCTTTAATTTTCTGCTGAGACTGCTGCATAACATGGAAGTAGATTCTGTGATATGAATATTTGTCCACTGTATACAGGAGTGAGACCACCAAATAGCTACCCCATAGCAACAGCCTTTAGTGACTAGGGCCAAATTCTGTATGGATACAGAACTGCACTAAGGTCAGTGCAGTTCTGCAAGCACACTATTTGGTGCACAGACTAGACTTACACTACTGATATAAAGGTGAAAAGTTTTGCACCCATTTCCTGAGCCATTTAATCTCCTAAAACAGTAAGGCCAACCTTTTTGGTAGGTGTGACACACATTAGCCCTGCACTCTCCCTGAGTGCGGCGTTGATTCCTTTCCCCTGCCTTATCTGCTGTTCTGCTTTCTGCTCCCTGGCCTATTTGCTGTTATGCTGCCTGGGGTGCTGCCTCCATGATCTGTCATGTGCCACAAACAGGCTGCTCATGTAACTTCTCACACACATGACACAGGTTGAAACAAGCATTTTAGAGTCATACTTTTGTGGAGCTATGTTTGTTCCTTTTAGTTTTTTTTTTTTTATGTACTATGCCCATTCACACAGCAAAGTCTTCAATTTACCTATACAGTTTCAAAATCACATATTTAAATACCCACAATATCATCCACTTGCCATTTTTATGCATGGATCCTTTAGGAATCTGTATTTAGAAGCATAAGCCACCTTCCTCTGTCAAAGAGCCCTGAAGTTCCCTTTCAGTTTTTCTACTTTGATTAAAGAGTGCTTTGTGTCCACTCCATGACTATCATGCTTAATGGCATTGCAGTGAAAGAAATGACACCTTACAGAATTAGGACCCAGACTAGCATCCCTTGGAGGCTGAGTTTCAGATCATTATTTCTGCTGACACTGTGCAGCTGTTGCTGAATATTTTCTAGGAGCAACTTCGATTTTTTTTGCCACAGAAGTCTTTAGCGGGAACAGGAAGGCATGGCCTGTTGGAGCTGTGATATAACAGCAGTTGACAGGCAGGTTTCAGGGAACTCTCGGGGGCCATGGCCTCTTTAGTGGTTTTACCACTCTAAACTCAATTACAGTAAAGTTTCACGCTCCAAAGCAAACTCCAGTCCTTTTTTGATAAAAACTCCACAAAGTAAATAAGTCATGATGATGATATGGGTCTACCATTTAATATTCATTGAAGTACATATGTTTGAAAATTGGAATCAGAGTTTAATCCATTTTCATATTTATATCAACATGAAGCTTTAAAAAGGATATCTTCCCTTTTCTCAGAGAATCTTGTCAATTTCTGGACTGACAAGATAAATAAAGATGTACAAATCTCACTCGAAATATAAGGAGAGCACCCAAAGAGATTTGAAGCAACAAATTTTAAAGCACACATCTTAAATCTATTTGTTTTCAAGTGGGAGCAGGTCTTTTCCTCCAGTTGTAGTTGGTGTGTGACTGGAATAGCACAAAATACTTTAAGAGCTTTGTAATTCCTCAGAGTGTATGCACAATTTGATTCTAGACCTATCTGTATCTGACTGTGTAGTACATTGATGGAGGAACTTAACAGGTTAATAGCCTTTGGAGAGTGGAACTTCATTGTCTTTGAGAAAGTTACAGTACTCTATATTTACACTAGTGCAATGGTCAGTGATAGGCCATTGGTAAAAGTAATACAGCCAGTGTATATAAAATGACTGCACTGTCTAAAACAAAATATTAGACATTTTTTGCGAGACAAAATAGAAAGCATTAAATTAGGTCATTTCTTTTCCTGATTTGGAAAAGCTTAGAAAGTATTCCATTTAGATCTTCATAGCATCCTTGCAGTTTTTAGTCATCATGTACATATATTGCCAAGAGAAGCAGTAAGAAAGATACAGCAAACTTTTCTTTGTATGTGAGTTCTATTTCAGATCACTAAAAGATAAATGAGCCTGGTAAAAAAGAGTTAACATAATGATGTAGTCTTTTATTTGACTGAATGTTTAAGCATGGTGGTATGGCTGATGGCACCTTGTTTAATAATGCAGCACACAGCTTCCTAAGGGGACAGGGCTTGATTTGAAAACTGAATATGGTGCACTCTAAATTCTCTTCCCTGAGGAAGGCTGACTAACTGATAAGTGCCATGAGCTAGCGTAGGGACTGATTCTGTCAAATCAAGCTCAAATGGAAGGCACAATGTAGACTCTTCTCAAGTCTTAGTGAGGTAATTTGAGCAGACATTTGTGACATTAGACAGTGCATCAACTATGGAATGCTGTAAAAGTTCACTGTCTTACTACAAGGTGGTCTTTAGAAGACAGGATAAAGAAATCAGTGCAAATTTGTTAATGTAACAACTTGGAAAACCATGCTAAAAATGTAATTCTATTGGGATATGCAAAAAAAAAAAAAAAATAGGGAATAACTGGCATTTGTGTACCTTTGTGAGACTTCTATTAGGACTTCATATATAGAGGACATAAAATAGGAGAACATAATCAATGCAGTTTTTAGCTTTACATTATATTCATATGTTCTGATACCAATTAATTAGCATACCTGTTTTTCCTGAGCTAAATAAGTCCAGTAGACTGCTAGTGTGACATTTAGAACCTTCAGATTGAAAATTCATCCAAAATCCTAAAATGTGAGTCCACTAATTCTACCATGTAGCTATTTCTCTTTTTTTGCTTGCTTGTTTTTTGATTTGGGAATGAAGAAATAGCTCTTTAGTCTGGTGGTTTATGATCCTTGGGCCCTAACCTTCATTCCTGCTAAAGTCAGAGTTTCAGGATCAGGCTCTTTGTTACACAGACAGGCAGAGGATCATGTGAATATTTTACTTCAATAATTTTAATCAATGCATTTATCCTACTGTATAATTGGCCCATCATGCCAGGTATTAAAGCTTTCTGTGAAAGACTTGAAACCCCCTGTGATGTGTCAGTTGAAATGAAAGAAGATACTCAGCACCTCTCAGCATACTGCATGATCATACCCTGATTTTTTTTATTTTCTTGGTTAAAATTGTGTTTGGCTCAGAAAAGGAACTTATATCTTTGAACTGAGCTTCAGCCCTCCATAGAATTATATTTTTAAGAAAATGACAGAGTGAGCATTTGTGATTATCTTTGTTGGCATCTCACTTTTTTCTTTTTAATTACAACTTATTTTGTTATCTAGGACTGCGTGAGATGTTTAAACACATTTTCCTCCAGGAGTGCTCTGTAGGATGGTGGCATTAAAATATAATCTGTACTGTATTTGAGAAAGGTCCTTTGTATTACAGTACTTAAAACTATTGATGGTATTCAAGGGAGTATGTGACAGGGGGCCTCCTGGGGCCAAACTCTGTGGCCCGCCCACCTGTCACCGTGACAGCAGGCCTACTCAGGGCCGAGCTCTTCATGGCCCGCCCACCTGCCTCTGGGCAACCGCCCGCTTATCTCGCCCGCCACGCCTTTGATGATAATTGATTCATATATCGATGTCAATTAAGCAGGAGGCTGCCCATTGTAATGCCCCGATGCCAGGGGGGCGCTCTGCGGCTCTGACCTCCCCTAATACCGCAGCCCAAGCCTCGCAGATGGCATCACGGTGTTCTCACAATCACCGGCCCCATACTGGGCCCCAGAATCATCCTAACAGGACCCCTCTCTGATCCTTCCTCTCAGGCGGCCACTCCGCCGTCAACAGGGCTACCTCGCCCCCCCGAAGCCATGTTCCCCTCTCAGGTGTGGTTCCCCCAGAACCTTCGGCTACCTGGCCCTGGCCCACCTCAAGGCCAGTCGGGGACCCCAGGCCCCCGGCTCTTGGGCGTCCCTCGCAGTGGGCCCCCGGCCCTTTTGACCCTCTCTGGTCCTGGCCCCAGCATGGGCCAGTCGAGGGTACTATCCCCTTCGGGCTGGGTCTCTAGCCCCTCTCTCTCATCCTTGGGCCTCACCGTGCCACTACTCCCTTCCTCCTAGGAGCAACCGCAGCACCACGCCCTGTACACAATGCACTCTCAGGGTCCGCCCTCTCTGGGCCCCTTACAAACACTGCCCTCTAGGCCCTCCAACATACGCATGGGTAACCCACCCGGTGGTGGTGGGAGCTAGGGGTTAAGGCACCCCAACCCACCTTTCACCGGGGTGATAACTGGCCTGGCACTTCCTGGGGGCTCCCGCGCCACTGAGAGCCCCACCAGACCACCCACTCCCGGCAGGGTGCAGTTTCAGGTCATGCCCAGGACCAGGAGCCTCCTGCCAACCCCTTGCAGCTCCCCCTTACTTCCGGGTCGTTCACAGCAGCCCTACGGCCAGGCGGTGTTACTGCCTGCCCTCCTGCAGCCAAACTGCCTTGTTTAAATATGCAGCCTAAGCCTCAAAACGGCTGCCCTAATCAGGCACCTGGAGGCTGCCAGCTCCAGGCCCTTAAAGTGGCAGAGACACCCTGTGCTCTGCCACAGAGTACATTAATAATCTTAATTTATGAACTGTAGGTGTGATTTTCAAAAGTGCTGATCATCAGCCTAACTCTGCTCAGCCTGTCTCACATCAGTGGTAGCATAGGCTGCCTATACACATGCTCTGATGCATTCTAATTAGAATGCTTTAGCAACGCCACAGCATTAAGTCTGTGTTTCAAAATAACTGTAGGGGCACTTTAATGAAAACTCATCAAATGATCTTTAGTTAAACCATCCCACAGCCATCTTTAAATGAACAGGGGCTTAATGCATGTGACGCTGCAGCATTTTAATTAGAGGAGCTCTCCAGGAACCATTCCAATTAAAATGCCTTCCCCCAGCCCCCCACCTCTGAGCATGTGTATATTGCCATATTGCCTTTTCTCTCAAAGAAACCTAGGAGCATACTCTCAGCCTTTCTATGCTGTTAGAGGGTTAGTGAATTTCCTTCATAGACCTTCTCATTTTAAAAACTGGAATCTTAAAACTCTTATAAGCATGTATCCCTTATAACGAAATCTATTCCTTTCCCTTCTGATGCTCCTGATCTCTGTTCACTCAGGGGATAAGATGGTCATGAGATCACATACTCCCTTCAAGAGCACGGCAGATCCCTGTATCTAGATCTTCCGTAACCATTCTGCTAACCACTGCTTCTTACCTTAATGCAGAGACACTAGGGAAAAGAAATGATCAGCAAGATGAATCAAGCCATTAAAGATCTAGTCTGCAATATCTATAGCACTGATATTCCTGGATAGCAAACTGGATGGTAAGGAAAAGAAAGTGGTATAATGAAAAGAAGTATGGTGAGTCACATCAGATAATTTTAATGATATACTGCAAAACAGATCAGGATATATATGTATATATAGTCCATTAATTTCATTTAATGAGAATAGTTTGGCTGTCAAAGCATTTTCAAGATTTCCATGGGTTAACTGAATACTGTATGATCAAATCATTGCTCTCAGAAAAGCTACAATTAAAACACATTGATTTATGTGTCTTGCTGCAAAGTCTCAGGATTCGCTGACCACCTCTTACTGCTTTCCCCAAGTTTTTATGCCATGAAAACTGAAATAATTTTATCCCTATAGGATCAAGGGAAAAAGAGGACATCCCTCTGTGAAGGAAGTTAGAGAAATAATGTAGGAGGGTATCTGGCAAAATAGAAAGAGTGAGGAAATCTGTAATGCTTCCCAGTAAAAAGGGCTACACAGGAGAACATAGCCTCATCCTTCCTGGAGCTCAGGTTATCCCCATAATGCTCTCAGGCAGCGTGAATAAGCTTGTAGACATCCTGAGGTCTTGAGTACAAAACAGCATTGTCTGAGCTTGGAAATACACAGGTCCTAAAAAAAACAATATGCAAAGACCCAGTATTTAAACCCCTAAAAACTTTCCTGCACAATTTACACCTGGGGCAGTGTTTACACATGCATTTGGGTGCAGTTATTTTCACTGCTATAAGATAGTACTGTCCCTGATAGTACTATCTTATGGCGGTGAAAATTAGTTTGCTGCAGTTTAATAGCATCACATGTGTAGACTGATGCTTTACATGGCAACACATCAATTTACTGTGCAGTTAAGCACATGTATAGATGTACCCAGTAAATATTCTGATGGGCATCAAAGCTTGTAAGTAAATGACAGCTGGTTGCAAACAAATCTCTAGTCTTTGGTTTGTTGAAATTCATTGCCTTTGAGTAAGGCATAACAGAGGGCCAATGTTAACATTCACATTTAAAGGTAAAGGTAAAGGTTACATTTAAGGTAAGTCTACTACTGAAGTGCTGCAAAAAAGACTGTAAATCATCCCATTACCCAGTATCAGAACTTTTAGTGTCTTTTGGTGGCATCTGGAAGATGTAGCATTCCAATTGTGATGATTAAATCTAAATATTGTTGAACACCTCTCTAAAATATTATTTTGTAAATAGATTACTTCATGCCCCTGGAAATGAACTGTGTCTCTCTGAAGTAAGTGACATTATATATTATGGAATAATATGAATTATTAGATAAAATAAGCAACTGAGGCATAATAAGGCATATTGGTAAGAAACTAATTTATAATTTATTTTGGACAATTCCTGAACACTTTAACGATGAATATGAAGAACCCCCTTCCTTTCAGTATGCTGCAAGGTATGAAATATCATATGGTTAGGTGGAATTTTAAGACTCCAAGGCTAGAAATGATAATTAATATTGTATACAATGAACTTGATTTGTTTTTCCCTATACCCATTGATGCCTTATTGCAGAACAGGAACACACCCACTGGAGATGATATGCAATGATGTTAAGGCTGCTCTCCACAAAAGAGCACAGGAGGACTATTTTGAATCCTGACCACTTCATAATCCCTTCTGGGCCTATGCTGGCCCATTCTAATTTTGCTATAGCAAAAGGTTGCCGGTGCTTTGTGATGCTCTAACTTGCTTCATGAAGCCTTTTCTCTACAGATCAGTCCAGATGATCACATCAGTCCCTTCTGGCTTTAGAATCCATGAAACCTAAAGTAAGACTCGCCTCCTTGACTACAGTACCTTTATCACATCCAGTGGCGGACCAACAGGGGTGGGGACATAACCCCCGGGCATCAGCCGGCCGGGGGGGGCACTGACTGGGCCCTTCATAGTTCTTAGCATTGACCCACAGGCACCGGAGACCCACAGTACATCACTGATCACATCTCATAGGTAGGAGTAAACTACAGAGGGAATAATGGGCTCATAATCTTTTTCTTCCTGTTTTCAGGTACTGGTTTGAAAACAGATGGTCCGCTGAGCACTGAAAGGTGAGACATCCCAAATCAAACCAATGGCTACTCTTGAAAATTTGGTTTAAACATCTCAGTCCCTCAGTTTTCCCACTTATAAAATATGAGTAATACTTGCTTGCATCACAAGGGTGTTGTGAAGCTAAATGTATTATTGTTTGTAAAGTGCCTTCAGAGCCTCAAATAGAAAGGGCTATAGAAATGCAAAACAGAAGCATCTAGAGTCTCCCATAGCTATTATCCTCAGACAATTGTCTGAAACATTTCTGTTGCATTTATATAAAAGAAATACTGATTCTTTTTAACAATACAAAGAAAAACCGCTCATGGCCATTAATCACTAAATAAAATGATGCCTTCACAAATTCAGTTTTTGCAAACAAACAATAGAAATTAAATGGAAAAGACAACACAGCTAAACTGGGCCTCTGTTAGGAGGAACACGCATAGAATACTTTTACCACATTGGCATCTGTTACAAGAATGCAGGTCTGCATGCTGTCATCTTCTCTTCCTGCCAGTAAAATATGTATAAGCTTTTAAAGGGTTTTTAAAAAATGTACAAGTTATAGCAAAAGGAAAAAACCATAGCACAAGACATTATCTGCCAGCTTTTTATTTCTGGTATCTGGGTTTGAAATCTGTTTAATTCACACATTAAAAAGGTCATCTTTACTCATCCTTCAGTGACTGGAGAGACTCCTACACTTCTAGTTGCCAGGCTTCTTGAACTGAAATGAAGTCAGGCAGTGTTTCTAGAAAAACAAGACTGGAAATCAAAATAACCCTATGTTCAGCTCTATGATTGGCTCACCTCAACCTTTTACTTTATGACTGAGTGAATTATGTACCCCAACATTTTCAGACTTGATTTGGTAAAGTTAGGTATCAAAACAAATAGACTTTCATTCACAGGTACAAAACATCCATTGATTACAATTTGGTGGGTGTTCAACATTTCTGACCCATACTGTTTATTTGCAAAAAACATTTACCTAGTAATCTGATATGAGCCCACTGGTTTTAAACTTTACTGTGCCACCATATATTTCACTGTAATTGTTTGCCAAACTTATGCAGATTCTGTGAGGAAAACTTAATTCATACTTGTCTGGGACTTAGAGATGCTCAGAGGAAAGGGACTTCATTATTCTTATTTTCCCATTTCAAAACACTTGCTAGCTTATGTGTACATGTGCCTAAATAAACAACACTGGATAGCTGTATTTCTTAAACCACATTTGCCATCTCTCTTTTTAGCAATACTTATTTTCTTCCTGTGACTTTTTTGCTTACTATCCTCCCTGGGCAATTCAAAATGCTCAGACAAATCATTCTTCACTCTCCCAACTTCAGTCATTTCCACTCTTAGGCCTTGGACAGAGAAACATATACACAGATGTAATTTATAGCAGTTTATATACTGCTATAAATTAGAAATGGATCAGGAATGGCTAGACATGCAGCTATCCTTAGGCAGTTCACACAATGTGCAGATATTACTGCATTTTTTTCATAGGCAGAGGAGGAAGCAGGTATCAGCCTCTTTGCCTTTAGCAGATGCCTACCCCACTATGGACACAAACAGACAAAATGTAAAACTAGAGTAAATTACATCAGCAGAGATTTATCAAAATTCTTGCAGGGGTAAAACCTGATTTAAAGGTTTGCATCTTCTGTCCTCTATAATTTTTATATCAGTGTGCTTCTGATTATACCAGCAAAAGCTTTTCATCTGTCTAGATTCTAAAAGAAGCTCAAGCAAGATCAGCCTAATCCTAATCTATTTAATCGATCCTGTTTCTTTGTTCATGTTACCGTGTATACCTGATACCTTTCTCATTTATTTCACCAAGTACCCTTGCTCTTTTCCTTCAAAAAGTCTCGGGAAGATTCACCTGACCCTGTCTCTGACCATAGCAAGCAGATTCCTTAGTCTTTGGCATAGGGTCACTGCATGGTTATGCCCATTGTACAGCACCGTGTATTTCCCTAGGGTTATAACAAATATTAATATTCTACAGCATGCTAATATAGTGAAGCGAAGATTTACCTACCTAGCTATTGGTGTTTGAAGTACAGAAAAAAAAATATTTAAAATCAAAGATTAAATCAAGCCAATGATCAGATACTTACAGAAAAGACCCCCCTCCTAGCCCACTTACAGTAGTAGTGCTCAACTCATCTGGCCCCCCAGTGTGGATGAACAGCGCAGGACCAGACCAGTCTGACCCTGTGTGCCATCAGCATGTTGGGTTGGTCTGCAAGTGTGATATGGCATACCAGTTTAATTCTATATGCCAGATCCAGCTATGGAGTGATCCCACATGCCAGCTTCACCATTCACTGGCACAATCTAGCATGCAGAGCCACATCATGTTGCCTGTGGGGCTCCCCACAGTTCCAGAAACTTGGCCGCAGGGGAGTGGCAATTAACACTACCACATCAGAATGTGGGGAGACCCATGGACTGGATGACATGATTCTGTGGGCCAGAGGTTAAGCACCACTCATCCATAGTACAGTTCAATATTGACAAGAGGACCCATCATGTCTAAATCACTGCTTAAGCTATGGTCAGGGTTAGGTTGTATAGGGATGGGACTAAGTCACAACCTGGATTTGAATCCAAATTCAAATTAAAATCTGAGGGCATGCTACTTCAGACCCATTAGAAGGCATATTAGTAGGACCCAAATGAAAAGTTCAGACCTAAATTAAACTGAGATTCAGATTTGGAACTTCTCCATATTTCAGGACCAGCAGCATTAGGACTAGTCTTGTCCTTTCTGTAAAATTAAGAAAACATTTTGCCACCTGAAATGAGCTGATGGGCTCAGTGCATCTCTCTATACCACAAGAAACAGCCTTCCTCCTCTCTAACTTTCTTCACCCCAATTTATGTGCTTTCATTGGTATACACATCAAAGATGCCATGCATGGAGATGGCATGAAGGCTACGGTAACTCTTTCCCCTAAGAAATGTGTCTCCAGAGCAAAGCTGGAAAGTTTGTCCTGGTCTGTAGTATTCTTGAACTGTCGCATTCGCTCTAAAGGCCCAACTTTGAGAAATACCTGCATATGTCATGTATGTACTTGTCAGTTAAACACATGTAGCACCATACTTTTATACATACTTGGTTGTGAAAATTGGTATATACTTTGATGCAAAAAATTTTGAAAATTTGCTTCTAAAAAGAGAGAGTTAAAAAATATCTAAGCAATATTAACTTAATAGTCAACTTAGTAACTGTCAGGATGAAAATAAACAAAGCATTATCTTCATCATGTTTCTTAACATTGTGTAGAGCAGAATAACATCTAAATGATTCATTTCTTTTGTTGAAGAAAAGCACATTCACACAGAGCATAATATTGAAAAAGCACTCTTCCACACTTCCTGTAAATACATGTGATTTGCAAGTATAAAGAGCTGCACTGAACTGTTTGCCCCTTTGGCAAAGAAACAACTCATAAAAAGCTCACAAGCTTAGTTGCAGTTCGTCCCTCAGGTTCACTGTCCACTGAGTATCTAAGCATGGCTTGCAAATGAACCTTGAAAAGAAAATTATATAAACCTTAGACACTGCATCATTGGAATTTGAACTTTTTGTAAACCCAGTGTTTATTGGGCTCTTCCATATTTGGCTGGTGGGATCCTTGGTCTTAGCTACACACTCGAGACAATCCTCTTGCCTCAATCAGCACCAACCCATTGCCATCATGCTGGGGAGGCAAGTAGCCCCAGATATAGACACTGCTCTCCCCAATAAAGCAATAGTTATATTAAAGCAGGGCAAGCCCTTATCAGGGAATAATTCCGGGAGAAGATGCCTATGGAAAGTTATGCATGCACACTCTGAAGCAGTAATAGAAAGTCCCTAGTTCCTGGTCCCTAGGAACCCAAATCAATAGCTTTTAATTTGACTAATAGTTCCAGTAGCTCTACCCAACCTCTCTGTCCCTGTAAGGTAAGAATGAGTCTTCTGTTGCAGTCACTGATGCTCATGCCCACTGTACACTCATTGAGGACTGGGTTCCAATTCCTGTTGCTGGGAATGTCCATATCCATGACTGTTTGGATCTAGCAGCTGAAGCCAGCTATTTTCTGAACCAACTCCCTCTGCCATGTCTCCTAGATACTGTCACTCTTAGCACTCAAGCAAAATACACTGTGCTGCAACAGCATCTTCTCTAGACCCTCCCACAATGCCAGCAGCCCCTGCCGCCATCCCCCAGATGACTCCTAGGTCATCCCACCCTTTGGTTTTAGATTAATAACTACCCCTTCAGATGAAACTCATGTTGCTGGCATCCAACTTTGGCTAAAGACCCACAATCATTCATTGTGGAGGATGAGGGCAATCTCCTACAGCCTGCCTGCACCCTCAAAGAGAAGGAACAGTCTCAGTGATGGAGCTGTTCCTCCCCCAACTCTAGGTAGTTAGTATGTGAGATTGGGCATGAGATTGGGCCACTGCACAAAAGAAGCAGGAGAGGTACTGAATTAACAACAAGCATAGTGGACTAAGTTCCAAAGTAACCTCCTATAAAATGGACTAAATGTTGAGCAGGAGGGTCTGAAAGCATTTACTGTTGATCTGTCTACTTGTGTCTCCAGTATGCAGTTTTTCCAAAAGTTGAAATTTACATCCAAGTCTTCAGGTACTGATAAGCTTCTCTGTCAGGAATGTAGACCAGTTAAATGATCACAAATTACTATTGACACATGGAATAATATGAGGATTCTGAAAATTCATGAACATAATCTGGGTTGGGGCCTCTCGGTGATACTCTAATACAAATAAAAATAAGAAGCAGTGTTTAGCTACATGCATTGGACCTATTGTTATGAGTAAAAATTAATGACCTGAATAAAATATATGACACTGAGGGCATGTCTACACATGCATTCATGCACCGTAATTACGGTGCATTAAGTTTAGTACCTGTAATATTAGGTACTAACTTAATGCAACGTAATCGTCACTATTGTACCACGACACCAGTGTACGGTTTTTACATCATGCTAATATGCAGTAGACTAATTCTACTGCGCGTTAGCACAGCTTTTCACTATGATGTGCTAATGCAGAGTAGAATTAGTCTACTGCACTTCTGCCATCTCACGTAGATGCGCCCTGAGGGACATAACTGAATTTTAAACACTTCCAAAAGACTTTGAGTCTCTAAACCTGTAAAAGGGTTACATCCATTAATATTATACAATATTGTTTTTTAAAATGTATTACACGAATATATACTATAAATATTAATACTTATTTTACTTGTTTATATACCTCAATTTCCAAAAAGCCTTTGACCTGGTATCCCACGAAGTACTGATCAGAAAACTGGAAGATATTGGACTGTCAAGTGGGTGTAAAAGTGGTTGCAGGGTAGGACACAGAGAGTATAAATGAATGGATCGGTGTCATCCTGGTGAGATGTGGGCAGCGGCGTAACCTAGGGGTCGGTACTTGGCCCAGTGCTGTTCAATATCTTCATCAACAACCTGGATGAGGGGGTGAAAAGCTCATTGGCCAAGTTCACGGATGACATCAAGATATGGGGTTGTGCAGACACACCTGCAAATAGGCTGCAGATACAAGCAGACCTAGACAGGCTAGCATGTTGGGCAGAACAGAACCAGATGAGGCTCAACGTAGAGAAATGCAAAGTGCTGCATCTGGGAAAAAAGAACCCACAGCACACCTACAGGCTGGGCATCACTAACCTGTCCAGCACTACAGATGAAAGGGATCTGCAGGTAACAATAGATCCCAGCATGAATATGAGCCGGCAGTGCAATGCAGTAGCCGCTAGGGCCACTAAAACTCTGGCATGCATCAATCGATGCACCTCCAGTAAATCCAAAGAAGTGATTCTCCTGCTTTACTCAACATTGGTGCAGCCACAGCTGGAGTATTGCGTCCAGTTCTGGGCGCCGCACTTCAGCAAGGACATGCTAAAGCACAAGAGGGTCCAGAGAAGAGCCACCTGTATGATCAGGGACTTGCATGGCAAGCCATACAAGGAGAGGATGAGGGATCTCAGACTCTTCAGCCTAAAGAAAAGAAGTCTGAGAGGGGACCTGATTGTGGCTTACCACTATATCAGAGGCATACATCAGAGACTCAGTGAACAACTATTCACCAGGGTGCCCTGGGGGAAAACTAGAAACAACGGCCACAAACTCTTGGAAGATAGTTTCAGGCTGAACATTAGGAAAAGCTTCTTTACAACTAGGGTGTCCAGATTATGGAACAAGCTCACCCCAGAGGTGGTGCAATCATCTAACCTAGAGGTCTTCAAGAGAAGAATGGACAGTCACCTGGCTAGAGTCGTCTGACCCCAGATGTCTTTCCTGCTCATGCAGGGTCCCTTTCAGCCCTATGATTCTATGATCTCTTCATATCACTTATAAGAGAACACTGTAGAACAGAAATTAGAGAATGTGTTGATATGCACATTTATCATGTAAGGCATATAATATTGTGGAGCTATTTTTGTAATTAAGTAAAAAATGTATGTATCCCATTAAAATTGTATGATGTATATAGATGGTACCCACAGCATTTCAGACATTCATGGCATACAAAGATGGTGGCCAAGCTGTTTATAGCTAACCTTTTCATCCAGTTGCTATAATTTGTCAAATAGAACCAGACCCAAACCCAAACAACACTTTGCATTAAGGTAGGTGCCTTCATTTGAGGATATCAAAATATTCTATAAGCATAGGTTAGTTCAGGCACACAACACGTCTGTGAGGTAGGCAAAGGAAAGAATTTCTGTTTAACAGAAAGAGATACTAAGAAAATACAAGGTCTGATTATTTGGTCAAGATCACATGACAAGTCAGATTCATAG
Source organism: Alligator mississippiensis (assembly GCF_030867095.1). Lineage (NCBI taxonomy): Eukaryota > Metazoa > Chordata > Crocodylia > Alligatoridae > Alligator > Alligator mississippiensis. The sequence goes on along the minus strand of NC_081824.1, from coordinate 196,648,169 downwards.
CTGATAACAGAACCTAGAACTGATAATGGAAACTAGAACTTTGGGCAGGCTGGACCCGATGATCTGTGAGGTCCCTTTCAGCCCCTAAGAATCTATGACTCTAAAACTTTGTCTCCTAATCCCTGTTGTAACTTCTAGATAACATTGCTACTGTACTCACTTAACTTGGCACTTGAGATTGTTCATCCTGGAGAAGAGAAGACTCAGGGGAGGACTTGGTTGCAGCCTACAAGTATATCAGGAGCATACATCAGGGTTTGGAGGAGCATCTATTCACCAAGACCCTCCAGGGGAGAACAAGAAATAATGGGCACAAGCTGACTGAATATCACTTCAAGCTAGATATAAGGAAAAACTTCTTTATAAACTGAGTACTGAGGGTTTGGAACAGGCTCCCCCGCAGAAGTGATAGAGTCATCCACCCTGGCAATCTTCAAAAAACATCTTGACTCCCAAAATGCTGGGATCATTTGATCCCAGCAGTCTTTCCTCCCCACGTGCAGGGGGGCTGGACCCAATGATCTGTAAGGTTCCTTTCAGCCCCTAACAACTATGAAACTATGAAACATGCTAATCTAATGAAGTGTCCATTAAAATAATTACATGAATAAATACCTCCACTTAACTCCATTTCGCTTAGTGCTATTTCACTATAACACTCATTTCAAATACCTGATTCCACTTAGCACTTAGAGAGTTTTGCTATAGCACTGAGTGGGCTTGTTTGTGGGGGAGAAGAAGCAACACTGATGAGAAGTGGCAAGTGGGTGCAAGGACGTGAATGCGGGGCCTGTTCCGGTGCCCCGGGGCCAGGGCTGGTGGGGCCCAGGGTGGAGGGCCTGCAGTCTGCCTGGGCTGGCATGTGGTGCCAGAGCAGCCAGCCAACTGGCTGACAGGTGGGTGAGTGCAGGGAGTGGGGAAAAGCGGTGAGTGGGTACATGGGCATGAGCGCAGGGCCTACACTGGGGCTCAGGGCTGGCGGGAGCCCAGGGCGGGGTGGCGGGAGCATGGGGCCCAGGCTGGCATGTGGCTGAAGTGGAAGCAGTTGCAGTGAGAAGTGGCAGTAACTAATTATCTCTATTTACATTAATTCCTCTAGGGAAATGGGTTTTGCTTAGTACAGTTCCACTTAACTCTCGTTTTTTCTGGAACCAATTAAGAGCGCTAAGCAGGAGTTGCCCATACTGGGAAGCTGATTTTGGATTAGACAGAAACAAATGGGGGTAGGAGGATGCCAGAGCTAGCTTGGCAAAATGCACTCTCTCTTTTGATGTGCCAAGCATCTTCAGCTTCTTTTAAGGTTGTTGCAATTTGAGGGTATTCAACACCTCCCAGGGAATCACTGTTCAACAGTTTCCCAGACCAAGTCCAAGCCAAATAAGTCTATAGTAAGGGACAAATGCAACTCTAGAAACTCCATCAACAGCCAGAGTGCTAAAATTCAAACAGGTAAATGTAAACAAGTATTCTTTCTAAGACAAATGCAGAGATGTTATAAATGGCTACAGGAGATACATTTTGGGCAAAGGATCATATGGATGAGGCTGTAGTAGGGATGAACTACTAATCAGAATGTATAAATAGAAGATAAAACAAAGAAAATGAGCATATCTTAGATTCTCTTGCATGTAGTTTTCCTGCTACATCCACTCCCTTCTAACTCTTCACCATATAAACTCCACCAGTTTGTTCACTTTGCATGTGGATATAAGTGTAAATGGGTAGAAGCTGGTGTAATTACACTTATTAGACTATACTGACTGCAAAGTTACAGCCAGCAGTGTGTTATCCAATCCCTTTATTAAAAATTGATTTTTAACTGCTATAAAATTTCCTATTATAGGAAAGGTGTAGAAGAAAATAGGCACAAGACAGGTCTTTGTTCTGTTGCTCCCATATCACACAGGTGGTATGTACTTAGCCAAACCTTACCCCTTTTTGGGGAGTGCTTCTATTCTTCTACTTCAGACATATAGCAAGTATAAAAGAATCATCCAAATTTTCCTCTCAGGTTGATTTAATCTCAGAGCTTTAGTTTACAAAGACTTCTGTCCTTCCCTCTAGTTCTTTAACCTCAGAAAACTATTTTTATGGCTTGAAGCTTGTTCTAATTAGACTCATGTTCTGATTACTGAGATGAGTTAGCAATATAGACCTGTTAGAGAGCATCCTACAACCACATCAACTGCAAGCTCTGTAATGTTAATAAAACTTCAGAGCATGACAGGCTTTATTTGCTATGAAAACTGTTTAGAAAAAAAAGCAAAACTGCTAGTGAGTGAGGTGGCAAATAATCCTTATTCTGTTTAATTTCTTATAACATTGCCTATCACAGTGTATGTGCATATCTGTAAGCATGCATGTGTCCCTTTCTATACTTCTCTCTGAAAGGCCACTGGAAAAAGCTAGAAGCAAAAGTGGTAAGGACCAACTTGTGATAGATTAAATTACTTCTGCCTCAGTATTGGAGATATACTTTCTCCAGAGTTCTGAGTCTGGGAAAATAGTAAGGAAGCCAATAATGAATCAAAAGATAGATGAACATTTCTAGTATTTCTATCACAGAAGCAGCCGGATACCACCATCAAGACTGGGTTAAGCATGTTAGGAGCTGCAGAAACTTGATAAGAAACTAGTCCAAAGATCTTACATTCTAAATAGATAAGGCTGACAGAAGGTGGCTCAAAATTTAACGTGTTCAGTTGAGGAAGATTCTTTACTGTGCCTCAGCTATGATCCCTTTCACATCTCGCACACCCAAACATAGCTCCTCTAATTTAAAAAAAAGGGAATCTGTTAACCAAGAAGTCAACTATTTGCATGACCAATATGCACAGTTGCATTTCTGCCTGTATTCTGTTCACGTCAGCTCTATTACTTTGGCCAGGGTCAGAAGGGGGAGTCCATTGAAAATACTTCATTAAAGCAATAATTTCCTTTTGTTGTTTGACTCTTCTTTAAAACACCTTTTCTAACCATCATGTTTCCTTATGGCACGGATGGATAGTGAGAGGTAAATAGGTTTTATTTGGTCCAAACACAGGCACTATTTTTTGAATAATTATCTTGGTACCACACTAGTGCCAAGAGACTTGGTTATCCCGAGGATTAAATAACAATCCACAGGCATGGCAATATGGCAACGTGGCAAAAATGTTTGCATTTTCAGTTCTGAGTTAACACTTTCACCTTTTCCCTCTTCCCATCCCCCATTCTATTCCCTGATTAAGTTACATTTCTCTTGGTCATGGGAATAAAGATTATCACTGAGCTGAGAACTAGAGGGAATACAGCAAGGTACTCTAAAAGAGAAGGAGGAATATTTATGACACACTTGCAAGTTAAAGCAAACAGCAATTGACCAAACATGCTGTACATCTATACTCAGCTGTTACATGATGGGTGAAAGGGTAGGTCCTTGTTCCCTCTCAGTTGCCTCACTGCATTTCCCATATGACATTCCCTTTCGTTGACAGCTTCTATCCGTGGCATCAATTATGACTGTCATCTGGTCCCTCAGGCTGCTCTCTGGACTACTTCCAATTGATCTGCTATTCGTTTTCCTTTTATTTCTGGCTGCTCTGTTGTAGTTTTTGTTTTTTTGTTTTTTATAGTGCTGAAGAAATTCAATTGTGTAGAGAGGGAGAAAAATCAACCTGAGCTTAGGAAACTTAAAACAAAATGTTTTGCAAACTTGGTAAGTTTATCCAAAATTTCTCAGCTCCACTTCTATATTTTTTAATGTTATTAATATTACAGCTTTCCTTCTCTCTCTGTCCCTGTCTCTCTCTTTCAGTGGTTCTGGATGAGAATGACTTTCAACCTCAGTGCCAACAACTGCAAAGAGTAAATCAGGTAGCAACTGGTCTCAGCTGAAGTCAACAGTGATTCCTGCTGGCATTGCAAAGCTCCCTTTAATTCACATGGGGCTTAAAAAGCACTGAGATGGCAGAGATTGTTGTGGCAGAAGCAACTGGAAAATGTCTTGAGATTGAAACACAGACATATTAACATCACCCTTGTGGACGCTAATGACTTGCACTTGAAAATGCCAGAGGCTCATACTGCCAGCTAAAACAAAGAAAAAACACATTTTTAGTCTCCAAAGACCTTAGATCTTTCCAAACTCTCAGGGCAAATTCAGCCATAATGTATTTTTGCAGTAGAGCAGGGCAGCTCATGCATGCCACTGGGGGAATCATTGCCCGGAGTTGCTGTAGGCTGTGTAGTCAGTATAGCTAAATAAAACAGCAGCTGAAAACCTTGGAGAGGTTAAACTAGTAATGATGCATTCTATAATGCAATGCAATCAAACCTAAATAGTTTCAAGGCAAGAGGCTTATCTTACTGACATGAGGCAGCCCTCCTCTTTCTCCCTGGAATGTATTAAGTAGCCAAACAAACTAACAAAGGGATTTCTAAATGAGCTTTGCAATTTACATTGACAGATGATTAGAAAAATGTTTTTAATCTTTTGATAAATTAATAGTGTCTCCTGTGGACATTTCCAGAAGACGAATAATAAAAAGAGGCAGAGTGGCAACAACATTTCAGAGGCTTTCTACAATTGTAAATGTTTAAAGAGCTCTATTCAGTAGAGATGTAGGAAGAGACAGAAAGAGAAAGCAATCATAGAATGTGGTTATGGACAGCAGAGTAATGGAAATCCAAGATCTGGAGCAAAAGGAAAAAGATTGGGTTGAGTGGGAAGAGAGAATTAGGGCTAAGAAAAATTGTGGAGGCTAAAATTACCCCTCAAGTGATGAATTTTGTTTAAGAAACTCAAAAAATGGTTGTCAAGGAATGAAATGGGTTTGCTCCCTTACCCTCTTCTTCATAATGTCTGCAGAAAACCTGGAAGAGTTTAAAAAGTAAAATTAAAGTAGCTACCTTTTGTGTGTGTGTGTGTGTTTTATATTAGAGAAATACAAGCCATGTCTACTGTGTTATTCTGAAAACACTTTATGGATGCCTAGACAACTGTAGCAAACCCCCCAGATTTTTCTTTTTTTTTTTTTTTTTTACTTAAAAATACATTCCCTCCCCTTCCCCAACCATTTCTGACTCTTTCTCTGCCCCCTCTATCCCTTATAAGTAGTTATAGGTAGTCATGGGTAAGCTAAGTTCTTGTATGCCATTATTGTAACAAGCCCCTTTTTATATTGTAAATAGTGTTCTGTTATTTTTGTATTGATTTTTGCTGTTTTATATTGTATTCTTATTATGTTTGTATTGAATGTTACTGTTTTATATTGATATTGTATAATTTAGGCCTGTTTTTGTAAAGTTAGCCAAAGTAATGTCAAGTCTCCATCTTCTAATGTCAAATCTCCATTTTGTGTCCCCTGCCCAGGCATACCCTATTGTAATTGTGTTGTAACTGTGACTCATACCTACCCCTCCTATGTAAATTGGTTCCACGATGAATAAGAGTGAATGAGGGTGCTTGAGACATGTGAGAGGGGAGACAATAGTCCCCCCAGCGTGGCCCAGACCCCTAATCAGAACACCACGGCACTCACCACAGGAGCAGAGATGGGTGGCAGTGGGGAGAAGACCGGAGCATGGACACAGGCACAGGCGCAGGCTTGGCAGTTTCGCAGCTGCCTGAGCCTAAGTATTGAAGAGAGCTGGAGATATGGCTTCCAAGCAGTGCGGGCTGCTCAAAAGGTGGCTGGGGAAACAGCGGGCGGCGAGCCGGGGAGAGAGGGGCGGAACACCAGCTGGGAGATGCCAACTCCAGAGCTGGGAGGCTCCAGCTCTAGCCCCAGCTCCCCCGAGAAGGGGTCAGCTGTCTACCGGGAGACCCCAACCAGCAAGGCAGAAGGCAGACTCGGGGGTTGGCAGGAGCCAAGGAGCCCCACAGAAAGGCAGCAATCAGATGAGACACCACTGGGGAGTGGCAGGGCTCCAACTAGGAGCTCCGGAGCCATGGCTGAGGGCAGACCCTCAAGCCCTCAACCATCCTCGGACGGCTCCAGAGGGGGCAGAGCATGGGGAACCATGAGCCCCCTAAAGGGGGAGAGGAGTGATGCCAGCAAGAGGGACCAGGATGACAGGACCTCAGGTCAGCCGGGCTCCAGGTCGGGGACGCCAGAAGAACTGTTAGGGGCAGGGCACAAGGGTGTCCCCAGTACCCCCACCAGTTAGAGGAGAGAGGACAAAAAAGCCCCCCTGGGGGGGAGGGATAGAAAGGAGCCCCAAGAGAAGAAAGAGAGAGAGACAGACAGACAGACAGACAGACAATCTCGGGAGCTCCACTGGCAGGCGCTGGCATTTTCAGTTGAGTTATAGGTGACCCCAGCAGGGGCAAGTTTATTTTCTTGAAGAGGGGAAAACCAGCCCAAAGACCAAGGGCAAAACCCTGAAGGCCCTCGGCCCAGAAGACCCAGCCCTTGCAAGGCAGGCAGAATGGGGAAGATCTGCGGGGAGCAGCATCAACCCAGGCTGAAGGTGTTGTAAGGGTGGGGTAAAGGGGAGGTTTGGAGCCCCACAAAGACACCCCCAGGGTTGAGATCCCTCTGGGCCCCCAACGGGGAACTGCCTCCCAACAAATAACACTGAAGATGTGGCAGGAGAGAAAAAGGGGCAGCGCCCAAATCATCTAGGTGGCACCGGAATAGGGCTTCACCCTGACGTGGCTGGGGGGCAAGGCACCAATGAAGAGGTCACCAAAGCCTTACAACATCTACCAGTGACAAGACATAATGGTAGCAGGCCTAAAAATAGCTCCTACTGAATGACCGGGCCATCAACTTAACAACCGGACCATCCACTTAATGACCAGACCATCAGCTTAATGACCAGACCACCGCCTTGCATTGACTCTCCCTGAAACCACAGACCTATTCCCAGGACCAGAAACAAAACCCAATATTTGAAAGATAAAGACCCTCTAAGAAACCAGCAACATAGAAACAGAACAGAATAGAAACCAGCAACTCCACCATTGTATCCCACTGGACAATGAGGACACCTAGAACTGCATGACCTCATCTGAGCAAGACTAGTCCTTGCCTGGGCATGTCCTTCCCACTGGAGTCACAGGTAGCCCACCCCTATAAAAGGGGTGGTAGAGTGTGACCTCTTTGGGACGCCCTCTCCATCTGGACCAGCACTACACCACATCACCTATCCACCCAGAGGCCCTGCCAGTGACCCTCTTTGGACAACACCTCACTGGAGAAGACTTTGACTGGCCATTGAGGATGAACTCACAGCCTGGATAGGTAGCTATCGCCCCCCTTCTTCCCCCAAGCAAGGGACCTGACCTCTGTCTCTGCACACCTTGACCTCAATCCCTCCATTAAGCCTTTCCTTTCCTGCTACCACTGTGTGAGTATGTGGGAGAATTTGTGTGTGTGTGTGGGAACCAATAACTTCATGGGCTGTATAGTGTGTTGCCTGTTTAATAAAACTGTTATTTTGGAGCCCCAAGTTGGGTTTTGGCTTACTGATCTCCTGGCCCTGCTCCAATTTCTGCTCTCTGCCCCTCTGACCTTCCTCCTGTCTCTCTCTCTCCCCCCTCTGCTCTCTGATCTTTTAACCCCCGCTGTCTCCCAGCTTTCCCTGGCTCTGCCCTCTCCCTCCCAGCTCTCTGCAACCCCGACCTGCCTCCTGGCTTCAGCCCTGGTTCTGCCCTCTGCCTCCCAGCTCCAACCCTCGCTGTCTCCTGGCTCCAACCCTCGCCGCCTCCCAGCTTCTTTCTCTGTTCTCTGCAGCCTCCGGCTTCTCTGTCTCCCAGCTCCTTACCTCCCAGCCTCCTCCGACTTTTAATTCCCAGCTCTCAGCTTTTTCCTCCACTGCCCCTCACCTCACCTCTCTGGTGCTCTTCCCAACTTCTTTGACCAGCTTGGCTCTCTCTGCTGCCCTGGCTTGATCCTCTGGCTCTGCTCCTTCACCTCCTCTGTCTCCCGGATTTTCCTTTTCTCCCAAGTAACCCTAGGGCACCAAGTGACCCCAAGTAACCCCAGGCACCAAATGACCCCAAGTAACCCCAAGTGCCCCCTACTGTTCACTCACACAGCCAATGAAGTGTGTGTTTGCATGTTTGTGTATGTGCATGTATGTGTGGACCCATAGTGTCATATGTGTAACTTGTGTGTGTGTGTGTATAGTTTTGTGTCACACCCTCCTGCTTAACATGATATTGAGATTCCAAGCATTGATCTGACGTGTGTCAAGTCAACACAATGAGAAGAATTCTAATATCAGATACCATTCATGTGAAATCTCATTAGCTGAATAAAGGGAAGTGATTTAAATTCAGACTATTCTAAAATTGTTTTTGTTGGTACTTATTTAACATGAATGCTTGAAAATACGATAAAAAGCTTCAAGAATTCTTTCAACAGATGCAAGGTCTGAGAGAACTCAAAATCCATTCTGAGACCACAAGGGAGTGCCCCATAAAAGCAAGAAATTGAGGAGATGGTGTTCCTTTTGCTCTCTGGTGTATGGGAAGGCATGGATGGATGACAGATCCCTACTTTAAAAGCTATGTACAGCTTCTCTCCAAATTACATGTAAGGTAAGGTTTTTTCCGTGGAAAATCAGAGCTCCCATTGCCCCCTTAGTTTACCAGGGCACAGGTCCAGGTCCCTCGCTCCCAAGCCACACCCCCCTGGCCCTGCTGGTGTCATTCACTCCCCAGCCACCACCCCCTGCTCCCCCCTAGCCCTGCCAGAGGGGGTTCCCAGCTGCCAGAGCAATGGGGCCAGAGGACCAAGGGCCACAGCCTCCTGCCCCCACCAGCAGCACCCAAGTCCTGGCTGCCACCCATGGGAGGCGGTGGCTGCTGCAGTAGAGCAGAGCACAAAGCCCGACTCCACCTTCCCCATGGGCAGGATAGCCAGAGCGGAGTCCAGCCCATGGCGGGCAGGATGCAAGATGCCTGCTGTAATCTCAGGCTCCCCACCCTGCTGCCCTCCTCCTGGTGCCTTGGCAGCCCAGAAGGCAGGACTCGGCACAGCTAGGCAGAGAAGCTCCTTGCCACTGTTAGTCCCATGCTGCTCTGGCAAGGTACCCCCTGCCTCCCTGGCAGCAGCAAGGGGCAGAACCCTGCACTGCCACCGCTGCTGCTGCTGGGCAGCCAGGGGGCACCTCGCTAGGGTGGGACAGGCCTTGCAGCAGCACTGAGTTTCCCACTCGGCTCTGCTCGAGTACTCCAAACCCTCATTAGTTTCATCTTCCACTTAAGGCAGTTTAACATGATTTCGCAACAAAGCACTGAGTATAATGATATGTCTGGAAAATTGCTTCAGAATAAAGTAGGCAGTAGCATAATTAGTAGTCGGTAACTGTGGCACCAGACCCGGGTACCCATTACAAGAAGCATGTTACAGAATATAGCTGCTGCATCTGTCCCAACCTCTGCTGCTGCTACTGCCACCCAGTGCACATGCCCTGGCTGTCACAACTCTGAAAGCAGGATGTAAATTTAAAGCACAAGAGCTAGTTCAGAATAAATCCATGTGTGGACACACTGGCCATGTCTACACAAGAAGCTGATTGCATGGTATCCCACAACTACTGTGCAGTAGCATCACATGGCAGGAAGCGTGATGTGAAACTACTGTGCAGTAGTCATAAGCAGTCAGCATCATGAAAAAGCCATTCCTTGGCATGACTGTGCAGTAACTCCAGGATTGGTATCAATAGTTTATACAAGTACTGTATGACTGTGCAGTAATCACTCCACAGTCAGAATCTTGTGTAGATACGGCCACTTACTCTAAAATAAGAATATATTTTGCAAGGTCGCTTAGTTTACTCCCAAAGTGGATTCAGAAAACCAAGAAACTGTTGTGCTAGTTCAGGTAGACAAAACAGAAATGAAGGCAGTGTTAGTAGTGCCAGTATATGTATAGTTCTCATATTTATACTGTAAAGACTAATATTTTTCTATTTTACATTTAAATGATTGAACTGAACATACGTTCTTCCATGCTAACTCTTTGGGGAACCATTTGAGTTTTTCATACTGCTTCGCCACAGAGACTTTAATGAAACTACTTTGAAATTTGTCTCTGAATGAGATTTCACATTTGTTCAGCTCTCTGTCCCACCCTCGCACCTTTAGACTCCATACTCACAAATACTTTGACAGACTCCCACAAACAGGGCCACTTTTCATACATGAAAATAATCAAATCAAGTGATTCTTTTGACTACATCAGATGCGTCTCTTTTCTGATGCTACACAGGCAGCCTCCTTGAGTCCTGTTCCTCACAGTACCTTAACAGCCATGAGTCTATGGAGCCAGGGAGACGGACATGCTAACACCTGAGCGAGAAAAATCCATGTGTGAACACACTGGCCGTGTCTACATGAGGGAGCTAACATGGAACTTTATATATTGTATAAACAGAACCCTGAGTGAATAAAGACCTACCTTTTGCTACCAGAGTACTGAAATCCACAGTAGTGCTGCATCATGCTTCCTACCATGTGACGCTACTGTGCAGTAGTCATGAGCTATTGCGCAGTCCGTATCACAAAAAAGAGAGGGCATAAGGGTGTTGCAGGGGAACTGGGGATGGGAATTCCCAAGGCAATGGGGTTGTAAAACTGATGTCTGGGTACATGAATGGATTTCAGTATTCTGGTAGCAATCTTAAAGGTCAGTCTTTATTCATTCAGGGTTCTGTTTATACAATATATAAAGTTCCGTGTTCGCTTCCTCAGTCTACCGCACATGCAATACTGAGGTTATCTCTGGAGTCCATAGCGGAGTTACTTCTTTCTAAGAAACAATCCTCACCCATTCTGTACAGCCCAAATTCTTTGTTTTCAGATGCATGAATTTACATTTGGCTGATTTACAACATACATAATTTGTGCTCAGCATGTCGTATTACCTAGATTAACCCCTGTAAGTGACACATCTTCATTATTCCTTACCATCCCATGACCTTTAGCATCTGCAAATTTCATCAGAAATGCTTTAATATGTTTTTTGAGATCTTCAGTAAACATAGATGCCTTCTGGCTGAGAAATGATCCCCACTAGAAACACTCCATTTGCTGATAATACTTAATGAACAACTAAATTTTTAGAACTGCTGTATTTTCTCACATACAACACATCCTGGAATAAGATACATGCCTTGTTTTTGAAAGGCAGAATGAAGGTAAAAAGATATTTCCTTGTAGTAACTGAGTAGCAGCAGCTAGGGATCCCAGCCTACTCATTGGTTTGTTCCTGCATATGGATTGGGTATGGACTTTACTTCCACTTTCACCTGACCAAAGCTATTTAGCTGAAACTACAAGCAGTTACCAAATTTTCTTGCATATAATGTGCAGTCCAATTTCAAGCAGCTGTTTTTTTAAAAACAAAGAATGTTTATGTAAGAAAATATAGTATTAGTTAACCAGTTCTTAATTAATTTAGTGTATCCCTGATCTTTGATAGTGTTAATTTGTTTAACTACAAAGTTTCTTTGTATGGATGATGCAGTGTGCCCTCACCTTCATTTTAAATCTTCTGCTCCTGTTTCCCAGTCTTCCAGTCCCAGATGACCATTGACCATCTGCAACTTATGGAAATACCATATGTGTAAGAATAACATGGGCTAGGACAAACTTAGTTTTTAAAACACAGCAAACTATAAGGTCTTATTCAGTGTACAAAATGCAGTATACAATACTTTGAGTTTTTGTCAAAACATAGGATTTAAACAATCACTGAATAAGCAGCATCTTTGCTTCGGTGTATGATGCATCTTATCAAGGTAGAATAAAGGTTGTCCCATATTTCAGCAACAATAAAGTAAAGGATCAGGTAGTGTAAACTTATGCTTATTACAGGATATAATATTAGTTCCTGAATTACTAAAAATCCCATCTCTCTTTTGTGCTCATATCTGGATTGGATTAACATATTTCAAAGCCATGACCTCATGTCAATACTCTAGTATTGTATTGCTTTTGTTATAATTTATTTTGCAGGGTTGATAATTAGTAAGCATGTATTTAGCATATTTAGTTTTCAACTATTAAAAAAAACAAACAACCTTTCCTTTAAGATTACTTAACTGCCCTTTGGAAGTACAATGATGTTTGACTGCTAATTTATCTTGATCTATCCAGACACTATCTGCCCTATGGGAAACACTTAAAACTTCCCAGCCTTCACATATACCAGCACTGGGAAAACACCAGCCATACAACCTGTGTTGCTGGAACAGACAATTCTCTTTAGGTAGCTGATATGTGCTACTGACTTCCTACTCTGTGAGGTAATGAAAAAATTACTATTTGATAGATATGTCACTGCAATGTTTTACAATCTCTTACATATTACAATAAAGTAATGTTCAACTGGCAATGATAATCTGAGGCATACAGAGAAACAATAAAGAGGGCCCAACCTGCTTTCATAGAGAATTTAGAATTCTACACATCAGTTAAAGTTGATGTGAAAAACACAATCACAGATGGTGTGTGTCGCTGATTCATCAGACATCCTTTCTTGAGTAGACACATGAAATTCCTGATTTAAAATTAAACACTAAGAAAACCTTTAAAAAAATTATGGCTTTTGTATAAACTGACAAAGGACAGGAAATTGAAAGTTAAGGTTAAGTCTGACACTCTCTGTCCTCCAACTTAGGTTGGTGTGTGTGTGTGTATGTGGTGTGGTGTTGCCAGGGGGGAAGATGAAAAAACACCAGCATAGTCCACATTTAGTATATATTGTTCAAAGAATAAATGGCTTTTTTTCCTTGGAAAAAGCATGAAAAATCTGGATATATATACAGAGCAATATAGGAAAAGCCAGTCAAGAGTCTGCAATGTGCTAAGTATATTTTATACTGTTTCCCCGAGTTGAGAGATAGGATGAAAACTCCAAAGAATGTTTCTTAGCAGGACAGTAGTTTTCCCTCATGTTACTGTATCAACTGTTCTCCATTTTAAAAGACAACACCTAGCAATTGGAGGAGTGTTCCATTTCTATACATATTCCTTATAGGTGTGTTCACATACATACTGCTTATCTGAAGTGAAACCCAGTTAGATTTTTGCACAGGAACTACCTTTTTCTCACATGTATAGTACACACCTTGATTTCGAAGGGGAGACTAAAGGGGAGAAAAAACCTTCAGTCAAGGTAAATAAGTAGCAGCAACAAGGGAGTCAAGCTAGTTCTCAAGGCTGCTGCCAGCCCTGCATACCAGTTGGGCCTGCGAACTGACTTGGTGCACTGGTCCAAGGCAACTTGTTGAATCCAACCATACATTCTGGCTCTGGAACAATATACCAGGTTAGACCCAGTGCACTGTTTTGGATCACATGCTGGGTCCCAGACTTGGTGCACAATAGGGATGTGAGAAGCAGGCCCTATTCGACTCTTATTCGGCCCGAAGCAGGGACAGTGATTCAATTAACTGATCCAGATCACTGTCCCTGATTTGATTCAGCTGAATCTGAATCTGAAGATTCGCTGCTGATTCAGAAAGTCAGTGATTTGGACATAGACACAGCTTTAAAAGTTTTTTCTACATACCTTGAGGTACCCAGTGTGGTGGGAGAAACCTCCCTAAGGTCCGTTGTCTAGCTGTAATTTGATTGACAGACAACGCGGGTAAAGAAAGACAGCTGTTTATTTGCTCGAGCAAAGACCATAAAGCCAGCAAAAGGCAAAATGGCCCCCCCTCAGGGGTGAGGCGATCTTTTATACTTCTTACAACAAAGCAAGACTATATGGTTAACAAAAAGCAATACTTGGGGCGGTGCTCTACAAATCTTTGTAACAGTATATTTCTATTAAGCTGAACTAGCACTTTTAAAAGCTAAAAGTTAAGTAACAGTAACATTATAATATGTTAGCAAAACCTTACACAGTAGAAGATACTCCTCAAGGACGCAACCAGTGTACACCCAGAACAATGGTTTCTCTGTCTTATCTTACTTCTTGCTGTAGCTGATTTTTTTAGCACACAGACACAGATTCACTTTTTAACTCAGAAAATGCTTGGTGCAGTTAAAATGATTACTTGACACAAACAAAGGCCTAGCTATCATTCTGCCTTGTGGTCAGCTGCATTGCTAGGCCACAGGTCATGCCTTGTATTCAGCTGTAAAGCTAATACTTCTTAATAACCCAAATTATTGTAAACCTAACAGTATGCTTTCAGAAAACTATTCTATTTCAGGGTAATAACAAACCTGCGCACTACAACCCCCACTTTGTTCCAATTTTCCAGAGGAAATTTTGGAACACACTTTTAGGTATTTAACTTCTTGTGGGGTTAGGTTTTGATGATTGATGCTGGATATTTGTACAAACTGACCATACATTTTTACTTGCCTTTGCATAAACTGTTGTCCTAGAGAGCATAGACACTGAAAACAGCACAACAGGCAGATTATAGTTATAACAATTCCAATTAAGCTTAATACAAAAGGTTTAAGCCATCCTGTAAGGGAAGGCAACCAATTTGTGAGCCAACTAAGAGATGTATCTTTGGGGATTTTTGCTATATCTTCGGCTTTTTGGATATGGACAGCTGCATCATTGAGGTGGGTTTGTACTATTGTAAAAGAACTGTTAACCCAAACGCAACATTCTGGTCCGATAACTGCGCAAGCTCCCCCTTGAGCAGCGAGGAGAAAATCAAGGGCTATGCGGTTTTGAATTACCATTTGTTGGAGTTCTTCTTGGGTGTCAGCCAAGGCAGCAACGGCCTTCGAGAGTTCCTTGTGACCTTCACTGAATTCATGAGCCATAATTTCTATCACAGCTTGTAGGCGTAGTGTAAATCTTTCAAGACAAGCAGTGCCTATTCCTGGGAGTATACCTGCTAAAGAACACCCAACTAACACTCCTTTGGTAAGCGGAGTTTTTTGATATTTATCTACTATATCACAGCTTTCTTGCAAATCCCTCTTGTTTTGCCACCTGCCCCGTGGAAGGTGCGTGGCGAAGGACGTAGAGGGTTTTAGCATTGCCGGATAGCAGATACCTTTTCCTTTGGCAGGGATTTTATGGTAGGCGTGGGAGCCACAGACCCAGTATTGTCCTTTTAAAGCAGCGAGGTTTGAATACTTAGGAGGTATTCGGCCCCCGTTTCCTAATCCTAGCACCCCACGTTCACCCTTTGATTTAAAGGAAGGATTTGCAGTTCCATTGAAGAAGCATTGTCCCCGGGAGGTATCAGTGTACAAACAATACCACAAGGCATTATTTAAAGAGGAGATGGGGGTGCAGATAGGATTAGTGCCCTTGGTTAAATTTTTGCTGCTGTAGAAATCATTGTAAGAGCTGCAATAGGTAGGAGTTGCTGTGTTATTATTACGCCAGTTTCCTCCACTAGAACTAGTAAAATAGTGGTGACATATGCTTGTGCCTAAATTAATGCAGTTTGATACTGAGCAGTTTACATAGAAACACCAATCTCCAACAACAGGCTTTACTAAAAGGAACTCCTGCTGACTTTGGTTCCAAGCTTGGTTATTAGAGGGGTTTAAAAGTGACTCGATGGGGCCCAAGGGGATGGGAGTCATAGGAATGCCTCCTTGAGTGTGGAGAGGAAAATGACTGCACACCCAACAATCACTTTGGTTTTCTGCTTTAGCGGCTCTCTCAACGTATTGGAGGTACATATTATTATCAGAGATGTGGGCAACATTAGGTTTAAGAGTAGTCTTAGCCTGAGGAGACTCTGCAAATTGTTTGAAAACTGGGTGGCTTTATACAATATTCTGTTTCATAAGTAAATACCCGAACTTTTGCTGAACTACAGCAATGTGAGGGAGGATATCAACAGGCAATGTTGACCTTCCCGTCTATATCAGAGAGTTCAACTGAATCGCTTATCCAGACAGGAAAACCTCGGGCACCAGGATTAGCACATCTGCAGCAACTGGCAGCTATAGCCGACCCCTGTGAGAGACTTATTTCTCCAGCAAAGAGAAAGATTAGAAATAACATAGTTATAAAAACCATATTATAACCAAAATCAGCACAAACAGTATGCACAACCCTGCAGCTCCAATAACTGATCTTCTGGGACATGTTACAGTTTCAAAGTGCTCAGTTTCAGCTGATCCAAAAGTGTTTAGAGGATGCAGTACTTGGAGTTCAGTGCTCTCTGGGCTGGGCAGGACCCCAAAAGGGTGACAGTTCATTAGTGGACCTTGGTTAGTTTGAGTTTTATATTATCTAACGGGCTGCAGGTCCAGGAGGTGTTTGTTTTTATTTTTTTGTCTGCTTCTGGCTCACCCTTGTCGCGGTCAGGTGGGCGTGCGGTGCTCCCACGAAGTCCGCAGTTGTCTTCTTCTGTCTTCCCCTTTTCCAGGTCAGGGAAGCTCACATTGGAGCCGATCCTGAGCTCTGGTGAAACTTCTGTTTTCTTTGTACGAGTATAATGAATCCAGTTGTCCTTCTCTGCTACTTTTATGGCGGTGTGGGAGGTGAGGAGGACTTGATACGGTCCTTGCCACTTAGGTTTAAGGGGAGACCGTTTCCAAGTTTTTACATACACCCAGTCTCCAGGCTGGATGCGATGTGCTGGGACATCGGCAGGGAGGGGTTGTCTTAAAGCAGCATACCTATGGAGAGATTTTAACTGAGACTGTAGAGATAAAATATAAGAGGTGAGTCCTTCATCGCCTAAAAGAGAAGAAGTGTGAGCTGGTAGTAAGGGAAAATGTTGGGGAACAGGGTGTCCAAACAGCAGCTCGTAAGGGCTGAGCTTTAGTTTTTTCCTGGGGGTAGTTCTGATGGACATAAGGGCCAGTGGGAGAATCTTAGTTCATTTTAACCCGCTCTCAGCACATAGCTTTCCAATTTTTTGTTTCAGGGTCTGATTCATTCTCTCTACTCGTCCTGAGCTTTCTGGGTGCCAAGGGGTATAGAATTTCCATTCTATTCCTAGGCAGCTGGCCAGTGTTTTGTTTATATTAGCAGTAAAATGCAATCTTTGATCGCTTTCAATGATACGTGGAGGACCAAACCTGGGTATAATTTCATTAAGGAGTATTTTTACTACTTGTTGTGCTGTAGCTCTTCTGGTGGGGAAAGCTTTTACCCACCCCATGAGTTGGTCAACAATTACTAGAAGGTTTTTGTACCCATTGTTTTTAGGCATATCAGCAAAATCTATTTGTAGTCTTTCAAAGGGAGTATAAGCCCAGGGGCGGGCCCCAGGGGGTCCTGATTTTTCTCCTTTGATATTAAACTTTTTGCATATACTGCAGTGTTCTAAAAGCCTTTTTGCTTCCTGGTAGACTCCGGGTGCGTAGAACAGCCTGTTAGTGATAGTGGCAAGTTTTTCACAACCTAAATGCTCGCTTTGTTGGAGTTGTTGCAGATAACGTTTAAGAGCTGCTTTAGGTAACACTATCCTTTCATCTGGCAATTGCCATATTCCATCTTTTTCACAGGTGGCTTCTGCCGCTTTCCATCTCTGTTGTTCTAAAGGTGGTGCAGACTCGTACAATTTTGGCTCTAGCAATATTCCCAAATATGCCTTTGACTGAGGAATTTGAGCTTGGAAGGCTAGGGCGGATAGTGGTTGTAAGGCTGCTGTTTGAGCTGCAGCATCGGCCAGGGCATTGCCTTTTGAGACTTGATCTCCCTTTTTGGTATGGGCTGGGCAATGCATTACAGCTATGGCTTTTGGCAACATTATAGCTTGTAGGAGATCATTGACTTGTTTAGCATTTGATATTTTAGTTCCAGAAGCTGTCATAAATCCTCTCTGTTTCCACAATTGTCCAGTGGCATGACAGATTCCAAAGGCATACTTAGAATCAGTCCAAATATTTATAGAGTGGCCCGATGCTAATTGACAAGCTCGTGTAAGGGCAGTAAGTTCAGCCGCCTGTGAGCTCAACTGCCCAGGCAGTGGTTCAGCTTCAAGTACTTCAAATGGAGTTACTACTGCATAACCCGTTTTTTTAACTCCATTTACTAATTTTGAAGAGCCATCTACAAAAAAAATCAGGTTAGGGTTGTTTAAGGGTAAGTTACTAAGATTTACCCTGGGTTTGTCTGAAAATGCTGCAACTTGAAGGCAATCGTGGGAGTTTGGTTCCCCGTCGCTGGGTAGAGGTAATAGAGTAGCAGGATTCAGGGTATTGCATCTCTCTATGACCAGGTTTGTAGCCATTAAAAGTGTGGTTTCATACTTGTTCATTCTCTGATGAGAAAAATGTTGAGTATTTTTCTGGAGGAGAAGGAGGGCTACTTTATGTGGAGCCTTTAGGATAAGGGGATATCCGAGGACTAATTCCTGGGCTTTTTCGACTATGGTTGCAGCTGCTGCCACTGTGCGAAGGCAGCCTATTCCCCCCTTTGCCACTGGATCTAATTGTGTAGAGAAGTAAGCTGCGGGCAGCTTTATGATCTCAAAAGACTGGTTTTTCTGCATCTTTTGTTTTTTTATCTTCCTTTTTTCTTTTTTTTCATTAAAAGTTTTAGTAGCAATGGCTAAGATTTTTTTCCATGGATTTACCCTTAACACCCTCAGTGTTATGTTGGAGCTTTTTTTTTAATATCTTTGCTAGCCTGACTTATGAATACAAGTCTTAACACAGGCAAAGTGGCAGGTGTCTCGGGGTCCATGTTTCCATACTGACGTATAGCTTTACAGAGTCTTTTAAAATAGTCTGAAGGGTGTTCTTCGGGACCCTGAACAGTAGCTGTCACTTTGGACCAGTTTGTAGTTTTATCTCCTGCTTTCTTTAATCCTTCTAAAATGCTGTCTTTCAGCATTTCTATTGAATTTTGCCCCCTTTCCTGATTGTAATTCCAATTCGGATTTTGCCTGGGCACGCCATTAGGCATGGGGTGGTTTTCATGGGGCTGATCGGCTAGAAACTTGAGTCTTCTCTTCCGTAGTTAAGAGGCTTTCGAGAAGCTGCGTGACATCTGACCAGGAGGGGTTATGAGTCATGAAAATGGTTTTGAAGCGTCTTAGAACTACTTCGGGATCATCTCTGAGCCTGGGGGTGTTTTCTTGCCAGTTTAAGAGGTCTGTGGTGGAGAACGGAGCGTGTGTCCAGTGACTGATAACTTCTCCACCCTCGCCAGGCACAGGGTATTCTCTTAGAGGTAACTGAAGTGCAGGCTTAGACAATTTTTGACGAGTGCGATTTGAAATCGGAGTGGAACTGGAATCTGGAGAGGGATCTCTGGACCCATCTCCAGATCCGGGACTCGGGGATTCCGAGAGAGACAATCGAGGTGATGCCTCCCGAAGACTTCCCAGTCCCTCGGCCGGCCCAGGGGCAATGTTTTGGGGTTCAAACATTTGGGGTGGTATCAATGGTAGGTTAGGGAGCCTAGGCATGGGTCTGTAATCATCTTCTGAATATGATGGTGGTGCAGCAGGTTTTGGATATAGAAGGGGAGCTAACAGATTTGAAAAAGGTGCAGGGGTCTGGGAAGCTAAAGGTTTTAATTGCTTGCTAGCAACGTTGTCCCATAAATACCAATAACTAATTTGGCCAGGGCGGAGGTCCTCCAAGATCTTTCGTAAGGCAGCCAGGTGATTTAGGTCAAATGATCCATATTCTGGCCATTATCTTCCCAAATCTAACTGGGACGTATAAGACGTCCAATTAGTTAAACAGAGTTCTGCCATACGAGACTTGGACAGTTCCGCCCGTCCCTCCAAATGTTTCCAATTCTTAATCATAAAATCTAGGGGTGAATCAGGAATAACTTTCCCTAAACCGGAACCCATGATTATATCCAAGCACAAGCAGTCTTATTTCCCTAAGTTCTACCTGCCTAGAAGCTGTTTCGTCCACGTACAACAACCGGTGTTCTCGGACCCCACTGGCTTTCTCCGTGAGGAGGGGCGTCTTGAGTCCGAGACCCTAGTCATTGGCCGTTATAACAGCATTTCTACCTTATATCTGTGTCTTTCGCCTTTCGGCGAGGCTGCTGGCTCTATCAGCGTTTAAATCAGCAGACAGATACCCTCAAAGACTGCTTCCAGAGACCTCTAGAGGTAAAACCAGAAAACCAGAAACCAGATAGAAACCAAAAACATACCTGACCTGAGGTACTCGCTGGTACCGTTCCTTTACCCGACTTGAGGATCCCGCCTTATTGGTCCTGAGGGGACCGTCCACCTCCCGAGACTAACCCAATAGGTGAACTCACCTGGTGCGCGCTGGGGTGTCGGGGGATGGAGGTCTCCAAAGGCGTCAAGCTAGATGGGTCCCATCTGGGGTGCCAAATTGTGGTGGGAGAAACCTCCCTAAGGTCCGTTGTCTAGCTGTAATTTGATTGACAGACAACGCGGGTAAAGAAAGACAGCTGTTTATTTGCTCGAGCAAAGACCATAAAGCCAGCAAAAGGCAAAATGGCCCCCCCTCAGGGGTGAGGCGATCTTTTATACTTCTTACAACAAAGCAAGACTATATGGTTAACAAAAAGCAATACTTGGGGCGGTGCTCTACAAATCTTTGAAACAGCATATTTCTATTAAGCTGAACTAGCACTTTTAAAAGCTAAAAGTTAAGTAACAGTAACATTATAATATGTTAGCAAAACCTTACACAGTAGAAGATACTCCTCAAGGACGCAACCAGTGTACACCCAGAACAATGGTTTCTCTGTCTTATCTTACTTCTTGCTGTAGCTGATTTTTTTAGCACACAGACACAGATTCACTTTTTAACTCAGAAAATGCTTGGTGCAGTTAAAATGATTACTTGACACAAACAAAGGCCTAGCTATCATTCTGCCTTGTGGTCAGCTGCATTGCTAGGCCACAGGTCATGCCTTGTATTCAGCTGTAAAGCTAATACTTCTTAATAATCCAAAGTATTGTAAACCTAACAGTATGCTTTCAGAAAACTATTCTATTTCAGGGTAATAACAAACCTGCGCACTACACCAGCGCGGCTGGTGAACTCTGCGATGCCAGGGCAGATGAAGCTCCCCACAGGAGCGCAGGAGGATCCTCCACATGCTTGGCAGCAAACCCAGAAGCACAGGCCCCGCCGCCGCACCCTCCCTCCCCGCCCCTGGCTTGGTGATTGACTACGGGGGGACCCCAGGAGTCACCAGTCACTGAGCTGGGGGAGCGCAGAAGGAGCCCCTGCGCGCTCCCCAGCGGAACCAGAAGTGGACCAGAAGTGCTTCTGGTCCACTTCCGGGTCTGCTGCCAAGCGCACTAGGGAGCCCCCCGCACTTCTATGGGATGCTCCATGTGCCCCAGCACCGCAACATTCATGAGTCGCCTGCTACCTAGAGGTATGTAGAAAAAACATTTAAAACTGTGTCCAAATCTCTGAATCTTCCTGAATCTCTCCAAATTGATTCGGAGGGTTCCGATTTGATTTGGAGAGATTAAAGGGTCCTCTGATTCAATTCGGATTTGGAGATTTGGCCACCGAATCGGACCGAATATCTGCCAAATCAAATCAAGGACCGAAGCTTCGCGCAGCCCTATTGCACAGCCCCGGGGGCAGTGCATGAGGTTGGATCCATCAAGCGGCTCTGGAGCCAGTGTGTGGCTCCAGACACAGTATATAGTCCCAGGCTTGGTGCACTGGGTCCAACCTAGCACATGGCTCCACAGCCAGCATTTAGGTCAGACTTGGCACATTGGGTTCAGGGCTATGTGCTGGGTCAGACACAATGTACCAAGTCCAGCCACTTACCAACCCCAATCCAGCATACACCTGGGGTGAGGAGCTTCCCATGGGTCCAGAAATGGATGTGGTGGTGGGAAGAGGGATCAGTGGCAGCATTAATTGCCACAGCTCCAAGAACCATGACAATTAATGCTGCCACTGCTTCACCTTCTTCCCCACCTCAATTCCAAACCAATGGGAATCTCTTTTCCTTGAATATAATGCACGCCCCAACTTTCCCCAGCTGATTTTAGGAAAAAAGGTGGAGGCTATATGCAAGAAAATATGGTATATAGAGCTTTACAAATCACAACTGAGTTGCAAGAGAATTTACACAGAAGCAACGATTTTTATCCATGCACTGCATCTGCACTATTTGCTTCAGTACACTTATATCTGTGTACAACCTACTATCTAAAAACGCCATTTTAAACTTGACTCTTGAGATAACAAATAACAAGTTTGCAGGTGAACTACTTAGTGTCTTGATCTGTCCAATAGACTTTGGATCAGGCCCTTAAATTTAATGCTACAGGGTGCATTGGAATGCCTTAATATCTGCTCAATTGGAAACTGAGCTAAGCATGAAGCAGCCTTAAGCATCTTGAATCATAACCACAAATCTGAAGTCCAAGTTTATTTCTAGGCTTGTTTTAAATCCAGACTTTTAAAGAAGTTGTTATGGTGACAGGGGAACAAATATTTGATAGAAAGAATTTGCTGGATTGCTGACCAAATGGAGACATATGTCAGCCAATTCTATGATTCTATGATTCAATTGCAACTCTGCTACCAAGTAAATACATGCTGTAAAGTTTATAAATCCATTTCATTTATAATTCCGTTCTCATGCTACTTTATATCTTTCTCCTTCAGGACGGAAATGCACTGTGTGGTCTTAGCCAAGAAGTGAACCATGTGTCAAAGATTGAAGAAATCTGTTACTAGTGTGAGTTACAGATGGCTGAGAAAAACAATTTTAGTTTTCTTAAAACCTATTGCCTTGCTACTTTTTCCTCTCTAACCCAGATAATTGGAAACGGAGGAACTTTGAGACATAGTCCTCTGTGTGGTAGAGAATGTGCACAATTAAGTTGGTAAGGCAGAGGCAGAAAAGTACAGAGCGAATATGTGGTCAGAAACCACTACCCATCATAAGCAAAAAATATCAGATAAGAATGTTGGGAAATATGAACAAAGCTCCACCCCTTTTTGACATCTCATTTCATGTTCTGCCTAGTATATTTAAGTGTTTCCATGTTTCTGGGTGATTTTGGAACAACTAGCATGAATGCAGTTGCCACTGAAAACACAAAAAGCATGGTCTTTCCAAAGAACACTGCATTATCTTGGAGGACTGGAAGAAGGCCAATGTGGTGCCTATCTTCAAGAAAGGGAGGAAAGTGGATCTGGCAAACTACAGGCCCATCAGCCTGACCTCTTTCCCAGGGAAGGTGTTGAAAAAGATTATCAAAGAGGCCATCCTTAACAGACTGGCTGACGGCAACATCCTGAGGGATAGCCAGCACGGGTTTGTTGTGGGTAGGCCTTGCTTGACCAATCTCATTTCCTTTTACGACCACGTGACCTATCACCTGGACAAGGGGGAAGAAATTGATGTCATATATCTTGACTTTAAAAAAGCCTTTGATCTGGTATCCCATGATCACCTCTTGGCAAAACTGGCTGACTGTGGCCTCGGACTCACCATGATCCACTGGCTGGGGAATTGGCTCCGCGGTAGGACCCAGACGGTGGTGGTTGACGCAAGTCAATCATTGTGGTGCGCGGTGACCAGTGGGGTCCCTCAAGGCTCTGTCCTTGGGGCTATGCTATTTAACATGTTCATTAACAATGTGGACATTGGAGTCAGAAGCAGACTGGCCAAGTTTGCCGATGACACCAAACTCTGGGGTAAAGCATCCATACCTGAGGACAGGAGGGTGATCCAGGCAGATCTCGATAGGCTCAGGAAATGGGTAGATAAGAACCTGATGGTGTTTAATACTGAAAAATGCAAGGTTCTCCACCTTGGGAAGAAAAACCCGCAGCATGCTTATAGGCTTGGCAGTGCTACACTGGCTGGCACTACAGACGAAAGGGACTTGGGGGACATGATTGACCACAAGATGAACACAAGCCTTCAATGTGATGCTGCAGCTAGTAAAGCAAGCAAAATGCTGGCTTGCATCCATAGATGCTTCTCAAGCAAATACCAGGACGTCATTCTCCCACTGTACTCGGCCTTGGTGAGGCCACAGCTGGAGTACTGCGTCCTATTTGGGCTCCACAACTCAAAAAGGATGTGGAGAAGCTTGAGAGAGTCCAGAGGAGAGCCATGCATATGATCAGACGTCAGGAAAACAGACCTTATGATGAGAGACTGAGAGCCATGGGACTCTTCAGCCTGGAAAAGCGCAGGCTCAGGGGCAATCCGATGGCCACCTACAAGTTTATCGGGGTGCTCACCAGGATCTGGGGGAACGTTTGCTTACCAGAGCACCCCAGCGGATGACGAGGTCAAATGGTCATGAACTCCTCCATGACCATTTCAGGCTGGACATAAGGAAGAACTTCTTTACTGTCCGAGCCCCCAAGGTCTGGAATAGACTGCCGCTGGTGGTGGTTCAAGCACCTACTTTGAACGCCTTCAGGAGACATTTGGATGTTTATCTTGCTGGGATCCTACGATCCCTGCTGACTTCCTGCCCCTGGGCAGGGGACTGGACTCGATGATCCTCCAGGGTCCCTTCCACCCCTAGTGTCTATGAATCTATGACTCTTCAGAGGTAGGAAGAAACTGTGTGTAGAAAATTGAGGAATGTGTGCTTTGGGGGGAGGGGAAGGGCATGAAAGGTGCCTCAAATTTCTTTTTTGTAACAATTTGCGAATGTCAAGGTTTTTCTTAAGAAAATATACTTTTCCTCATCAGTTGCCATTGACCTTGATGACTGAACAAGTGTAAATTTGAGTCCTAATCTCACAATAGTGTAAAATGATAGTTCATGTGAACAAGCAACATCAGTATCAATCAAAATCAAAATTTAATTTATCTGAACATTGTCTTTTTCAAATTTAAAAAAAAATCCCCATTTTTGTTATTGAAATGGAATAGGTTCAAGCCTCTACAGAGATGTTGTAGAACCACACTGACCCACAGCTGTACTGAAGTGTTCAGTAACAGTACAACAGGCAAATCCCTGAACTCTGAGTCACTGCAGCTTTAAAAGTCACTGCAGCCTTCTAACAAAAATGGCCACTTTAACTTCTCTTCTTTTTTTTGCTGACCGAAAAAGAAAAATGTAAGTTGTGACCCAGATATGTCACACAAATATTTAAATTATGGAAAGAAACTACTCTAGAAAGAAACAACAGTATGTAAAAAATTACACCTACTTACTCATCAGATCTTCTCCCTGTATCTGCAGCCATATTTGCTGACTTAAGTTACAAGGACTAGGTTTCTGTTGTGTTTTTTTAATTCCTGCTAGCCCTGCAGAACTAATACAGCTGAGAGAGAAGTGAAATGTATGGAATCTTCCACACCAACTTCTCACATTCGCCTATGAAGCTCTACTGGGCAGCATAGGTACATCTAAGGGTATACTCTAGGCAAGTAAAATTAAGGGACTATTTGAGCCTGTAGATTATTTGATAAATTAGAGACCCACATTTTGTTTCATTAGAGACCAAGTCACAAGGCTGGCAGCCAAGGGAAATGACCCTCCCCCCCAATGCATTATTTGTGAACTCAGCACTCTTGATTTGGAAATCGCTGACACCTTCAAGCAGCTGTTTCATATCAAAACCGCTCTTGCAGTCTGGATATTGTCCAAGCTTACCCTTTTGTTGGGGTTTGCCTTTTTTTACCTTAAATGACAAATAATCTAGATGCCAGTCTCCTAGGGCCAGCTGGTCCTATGTTTTTTTTCCCTGCTGTTAGGTCACTTTCTATTACTGTTTGGTCTGAGTGTATTTGTGCTGGAACTATGAGAATACAGTGTGAACTATTGTCAGACCCAGTAATGAAATCAATGAGACTAAAGATTTTGGAGATGTAGCTTATTTCTTGAGACTACTTGAATCTTTAGGGAAAAGCTGCTCATCTCCAAACAGTGTGTAAACATCTCAGGTAACCTTAAGTTTGAGCCTTCCTATTGGCTCCTTCAAAGGGAAATCTTCTTATTCTCCTCCTATTCCTGGGATGTGAGCTGCTATTTTGCCTCTTTCCATCTCCAGTCTCACATTTCTGGTACCTCCTTTCACACCAAATTCCTACACTGTCCTGACTCTCCTCTTTGCCTTACACACTCCTGACCTCTCATTCCCCACTCTTCCTCTGCACCACACACCTCCTGTGCTAGGATTCAAACATGCTGAAAAAATAGATGGTGGCTATTTAGGACATGGGAAGTTTAATTAGTTGGAAGACAGAAGTGGGGAAATTGCTCTGTTGCAAACCTTGAATATTCAGGTCCAGATTCTTCTTCTGAGGAGGCTGAGGGAGCTGTGCTTATTTAGTCTGGAGAAGAGAAGACTGAGAGGAGATTTAATAGCAGCCTTCAACTACCTGAAGGGTGGTTCCAAAGAGGATGGAGCTAGACCAGGGGCAGGCAATTATTTTGGGCAGAGGGTCACTTACTGAGTTTTGGCAAGCCATTGAGGGCCACATGACAGGCAGCCGGGGCAGATAAATATTAATTTTCTAAATTTTTTAGGGGTCCCGTGGACCAGAAAGAATGGCCTGGCAGCCCACATCTGGCCCACGGGCCACATTTTGCCTGCCCCTGAGCTAGACTGTTCTCAGTGGTGGCAGATGACAGAACAAGGAGCAACAGTCTCATGTTGTGGCAAGGGTAGTTTATGTTAGATATTAGGAAAATTTTACATTGGGAGAGTAATAAAGCACTGGAACAGGTTAGCCAGAGAGGCAGTGGACTCTCCATCCTTGGAGGCTTTTAAGACCTGGCTATCAAAGCCTTGGCTGGGATGATTTAGTTGGGGCTGGTCCTGCTTTGAGCAGGGGGTTGAACTAGATGACCTCCTGAGGTCCCTTCCAACACCTAACTTCTATGATTCTGTTATATTTCCTAAGTAGTTAAAGTATGGAGCAGAGTTTCTGCTACCTTCTGTTTTAGCAGCTTTTGATACCAATTGACTCCAAAACTTCTCAGTGTTTTGGTGGGTGAGTTTACACTGGAATTTTAACTGCCGGGTTTCTAGCAGTTAAAGTTTCCAGGTGTCTACAGTTTAACACACAAACAGCTGTTTGTTAGTTTTTTAAAAAAGACACTTCCCAAAAGATATGTGTTGCATATGCTTAACCCTAACTCCAGATTTCTAAATTTCCAGGTCACAATTTTGGCCTTGACAATAATCTCTCTAGAATTTGCAGGGACCCCAGCAAGGCCTGCAAAAGCTATGTGAATGTACTCCAGCATGCCCCTTGGTGTAGGTCTCATGATTATGATGCATCCTTCCTCAGCTTTGCTCATATGAGGCCCAGATGAGACACAGAGTATGGCTGATTTTCTTTTTAGGTGTTAAATCCAAGAGGAAAGCAATTAGGGCTCGTGGTAGTGGTGATCCCTTTTATTAGACCAACTAGATGTTTGCAAAAAATTAAGATATTTTTGGCAAACATCTAGTTGGTGTAATAAAAGATATCATTTCTACTAGCAGTCCTGATTGTTTTTTCCTCTAGCCCAGTACGGCCACAACCTGGCTAGAAACCCACCCGGCTCCCCTGACAGACAATGACGCTAGACTGCTGGGATTAGGCCCCGCCCAGCGGACCCAGAGGAGGCCCCCGCCTCCCGCCCTTGGGGGGGGGCGGGGCCTGGCTGCTCCCACGTGACTTCTCCCCCTAGACCCATTGCTCCAAGCGGTCGGAATGCGGGGCCAACTATCAGCCGCCCCGAAGTTGGGCCGCGCTGTGCAGGGGGATCTGCCAGCTCATAAGGCGCACGCATGACACCCTAGTCACATAGCGCCTAAGTCCTTCCTTCCCTACAGGGCTCATTGCCCGGCTTTAATAGCCAGTCCCCCGAACCCTTCTGCAAAAACTTCGGGTTAGCTTCTGGTTGGCCCTGGCTCCTGGCACCTCCCGCGTCTGGGTTCAGGCCGGCAGAGCTGACCTTGGGGAACTATACCACCGCGCTGCTGAAGGGCGGGGGAGGCGTAGAATCAACATGACCCCTCTCTCTTATCATCATTATTATTATGATTTAAAGCGGCCCGGGAGGAGCCAGCAGGGCGGTTCGTCGTCCTCCCCCCCCCCGGCGACGTGGTTCTTCCCGTCCCCCGCCCCGAGCACAGTGGTGCGGCCGAGCCCGGTCACGTGCCCTTTCCTTTCCGCTGCGTGCGCTCGTGGAGTGACTGTCATGGCAGCCCTACTGCGTTCGGTCCGCTGGTTCGGCGCCGCCTGGCCCCTCGTCCGGCCTGCGCCGCGCCTCCCCGCCAGGTGAGTGCTGGGGTGGGGGCGGCCAGCGCCTGTCCGCCTTCTCCCCACCCCGCCCGCTGCCGGGGCCGGGGCCGGGGCCGGGGCACTCTCAGGCCGCACGCACGTGGCGGCCCGGCCCCTGTTGTCCCCAGCCCCTTCCCCGTTGGGTCAGGTGCTTTGAGTGCCGCGAGAGCTACTCCCTGGCAAGAGGGGGAGCTTCCTTTTCTGCCGCCTGTTGGAAGCAGGCGGGTAGGGGCCTTTAGAGGGCATCTTGTCCAGCCACGTGGTTGAGGCCGCATCACCCGTCTGCCAACTATCCCATACAACTGTAATATAACGTCTAACAGCTCCCAAACTCTGGCAGATTGCACACCCTCGATTTGAGAGGATGCAACCTTTGAGTAGCACCAGCACGTTTTTGTCAGGTCAAGTAATGATGATACATTTGTTCATGCCTACCACTGATAGGCTGTGTGTGCACTGCTGGTGGTACATGTACCACAGACTGGGAACAGCTGCTCTGGGAGATGAATCAGAAAGGTGAAATAAAAAGATTTTAGAGACATGGCTGCATGTGGAGCCATTTCAGGATAACTGCAGCTGCTCCTGATGAGGTTCATTTGTATCTGTAGCAGGTCCAGCCAGGGCCACAGGTGAAGGTGAAAAGTTGTCTATTATCTTTCTTGGAGTCCATGATGCTGAGAGCTGCTTCTTTTGAAATCCTGTTTCTCCCTTTTCCCCTGGCTCAAGGACATAGTGTTCATTGCCTTTTTCCCAGCGAGGCCAAATGGACCCATGCAGAATCCAGTGAGAACCGAGTTGAGTTGATTGATGCTGTGGTGGGTGCTCCTAGTGTTGAGGTAGCTCCTCTTTCTTCCTTAGAGGTGACTTAGCTCCTGTAAGTCACCACTGTGGCTTGTAGCTGCCAGTGGGAGAATCCTAAAGCAGCAGGGCTGGTAGGGACCTCTAGACCAGCGGCTCTCAACCTTTCTTATACCAGGACCCATTTGTAAAAATCAGTGGCCAGTCCTGACCCACTGCCCCCTAGTGTCTAGACCAGGGGGTGGGTGTGTGTGGCAGGATGTGTGGGGGAAACATGGTGGGGCCTAAAGCAGCCCCTTGCAGGCTGGAACTCTACCAGCCTGCAAGGGAAAAGCCTCAGTTTCCCACATTGTTCTCCTTTAGAGGAGAATCCATTTTTAAAATTTGTTTGCAACCCTTTCATATATTCTTGTGACCCACAGGTTGAAAAATGCTGGTCATCTCTTTCAGCTGCCTGCCTGAGACAAGATCATCCCTATGCAAACCATAATCTAACCTCTAGGAGGCGAATTAATCATGTGAAAAAGCAAGATTTAGGGCTTGGCTACACCTGGATCCATTTCAAACTAGCTTCAGCTGCTCTTGACTAGGTTTATCTACAGATGAACTTGCAAATGAACCTTGTGGATTGGAGGGGGGAAACCTGTGGTTTAGTTAATCCACTTTGAAAGCCTGCTTAGCTAACTGGAAACTAAGCTACTTCTATTCTGGAAGAAATCTCAACTCATGGAGTTACTCATGAGTGGGTATTGTGTTTTAAATCGCACTATACTTTAATGTAGATATCTTTCCAGCATTGTATATACAGTCTAATTCCAAAACTTAGAAGATCAACTGCTTTGTAACTGCAGATCACTGAACTCCTGTTGCTTGCATGGCCTCAGTTAAGGCTTTTTGCCTTGTAAGGATGTTGACTGGTTTGTAAAATGTCAAGTTAGTGATAAAATTCACAGAAACAATTTGTTCAGTTTTAATTGTCTGCAGCAGAAGAGACCATTCTCTTTATCCTTCATAACATGCTATAATATAAAAATGGAAGTATGGGGGTGATTCATATGTTAATCTTGTGGAACCATCTCAGAGTTCCCAGATAAGCTCTCACCTTGCGCTAGTGTGAGACCTGCATCTGACAAATTACACTTAATGGAAGGTATACATGAAAACCTCTTTGCAGGCCGAGCTGAAATGCAGAGCTAATCCATCTGAAATCTGGTGTACGCAGTCTAGTTTTTCTTGCAGAATTTCAGATCTTCTGGCAAAACTGAGTGAGCTTCAGAGCTCCTCTGCAGTGACAGAACCCCTTCTTTCTGCTCACAGATCTACCACCTTTCCAATCAGAAGAAAGCTAGTGTTTGCTGCAGCAGTCCCTTTGCCAGCTGTGTGTTTCCAGAGTGTACCGTGCTATTGAGTGGAGCTACTAAAACTGCACTGATGAGTATTTGGTGGTGGGTGGTTGCTGTCTGCTCCTGGAAGTTCTTGGTAGCAAAGTCAATTAGTGTAGACACAGCCTTATTTTTATAGCTTCAATGGCAGTAGAACCGACTGGTTGCTGAATTGCATTGAAATGAGACGGGGGCACCAAACCATCACTGATGTTATTAAAGCAAAACTGGAAGAAGGCAATTTTTTTAATGCGTCTCTGCCCTTTACCACTTGATCTTGCATCCTCTGCAGGCTGGGCTGCATAGAGAGTCTATTTGCTCTAGTGCTCAAATATCAGAATTTCACTTTGGACTGGATCAAGTGCAAGTTCTGAAGTTTTTCTTTTTGTGTTTATTATCTAATTGTCTAAATCCAGTCATTTGAAATGTAGAATACCCATTTAGCTTTTAATTTAGTGAAATTTTTGTTTCTATCAGAGTTCATACCTGGAGATAAACATCTGGATTTCAGCTGAAATCTTCATTCCCCTGTTGTCACTTTACACACGCTGGGTTCAGGGTTTTGCAAAAACTAAGGAACTTACTTGTTTCATAAATATTAAACATGCATGGCATATATGCTTAGGCAACTACTGTATGTCATTTCTGCTGTTCAAGGTTTAACTTAAGGAAGTGGGTATCTTTTGATAAGAAAACTACCCATAATGCAGTGTGTGTTTACACACACTTCAAACTCACCCGTGCATCCCAAGACAACAACATTTTATGATCAGAACCTGAAAATTAATTTTGGAATTTATTCCATGCTATATTAAAAGATATTGAAGAAGCCCTTTCATTTGTGATAGCTAGAAATTGGGCTTAGATCTAGCAAATCCACATCAGGGAATAAATAAGCCCTAAAGGAAATGGGGCAGATATTTTGAAGACCAGAAATTATGGAGGTTTGCCCTTATCTTAAACAACCTTCCCCCCCCCCCCCCCCCCCCCCCAACACCTATTGTTGTAGCGTCAGGCATCACTCAGCTGGGTTTCTGCTAGATGATTCCAGGATTATACGAATTCATCAGGTTTTCTGATGATCCTGTGTTAGTTTCAGTCCCTGTATACATAACTGTAGGGTCTCTAAAAATACCTCCCATCTGCTATGAGGCAACACATTAGAGAATGGGTTAAGAGGCATTTCCTAATATAAACAAGAATTCAAACTTTGAAGAGTTAAATGAGCTGGTTATAATCTGTTAATTGCACGCAGAACTCCTGAAAGAAGGGAGAAGCCAGTGCAGGTTCCCTGTTCTTCCAGTTTATTTGATTAGCAGTGCCTGTTTCCATGAGCAGTAGCTGGAACTTCAGGATAGCTTTTCAGGACCTTCTCAAGTGGAACTTGAAGTAGTACAGTCTTCAAACGCACCCTGAAAATATGGCAGCTTAGGTTCAAGCTCCACTCCTTGAAAAATATCATATGTAGTAAAAAAAAAAAGTACAAATTCTGCTTGGGTAGGTGAATGAATAGACTGTTGCAAAGATGTAAAGTTTAGTTCGCTTATGATTGGCATGAATACTATGCTTAGTCTGAATCATGGGAAAAACAAAACCTTGGCCAGCAGCAGATAGTGGGGAAGAAGTAGAATGAACCACTGCTGCTTCCTGGGAGTGATCACAGATACCTTCAGCAGAAAGTAGATGCCGTAGTCATGAATCTGTTCTTTTTCTCTTGGCAACTAATTTTTTCTGGCTTCATTAATGGCTCTACAGCCCATTTACTTGATATTCTACTCTTGTAGTCAGCCATGCCATGAGTGGGGATCTAGAGGAATATTGGGACAACCTGGCAAAGGAATTAAGGCTGGGTTAACATTTACACATAGGTCAAAGCAACAGTGCCACTGAAACAACTCTATTACTGCCAGAACCTGAAAGAGTATGTCTGCATTATGACAGCAGTGTGTCCCATCTGGGATGGTCCTGAAATACAATTCAGCGTCAGTAGACACATCTAGAGATACTAGAAGTGTAGTAGACGAATTCTACTTTAGTGCATTATGGTGGAAGCTGTTCTAATGCGCTAACGCACAGTAGAATTAGTTTACTGTGCATTAGCGTCCTGTAAAAGATACGTGCTAGCGCTACTGCACAGTAGTGCTGATTATAGTGCAGTAAGTTAGTACCTATTATGGGGCATTAATGCACATGTAGATGTGCCCAGTGGATAGCTCTTCCATTGTAGGGAGATAACCTGACGACATTAAGACAGCGTGTTCTGTGCTTGCAAGTGTGACCAGATTCAACCATTGTGACCTTTTCAATAACCTTTCCATTAATGTTGGCCAAAAATCCTGTCAGTAGTGTTTAATGGGTATGGTGGGTGGTATGGTCTCTGAAGCAAAAACACACTGGGAAGGTTCATGATAGTTGGTGAAGTTACTGATGTCAAGTGGAGTTTTTCTGAAGAAGGATCTACTCTTGTCTTGCTGAATTGGTACTGGTGGGAGGCATTAACCATCAGGAAAGGACTTGATTTTCCCTAGTGCTGGAATTTATTTTTTTTTGGACAACTTTAAATTGGTCTAAAAACCGTTCCAAGCAGCTTACTCTGCTTATCTGAAATATCCTTTAAACCCATTCTTTGTTAAAGTTTCTGTTGTATAGCTTCCCTTCTAAAAGGTCTAGAAGAGAGAGATTAGACTTAGCTGTAGACCATCTTGAAAGCCAAGTCTTGTTTTCTTTTTGCAAGCAAAACTCAGTGGCCTCTGCTTTTCCACGAGAAATGATTGGAGAGTAGGTTAATACCAACATGAACACGAAACAAGTACAAGGACACAGTTCCACATTCAATATAGGACAAGTATATTATAGTTTCCATTTCGTACGAAATATTGGTAAGTACTATTGGAAATATTATTGTCTTTAAGCACACATATCTTTAAATTAGGCAGACATAAAACAGTTTGAGAGGAGGTTTGGATTTTACAAAAGATGAGGGAAGTAGAGTTTTGAAGTTTGCGAGCAATCTGATGGAAAGCAAGCACCTGATAGAGGATATAAGGGAACTGTTCCAGGTGTATGGTCAGCAAGGAAGAGACATGGAGCCATAATTTCCAAAAAGAGATGTAAAAGGAACAATAAGGGCATAGTGGAACTGAAAACACATATCTTGCTGGCACGGAGTCTTATGGATGAGGATGAAAGTTTTGTGTTGAGATGGCTCTGTTTAAGGAATCAAGAAGTGGGGCTGGTAGCAGTGCCAGAAAGGGGATATGGGAAGAATTTGGCAAAAGCATTTAGCACAAATTCTACCACCATAGAAATAATGTTAAATATCTTAATATTAACAGAGCCTATAGTTTTAAAAATATTTCATGCCACCCATGCTCTTCAGCTGTAATAGAAGAAAATAATCCAGTGAAGAAACAGTAATAACTGTTGAGCTTCAGGAGCTCCTACTGCAGTACAAATAACTTTTGGAGAATTTACACAGATTATTGAAGGAGGAGAGAGAAGTTTGAAGTTGGGTGCCAACAGGTGAAATTTCAAAATGTTATAAGAAACCTCCAAAAGGGCCAAATTTTATGTCTGGGAAGCTTTACAATTAATCTGGTTTTTTTTCAAGCATTTAAGGCCACCTGAAAACCCTAAAGTGTTGCAACAACTTAAGTTATTGACATCCTGCCACTTAGTGAAATCCCTAGCCCAGAGGTAAACATTCAGGCTCCCCATACTATACATAGAGTTAAGCTGCAGAGGAATGGAATCTTGTACCAGCTGAGTGGACAGTAGTTTTAAGATGGATAGAAAAAAAATGGAGAGGAAAGGGGATGGGACTTTAGGCACTGATCTGGCCTGGCAAGCACCTCCCTTTGTTTGGGTTCCTCAGTTCTGAACCCCTTGCAGAGTTTGGTATCTAAGCCCAGTTTTCCAATCTGGGAAAAACCAGAATGGGTATCACTTTGGAATAGCCAACTGCCCAGTGATTACAGTATCTACTTAGTGTAGGGAAAACCCTGGTTCTGATCTCTGCTCTGCTCTGCCTGAATGAGAGCAGGGACTCCAATCCACATGCCAGGTGTGTGCCATAGCCCTGAGACATGCACAAAAATACACCCATTGTCCCCCCAGCTGTCCTTTGAGGGCAGCGTCTGGTTTAGTTGTGATCAGAGATTGAGTTGTGCTGTTGAGAGGGGTGCTTGGTTTGAGAACCCTGCTTCATGGGTTCTGGGGCTTTGACTTGATCGCAGATTGTTTGCTGTGGCTCAGCATCAATACTTTTTCAGGCCCGTCCATAGTAGTATAGGTACCTGTGGTGCTAGATGGTAGCAGAGTGGCATCGTTGAAGATGTCAGTAGGTACATTTACGTGTACGTTTTAGTGTGGAGTTGACTAATTAGCTCTGCAATGAAGTGTCCCGGTCTACATGTGTGCCTGTATTGCAGTAAATTAACTACACTGTACTGAGAGTACTGTCTAGGACAAGTACTATTCTATGGTGGAGTAATTGTGTGTGCTCAAATACACATGCGGCTGCCTGCTGGCTAGCACTATAGCACCCTTGTGCCTCAGCCAGCCCCTCCACTGCCTGTTATCACCACCTGGAGCCCAGATCCCTTGGGCTCCCTGCCAGCCCATGGCTGCAGTTTGCATTGGAGCATCTTCCCAGCTCAAATTGCCACAGTCCCAGGTGAATGTGAAGATGCTGCGCCCAGGAAGCAGCTGACTCCAGCATGAACTGTGCCAGAGTTTATTCAGGCTCATTAATGGCATGTTTAGATGTACCCAGTGACACTTAAATTTTAGACTTGGGTACCCTTGAGGATCAGGAAGCACTTTCAAGTGCTTGATTACCTTGTTGAGCATGGGTGATTGTCCATTTTCAGTTTGAGAAATAGTATAACTTACAAAGAAAAGGGTAAAAATCCAGAAGGTGATGCATTGCCCTGACCACTAATGTTTATTTAGTCAAAATAGTGGCAAACAGGCATCCCCTTGGACACGTCAAGTCTCAGTTCAGGTGACGCCAAACCTGCAATTCCTATGTATACACCTTACCTCAAGACCTTTATAGATGTAGTTCGTGTTAATTCTTGAATCAGCTTGGCTGAAAGAAATGAGTGGTAACTTATACTTTCTAGAAGTGCTCCCAATGGCTGCTTGCAGACGTGAAAAAAATGCGCTTTACTGAAAGAACCTGCGCGTTAATTTGACCTGGCTCTGCAGCATTTGTGTCGATTGGGCCCTTCACTGGGGCTTTGTGGTGTTTTATCCAATAGCTGATTCAATCAGCTATTAGATAAAAGCGCAAAAAGCTCCACTAAAGTGTGCAATATGTACAGACATTGGGCGAGTTGGGTCCAACTAATGTGATGCCTCTTCTACTTGAAAATGTGACTCTAATGCACCCTTCAGCCATGGGAAGATGTTTTGTTTGAAGCATTTCAAGTACCTTTGAACGCTCTTAAAAACAGCATGTTCATGCCCAAGGATCTACTTGAAAATGACCCTCAAAAAAGCTTTTGAGGATTATCTTTGAAGCATTTTCTGAAATGTCTGCATCCTCCAACAGAGCATGATAGACGGTTGCTTGATCCTCTGGCTCCCCAACCCATACTTCTCTCACAGATTGAGGAGTATGAGGGGAAATGGGGAGGACAGCCAGTGCACGCTCACCTGTGTGCTTGGTTGTCCTCTGGAACCTCCAGGGGCTGAGAGACGAGCTGAGATAGTCAGTCCGTCCGTCCCCCCCCCGTTCCCTGGCTGGAAGGCACCACTGCTACATGCTTTTGCAGCTATATATTGAAAGCACTGGTGGAGACTACATGTCTGCGTAACAAGCTGAAGCACTCCAGATTGGAACAGGATTTGGAGTACTTCAAATGGATGTCTGTCCATGCCCTTAAAGACCCAAAATGCAGAAGATTCATTTTAAAATAATCTCTTTTTGTGGGTGAGGAGCTGATTATTCATAGGGCCATTTGGGAGTAGTGTTGTTTTTCATTCATCTCCTTGAGCTCTTCTGTATGAACCTAGAAGTTAGGCACATCCTAGACAATTGCAAAAGGAAAAATTCTACATCTGGGAGAGAACCAGTTGCTAACCCAAAAGAAGCTCTGACCTTTTGTTTTATAGCTTTATAGCTTCATATGCTTTGCAATGGCGTATCCTCAATTGTATACCATGGAGTCAAGATCTTATAATTTCTTGTATAGGTAATAAATAGTAGCAAGTTCTTGAATACCCATTTGAAGTCTGTTGGAAGTAGTTTCAGGCAAACTCAGCATCTTATGTTGAATAGCCTTCAAGTCTGAAAAAAATGAGGTCAGATCTGTGTTCTGAGATGCTCTAAATGCAAGTTATTGTTTGCAGACCTGTTAAAACTTGATGTTTAACTATGATTTAGGGACTTGGGCCACTAGACCAACTGTCTAATGCTGACTACAAGCAAATCTGTACAGTGGAGGGGGAAGCCATCCTGATTTGGATTGGCTTCCTTTTGCAGTTCAGTGTGAAGAGATGAGAAAAGGAGAAATTCAGATCTATGTTAGGACAAAGATTAAATTGATATGAATGGTTTTATTAAGAATTGTTACTTACTAAGTATTTGTAAGATCAAACCAAGCATTTTTGTGTAGTGAGTCATTTATAATAATTTAACACAATGTTTGAGGTACCTGGGTTTATGTTTTCTGTTGACGTAAATATTTAATTCCGTGTAGTTTTTAAATAGCTGAATTAATGTTTAAATGTGGTGGTTCATAAAAACTTTGAACTCTCGTGAAGAGCTTAAGTTTTTGTCTGGGTGACTATCCATTAGATTTATTAATTGCTTTTTTTGTGGATAAAAAGCAACATATTCTGCTTTGTAATAGGTTGTACATGTGCCAAGTCTTGATATTCTAGCCATTTAGGGAAACTAAATTAAATTTGAAGGGATAATTGAATAACAAAGAGACTTTATTTTACACTGTATCTGACATTTACACTGTTTAGTAAAAATTGCTAAGCATGCATGTTAATTTTCATTCACCTTGATGGTGCTATGGAAAAGCTTTAAACTGTTAGCTGGTTTTGACATACAGGGATTCTTGTAGAGAAGGTTTTATTTGTCAAGGCAACTTGGGGATGTGACCATGGATGTGTTGTCAGGTATAAGTGTTAATGTACTTATCTTTTTAGTATATGTACAGTGAAGTCAGTATCCCTGTAAAATAATGGAAGGTTTTTATTAGAAGTAAGAATATAAACCTCAGTCTCAAATCAATACAAAGATTTACGTGTGCGACTCCCATTAACGCTAATGGAAGTTGCAAGTGTAAATCCTTATGCATTAGGATGACAATATACCACTGTTTCTGCTTGCTTATGAAGAGTGTGGTCACTCATGATATCAACCCTGACTTGAAGTACTATGGGAAGCTTTCAAGTAGCTTTCTAAGCTAGTGGATACCATTTTCTTTTGTTGTCTGTCCCTTTATGTACAGGTAGATAAGGCAGAAGAGCTCACAGTAAGAATACAAATGTAATGGCTTATAATTATCCAGTAGATAGCTCATGGATAAATAAGCTCTGTGCTTTTGTATTATAAAATCTTTGTCCTAGATTATAGCTACCCTTCTTGGCTACTAGAACTAAAAAGAAAGATTTAAAATGTTTACACTCTTCTTATTTTAAATCCAGTAGTAGAGCATATTAGTCAAATGAATACCATGTTTTAGAGAGAGTAGGTCACCAGGTTGCATGAAGAGGTGGAGGCAGAAGTATCTATTAAAAAAAAAATTGGCCTTGGAAATGGATAATTATAGTGGAAAGTAGTATTATCAGTACAGAATAGGTTTAGAGTTGTCATATGGCTTATATAATCACTCCACACCCTGAAAAACTATGCCTCTCAGATGTTTAGCCATTTTAAGGGCTGAAATAACAAAAATCTGTTCACTGAACTGTTTCCCTTTTTATCTAATTCTAGATGCCTTTTTTGCATTTTGATTTCTCGTAGATTTGATTCACTTTAGTTTTAAATCAGTGAAATCTGTAGGTGGTTACAAATCAAACTTTTTTTCCTTCTGATTCCTAAGAATTGACCTCAGAAAATGCTTGTTTTTGGCCCTATGTAAAAATACAGGAATTCATGTGGTACCAATTACTCAGTAGCACCATCAGATGCATCAAACTGTGTAATTCAGGATGGTAATGGGAGGGCAATTTTAAAGTGCTTCATCCTCAGACATTTAGCTTGAATTGTTTTTCTATGTAGTTTTAAAAGGTGCAGATTCTCTGGGCATGCCCTCCTTTTATTTTCTTGCCCTTGCCCCTCTTTTATGTGTTCAGATTTTCTTGCCTATAAAAGAGAAGGAGTGTCTCTCGGATTTCACTTGCTGTCCCATCTGACAGAGTGAAATTAGTTTTCATACAGAAAGAGGAGCATGGCTTACCTACAGGCATGGTAGAAATGTATGGCTTTCACATCTCAAGAATTCTCTGGGAGCATTGTTTGAAATGTAGACCTTCCATAATCACTTCTGCTGTTACACCTCTGGGAAGAGGTATGGTTGAAGAGACATTATATGCTTTCTTCACGTAGGGATCTATAGGAGGGAGATACGGGCCATTTTGTACAAGAAGAATGAGCTCAAACTTCAAAAGTTGCATACGTAATGATCAGCTACCAACTACAGTGTCGTGGTATCCGCATCTTGTGATGCTCCTGTAGCATACACTGAAAATATTACATATTTTTTAATAAAGTGCCCTGGCTTTAGCTTCTATTCTTGTTTCTAACATTTCTCTGACAGTTTTCATGAAGAGTGCTTTATAGCTGTCACCTTTCCCCTGTTTTTTGTCATATGACAATAAATACAGAAAAATCTGTAAAGTCAATTTGTGTATTGTATAACAGAAGGTTATATCAATTAATATTTGACTAAGGGTTTAATATTGCAAATCCATAACGTGGGAAAAGATCCTGCTGGATTATGAATATTTAAATTATTCAGCCCTCCCTATATTAGTATTTCTATACTGATTTTAAAAGGTATTGTAGTTGGTGGACACACTGCTCTTAGGAAGAGGTGTCCACAATGGCGACGAGGCATTTTTGATAGAACCTAAAAGTTTCAAGAACTTCAAGATCTAAGGAATCCAGTTTCCACAATGGGCCATTGGTTGTGAAGTCACTCGGGTGCTTTTGAAAATGTTTGTTGTCACAAAATCCGTTTTGTTTCACAAAACATTATAAGAACCATGCTGAAGCAGTATGTTAAGGTGAACTACGATCAATTCAGTTAAATGCTTCAGATAAATATTCATGTGAGCGCATGAGAACCATACAATGAGTGTGATTATGGGTTTTTTTGGCCCTTCTTGAAAAAATATAGTGACTTGAACAGCATCATTAGTTTAGTTAAAACATTGATTCTCAATCAGGGTGGCAAGGTGTCTTGAGATTCTTTCAAGGCTGCTATGGGGTGCCACACAATGTTAGCACAGTTAGCTATGGACATGAGTTCACAAGATAAACCCAGAGACTTCAAACAGGAATCCACAGTGTTAAAAACATTTTGACCTCATGAGGTCTTTTTGAGTTCTTTGTGACAGAATTGCTCTATTATTTTTCTGTAGTCAAAAAATGAGTAAAGACTATGAGCTGGCAGTTTACAAAGTGTACTTTGAGTTTAACAAAGCATGCCTCAAAAAGGTTGAGACTCGTTGAGTTAAAGCATTGAATCTAGGGGTGCACTGATAGAGATTTTTGGGGCCAATACTGATGGCCAATATTTAAGGAAGCATATCAGCTGATACTGATCTAATTTCTGATACAGCTGCGTCCAGCTGATAAGTCTGATGTAGCTGAAGGGGGGGGGTGAGAAGGAGTGTGCGGGGGGGGGGGGGGGAGACAGCTCAGCGCCCCCCGTGGTGAAGGAGGGGACAGGGTTAGGCAATGCCCAAGTAGGGTGGGGGGGCCAAAGTGGCGGCTCATGGGTGGGGAGAGGCAGCTCCTGCTGCTGCTTGTACCCTGGGTGGGCAGAGGAGATGTGTGCGCCCTTCCCCCCTGTATCTGGACGGGGTGGGGTGGACTGCAGTTGGGGTTGCACGGAACTCTTCTTGGCAGGGGCTGGGCTTGGAGTGGGTGCTGGTGGCACTGAGAGGATGCTGCATTCACTGAAATTCGCCACTGCCAGCTGCCTGGCACAGCCCTGGCTCAACGCCCCACCTCTACCCACATGCCAAGAAGAGCCAGAGCTGCAGTGGGCATTTGACGGTGGCAGCACTGGGAGTGGAGTGGCAGTGAAATTTGGGGTGGATGCAGCGTCCTCCCAGTGCTGCTGACACCTGCACTGAGCCCAGCCCCTGCCAAGAAGAGCCCCATGCAAATCAGGGGCACATGCCCTCCCCCCCCCCTTCCCCAATGAGCCAGGGCTCTGGCCTGCCCACCTGCCCCTCCTGGGCAGTGCCTGCCCCTGCCCCCTCCCTCACAACAGAGGGTGTTAATCTGCCCCCACCAATGCCCCTTCCCTCCCCTCCCCCTTCCACCACATTGGATTTACCAGCTGGAGGCAGCTTTCCACGCTGCTGGGCTCTGCTCCTCTCTGCCTGAGTGCTGTGCTGCGGCTGCACACAGCACAGGCATTTATCGACCAAATTATCAGCCCCATTGGGTTGATATCCAATCCACCAGTTTTCTTTATATCAGTACTGATCCAATATTGGACCGATGTATCAGAGCACCTCTAATTGAATCCGTTTTTGGTTGTGGGGGTGGAGATTTTGTTTTGTTTTTCTGGGGGAAGTAGAAAGGAATTAACATTTTTAAGCTGGATGGTAATTGTGGCTGACAGTTATGATATCTGTTTTTTGTTTAGCAGGCATCTGATCTACCAAGCAAGGTTCTTCACAGTTGCACATCAGCAGGAGGGGAAGTTTCAAGAAGGAATATTTTCAGATGAGTTCCAACAACGTTTTAACCCTGGCTTTGAAAAACTGAATACGGCTATCAGTCTTACTGGCCAAATCAGAAGAGGACTTCTACTATGGGTCTTCCACGATACATGTAGAAAAGGTGAAGGTGCTTTTCATTGTATGCTAAACTAATGGTTTTATTTTCTCACATACCACACCCTCCCTCCCACCCCTCGGTTTTGGAAAGCAGAATGTAGAAATAAAGATTTTTTTAAGAGTCATGAGCAGTTGTTTGGCTTAGAGTCTGAGTGGTGTAGCATCTCAGGAAACAGTTTGGGTGAGGCCGCAGGAAGTTCCTGGCATGCAAGACCATAACAAGGCTTTACCCCTGATCCTGCCAAGAGCAGTAATAAGACTGTTACTTCTTTACTGTAAATCAGGGGTCAGCAACCCCCAGCACACGTGGAGAGCATGGCACATGAGGCCATTTTGCTCGGCACACCACTGCCAGCCTCACACAGATCTGGGGGGCGCAGGTGCCCCCTGGGAGTGCATGCTGCTGTCAGAAGCTGACCCCACCACCTGCCCAAGCATGCAACAAGCAGCAGCAGTGGGTTGGGGAGCTGGCTTCTGCTCCTCCTGCAGCAGCCACTGCCTTCTGTTGGGGGGGTAGGGAACTGTGGACCTGGGTGTCTGGACCCATAGCCCTGGCAGCTGGGGGCCCCCTCCAGCAAGGCTGGAGGGAAGGGGCTTTGGGTGGGAGACAAGGGGCACAAGCAGGGCTGGGGGGCTATTGTGGGGGGACCCACACAAAACTAATACATAAGATCAAAGGTAGTATCAGAAGTCTTATTTATTATCACCAGGTTTACAATTTTTAGAAAATCTGGTATTTA
Organism: Alligator mississippiensis; assembly: GCF_030867095.1. Lineage (NCBI taxonomy): Eukaryota > Metazoa > Chordata > Crocodylia > Alligatoridae > Alligator > Alligator mississippiensis. The sequence continues at coordinate 196,606,136 of NC_081824.1, read as the reverse complement.
CCATTAAAAGGGAACATTTATGATTATTAACTGTAGCAATATGCAGTGCATCCTGCCCTCTTTTTTTTTCTGGTATGCTGGCACTCTGGCACCTTCCAGTGTAGACACTGTGTTTTTTTTGGCACTCCAGCCAAAAAATGTTGCCTACCCCTGCTGTAAATAGTTCCTATAAATAAGTGTTGTTTCCACAAAATGCATCTCATCAAGGTACTACCAACTGCATGCAGCAGTTAGCTTATCCTTACCCACATCAGTGGCTCTTCAGCCAAAAGCTACTGCCTCACCAGTGGTTGTGAGACGATTAACACTGGACTCTGCACCAGCTGTTTGCAGCCTTAGGGAGAAGTGGCAACTATCTTGGCTTCATATCCAAGCAGGGTGGCTTCAGTTGCAACAAAGAAAAATCAGTGGGTGCAGACAGAAATGCACCTCCCAGCTGTAACTGAGGATGATTTTTGCAAAGCGTTACAACTTTACCCCAGACCAAACAGAAGTTCACTGTTTATTCCAGGGGAGAGGGGAATCTAGCTGCCTGCTGGGAGCCTGCAGCCAGGTTCCCACATCAATGGCCAGAGCTCTTCAAAATGGGAGGGGGGGAAAAGACAGCAGAGGGAGCTTGTTCTTGGGGCTCCCCAGCTGGTGCTGAAGATATCTTAGGGGGGCTCCTATATACCCACCCCACCCTGCAGGGGGGGACTAGAAAACCCCCAGGCTGAACACCCTCTGCTCCCTTTTCTCCCTCCTGTTTTGAAAACAGCAACAGGCTGGGAGCTTCACAGATGCAAATTACAAAAGTTGCTACATTTTGAAACGTCTTTACCTGATACCTCATGCAGTGAGGGGTTAGCTTTTCACCAGATTGGCCATTTTTGAAGTTGTCCGCAGCCATGCACTTGTGTTTGGTTACAGTTATAAACTGTCTTCTGTGGCTATATCAGGCAAAAGTTGTCACTTCTGTCTGTACCCAGAGTCTCTGCTTAAGGCATGCATTCCAATTTTGGAGGGCTGACTTGGGGTGAGGAAGAGGTGTGTGTTGTATATGAGTAAAATATAGTATTAAGTACATCGGTCCATATTGTGTCAGCACTGATTAAAAGAGAAATTGATGTTGGCAATCGGCATTTTTTGACTGATGTGGCTGATAATGTCACCGATAAATGCCGCGTGCATGTGTGCAGCCGCAGCATGTACACAGCCAGGAATGCAACTAGGCAGCTTGGAGAGTAGTGTCTGGCCAGTAAATATGTGCTGGGGAAGGGGCATGGGGTAGGGAAAGAGCATGGGGAGGGGGCAGATTAAGGCCCTGCAGTGATGGAGGGTGCGAGGCTGGGGCTGGGGCAGGTGCTGCCTAGCTGGGGAGGGGCAGGATGCAGGACAGAGCAGGTGGCTCATGGGGGGTGGGCAGCTCCTACCACTGCATGTACCCCAGGGGAGGCATGGGCGCATGTGCCTCCCAGATCTGTGCACAGGACGAGGGCAGGCTGCTGGTGCAGATGAGCTGAAGGCTGTGCCAAACACCTCCTGGCAGCTGCACTGGGGCGGGGCAAGTGGTGGTGGTACTAGAGGGGGCTTGGGAGTAGCTACAGTGAATTTTGGGGTGGCTCTAGCCCCCTCCCCATAGCCCCCTTCCCAGCACCCCTGCTGCCCACCCTGCCCCAGCCCAGCCCCCCACCACTAGGAAGAGCCTGGCACAGTCTCCAGCCCTGAGCGCACAGTGCCAGTCTGACCTCGCCCTGAACACAGATCTGAGGGGCACATGCCCCCCCATGCCTCCCCTGGGGTTACATGTAGTGGTAGGAGACATCCCCCCCCTGACTCTGAGCCACTGGCCCTGCCCCACCCAGACTGTGCAGCGCCTTCCCCAACTCCACTCCCTCCTTTACTGCCAGGGCCTCAATCTGCTCCCCTCCCCTTCCCTTCCCCCTACAGACTTACCAGCCAGATGCTGATGTAACTGGTCAATAATCGGCCATTGGTATTGACCCAAAAAATCTTTTTTGGTGCACCCCTAATATTAATGGCTTGTGTGTTTTTGTCAAACCAAAGAACCAAGAAATTGATTTAAATTTTGATATTTTTGATGGTTGGGAAAAAACAAGTACTGATTGTCTCAGTTTATAATGGTTGGTGAATGGTTATTTAAATTAAGACATTGGTCTGCTGTTCTAGACTATCTTGCCAGTATTCTTCAACCATGCTTCAACAAATTTTAATCTCAGTTAGAAGGAAAAATTTGGAATGTAAGGTATGTGGACTTTTGGATAGATAATTTCTGGTGAGACTTTAGGGATTCAGGTACAGTGCAGTTCTGAAAATTACCATGTGGGGAATTGTACAGAGTCTGTGCATTTTGCATGTATTTTCAAATGCTGGTGTCATGCTATAACCTGATTTTTTTAAATTTTTTTTTCCCTCTCCCCTCCCCCCATCCTGTTTAATGTTTAACGGAGGGGATAAAGTTCCATATCTATTTCAACAGAACACTGTCTGGGCTTTTAGTTTCCAGATTCAGTTAGCTGCATTTTTTTTTATAAATAACTTCTTTAGTTGCAGATATATTTGACTTAAATGTAGGGTTTCCTTCTTTTAATCTTTCTCTTCTGAGTTCATAATGGTAGAACTTAGTATGGGATAAAATATTCAAATGTATGATCATTTTCTTTGTCAGCAACCTCACTTTTCAGCCTTAACCTTCAGTCATTTCACTTTATGAACTGAAATTGGAGGTTAATAGTAGTTCCAACAACAGCATAGCAACGACATAACAAGTTGAGTAAATGGAAAGGCAAACTCAGTAATGTTAGAGGGTTTTTTTTTGCCCTGTTAAAGTGAATTTACTGATGATGCAAGACTACATTGATACTGCAAAAATGAAATCCTCTGTGTCAGTCAAGTGAATGGGCAGTTTCAACATAAGATTCTCTAAGCCATCTCTGCATCTTATCCCTGAACTGAAATGGTTGTTTTTAGAGATTAGCAGATAACCTTTTTGTGTGTGTGTCTATTCAGTCATTAGGCCTTTTTATCAAACTGGAGGTAAGAGTATGAGCTGTGATTGTGGATATTTTTCCAGATAAGTAAGAGAAGGGGTGAAGCCAGCTCTGTGTATAAGAGTTGCTGAAGAGAAAACATATTTTCAGGCATTATTGAAATATTAATGACCGTGGTTTTCAAAAGTAGGTACATTTATTTCAAAACCAAAATATAGCTTCCTTGAATATTTTTTAGCAACTTAAATAAGGATTTAAAAACTTAAGGCTGAGTCTTCATTTTTAAAATTGTTAACCACCTTGTATACTATTTATTAGTGTAGTTACTCAGATTTAAAAAGAGGTTATTTTCCACATTTACTATGAGGCCTGTCCCCCTCAGGCCCTTCCCTTCCCTCCCCTTCCCTTCCCTCCATCCCCGCACCTATCCTTGCTTCGGTGCTGGCAGGTTCCATCCCTGCTCCAGCCTGAAGTACAGACTTGTCTGGGGCCATGATCAGTATTCCAACCTGAAGTGAGGACAGAGCCTGCTGGTACCAGATCAAGGGTAATTTGGGGGATGGAGGGAGGCGGGGATGAGGCAGGGGGCAGGGCACAAGCTGCTTAACTGCTGTCCCTCCACCCCCACCACAGCATTAAAATAAAAGTCACTTTTTTTATTTGACTTCTAAATGGACAGAGCAAGGAACAAAAGATGTGTTCTCTCTCTCTCTCTCTCTCTCTCTCTCTCTCTCTCTCTCTCCTCAAGCAGCCAAGAGAGAGAGAGAGACTTGAGCTTTTGTTGCACCTGTTACTTTTGCATGTTTTTATTGGAATGTTTTGATTCATATGCATTGAACCTGTAGTGTTGTTTTTGTTTCAGGATTGGCAAATAAGAACCTTATCTTGCTTCTGCTGCAAAGCTGTGGCTCTTTGTTGCCTGAGTTGCAGGCGCCTGAAAGAACAGAACTAGCCCATAGGATGTGGGAAGGTCTACAAAGACTGGGTATGCTTGTTTTTGTTATCAAAAAAATAAAGCAGGTATCTCTTATTGAAGGTGGTCTGCTTCCTTTTTCTGAAACAAGCGTTGAATGCATTTTAGTAATGTTAAATGCTAAATAGGTAAGTTGTACTGCAGGGATTTTTTTTCTTTTCAAACACTGGGAAACCTAACCTTATCTTTACTATCCAGGTTTTCTGAGACAGGACTTGCTCACTATTTTGTGAGTTATACTGACACCTAGGGGTGCCATCAAGAAACTTGAGGCTTTTTTGCTTAATACAGATGCTTTTGTTGTTATGGCAGTTTTTTCGTTAAGTATTGTAATATTGTAGAGATTAAATCTTATATTGCTAATTGTTAGCTGTTACAGGTTTCCCTTGCCAGGCATGGTTTTGCCAACCACAGTTTTGACTATCCATGCTTTGGGGGGGGCAGGGGGGTACAGTTGGAATATACCCCCCACAACTCCCCGGCCCTGCTCGTGCCTCTCGTTTCCCTCCCCCCCAGCCTTGCTAGTGCTCCTCACCTCCCGCCCACAGCCCCTGCTCCCCTAGCCCTGCTGGTTTTGCCAACCACGGTAACTTTCAGGAACCTAACCCCCATGCTTGGCAAGGGAAACCTGTAATAAGTTACCTTTGTATATGGCACTCTTTTATGGATAGGTGTTAACACAAAGAATACAAAATACAGGTAGTCCTCAACTTGCAACGTTTCGAGTTACAACGTTTTGCACTTAAAACATATAGAAATTGACACCCTTTTTCAATTTTATGACATCAGTTTTGACTTTACAACCCTTAATCCGATGCAACACCACGCCAATGAACAAGTTCTCTTTATCTCTCATCTCCCTGGAGAACATCTGTCCAAACTTCCTTGGACACTTTCTTTAAGAAAGCAGACAAGACTCCACAAAAACCTGCAGCCAAGACTCCTGGGAAGACTCCAGCCAAGTACCCTTCAAAAGTCCAACGAAGAGCCTTTCAAAAAGTCCAGCAAAATCACCTCAAAGAAGTCCTTCCAAATCAATATGATTGCTGTTTAATATAAATACATTAATGTAGCTATTACTCATCTATAATTGATTGAGTACAAAATTCTGGGGTATTTTTGGTGAAAAAGGGTATCAGGCCTTGGTTCAGGAGTCAATCCCCCATTTATAACATTGTTTCTTATGAGAAAATTGGCTCTGAGTTGCAACATTTCGACGTAAGACATGGTTTTCAGGAACCAATTGTGTCGTAAGTTCAAGGACTGCCTGTAACATGCTTTATATGGGGATAAAATCTTAGCTGATAACCATTAAATTAGCAGTTTGTTATCGATTATTGGCCTTTCGGAATAGGTATCTACAAATGCTATCGGGGTATTTGGAAATTCACATTATTATTTAAAAAAAATAAAATTAGCAGTTCATTTATGGAATACAGAATAACATGATAAACAGATGATCTTACTGTATATAGTTTGTCATGTGGTGCAAAGTAAAGTTGGTTCAAAAAATTAACTGATTTTGTTTACCCAACATGAAGAGATATTATCTTGTGAAATTTAAAGCAAGTTGATTTCTTTAATCACTAGCTATAATACCTTGTTTAGGTACCAAGTATGATGTAGATCATTATAATGCTCTGCTGCAAGTCTATCTTCAGAACAAATATATATTTTCTCCAGCTGATTTTTTGACCAGAATGGAGAGGGCTAATGTGCAACCCAGTCAGGTAAGTATTCTTTTAAGACCTCCTCCCCAGTCTAGTACTACTATTTAAATTGACCACAAAAGATCATTTTTCCCTGTTCCCCCAACAGGTAACATATGAAAGATTGATTGCTGCCTATTGCAATGAAGGTGATATTGAAGGTGCCAGGTATTGCTTTGCACTTATTGAAATGACCTTGTAACGAAACTTTTTGCTTCTTATAACACCTGTCATTAGTTCCTAAACTTATGTGAGAAAATTTTAGTAACTGGAGCTAAGGGAATTGGATATGTGTTAGGCACTGAACAGAAATCACTTAGATGCCAATGTAACATACACCTAAGCTAGGTAAGCGAAGGTCCTGTTCAGTTTACACCCCAGGGGATTATGCAATTATGCACCTGCGTAATTTTGCACATAAAACATATGACTGTGCATAATCTCATAATAACGCATAATTCTCCAGGATGTAGCTGGTGAGTGAGAAGGGGAGCTCCTGCCTGCAGGAGGTGGGGTGGGGGTGGAGATGCATGTGGGCCTTCTGGCCATCTCCCCCACCTCCCTCCCATGGTGCACAGCCCCGGCCACTGGCAGGAGCAGCTGGTGGCGAGCCATTGGGGCACTCGTGGCAGGGGCAGGCAGAACCCCTGGTAGTATGCAGCTGCAAATGAGTGCCTGGGGCTTCATATGGTTCCTGCTTGCAGAGCTGTGAGCCACACGTGCTGGCACAGAGCCAGCCCGGTCTGCCCTGAAGGCGTGCACCAGCAGGCTGAACTGGGCTGGCTCTGTGCCACCACATGCAGCCCCCAGGATTTGCCAGAGCTGCGCACCACTGGCGACTGTCTGCTGTGGCCAGGAGGATGCCAAGGGCATGCTGGCAGTGGGGGCTGTGCTCAGAGGGGGTGCATGTGGCAGGGCTGCTGTGGTGGTGGGGGGTGTGGCAGCGGGAGCTATGCACAGTGAGGGGCATGTGGTGGGGGAGCCCACAGCCACTCATACCCCCCTACTCCTTCACAACCCCCCTCACACACACCCATACCCCTCCACACCTTTACAACCCCCCCCACCCACCCACACACACACACACACACACACACACACACACACACCTGATACCCACCCCCCCAGCCACACCCACCCACACACACACAAGTACCTGCATATATTTCTCAAGAAGTTTCAAATTGTGTTATATTTAGTTTAATTTGTAAAAAAAAAGAAAATTAATTTTGCATAATTTTGAGTTTTTCTGTGCGTAATTCCCTGGGGTGTATCAGTTTATTCAGAATGTAAAAGTAGTAGATTGTTTTGTTTTTCCTAAGGTCAGCAAGGAGGAATATTAGGTTATGAAGAAATAGGTTACCTTGTAGGAAAAATGCTAAGCTGCTGGGTATGCTGTTTTTACTACCCATGATTGTTACCAACTGATTTATGTAATATCAGTTGTGCTGAATTCAGAGGGTGGGGGAAGAAACAGAGGTAAGCTGTAACACATGTTACAAAGATGCCTGCATATTTCAAAATGACTGAGGTAACATTTTAGAAGTGCTAGAATTACTCATATAATTAGCATGATGTGCCACATCCCAAAGGGTGATCACTCACAGATAATTATCTGCGTTTTGTCTGATGCTATAGCACTCATTGTGCAGGACAGTAATAGTGCAACATTAACTTAAACATAACTATAGTTATTACTTTATATTTTGCAGCAAGATCCTTGAGTTTATGAAGAAGAAAGAATTCCCAATCACTGAGGAAGTATTCAGTAGTCTTGTGACAGGCCATGCAAGAGCCGGGTAATGTTAACATACCTGAGATTTTTTTTAATCCACCTTTACCTACTTTGTAGAATAATTAACTGATGTGATTACATAAAACTAAAACATATACATAACACAAAATGTGGAGTGCATATTTGATTGAATACCTGGAAAGGCTCTGTTTTCATGAACATCTGCTTTTCTGGCAATATGCAGCACCAGGAGCAATGAGAGGAGAAACAGATTGTCCTGAAATTCAGCCTGTTGCTGATAGTGTATAGATGATTATTTTTCAGATTCGGTCTTGACTGAAATGGTTGTATTTCAAGTCTTCAAAATATACATGACTTTCCTAAATTGCATGAATACAGGAAATTTTGCACTTTGATGTCTTTGGTTAAAACGCCTTATCTCTTAAATGTGCTTCTAATTATGATTTGTATTTTCTGTTTTTATTAATGATCAGAAGTAAAGGTCACTTTTTAGTTTAGACTTTTCCCTTTTGATTTATGTAAAAAATTGGAAAAAGAAAATTATGTTTAACATGACATAGATTGATTGCAATTAAAACCACTGAAAATTTTCTTTTTAAACATGTATAGGGATATGGAGAAGGCAGAAAATATCCTTTCAGTCTTAAGAGATGCAGGAGCTGAGCCTAGTCCAAATATCTACTTAGCATTACTGAATGCATATGCTGAGAAGGGTGACATTATCAATATCGAAAAGGTATTAACTGTTCATGCCTAGTAAATCTTTTCCTCATATTCTGGTTTAAATGAGCTATTTCATAACCTGTTTGCTGGTTTACAACCTGTTTTTGGTTAATTTTGTATTTGCATTCTTTTTCTTTTCTCTCAAACATGCAAGATAACATTTAGTGTCTTAAAACTTATTGTAGATTGGTAAGCAGTAATTTAAGATTTTTTTTGCCTTAATAATGATATTTTTAATGAATCTAAACTTTTGCTTTTAAAAGCGTTTCATATTTAATAACATGTTAACACCTTGAAAACTTTCTCTTGTGAGGAAATTATCAATAATATTTGTGGATTTCATTCAGTAACCAAATGTAATTATTTCATGAAAAAGGCAAATTATTGTATTCTACTTTAGCTCTATAAAAGGAAAAAGAAACTTTTTAGGGCTTTGTCCTCGCTACCATTGAAATAAATGAAATTTTGGCTTTAAGGTATATAGATATAGATGTATAATTTTTTTTAAAGAGCCCAATAGAAAAACTTTTGTGCATTAAGGAAGGAAGTTGTATGCTAGCTCAGGGACCCACCCATACGTAGCTCCTTCTTCATTATTTACTTAAATATTTCATGTATTCATTTTATGAGAACTCCTTGTTTGTGTGGAAGAGAATAAGGCCACTTGCTTTGTGACTAGATATTGACGTTGGGGGTGGGGGTGAGAGAGAGAAATCAAATTGGTTTTGCAGTTTAAGTGTTGTCGTCCATTCCCCCCCCCCCCCCCCCCCCCCCCCCCCCCCCGACGAACCATAACACATATCATTACTTTTTAGGCCAGATTCTTCAGTTCTTTTTTCAGTTTAATTTGTGTTGTAAATAACATCTTTTGAAATAAATTATATTGTTCCCATTATAAGCTGTTACTCGGTGCATCTATACATGCGCTTAACTGCACAGTAGACTAATTTGCTGCAGTATAAAGTGTCATAGTCTACATGCGTGATGCTATTACACTGCAGCAAACTAATTTTTGTCACCATAAGATGTCAGGGGCAGTACTATCTTATGGTGGCAAAAATAACTGCACTTAAATGCAAGTGTAAATACTAATCTGGGCATACATTGCATTCAGGCAGCAGGGGACCAGACCCCTGCCTGCTGCCAAGCCACAGGGCTCCACATGCTGGGGCACTGTTGTGCCCTAGCCAGCCCCTCTGCTGCCCGATACTACCTCCTGGATCCTGGGGCTGATCCCCCTCGCGCCCCCCCGACCCCTGGCCAATCCAGGACTACTCCACCCCAGTTCAAACTGCTGTGGTCCTGTGTGCAGTGTTTGCACACGTGCCCTGGACTGCAGCAGTTTGAGCATCTACATGTGCCATTAAGGCACCATGAGTTTGCCCTGGAGTTTATCACAGTTCCTTAATGTCACATGTAGATGCACCCACTGTGACTAAGGGTGGCAGATCCTGTTGGTTATGTTTTCCTTTGTCTTTCCCCTAGTCTGCATTTCTAGTTATTAGACTGTTCAAGGCATGATCTGTGGCCATGTTTGTTTAGAAATCTCTGGACAAGTTGGAAACGTTACTTCAACACGCTTAAAGAAACCTCTTAGGTTTTTAATCTGTTGTGTTTGAATCTGAATGCAGTTTTTTATTAACAAACATCTTGCTTGGTTGTGGTTCTGCTTGCAGCTCCTGAAACAGTTTGAGAAGGTAGACCGCTGTCCTGTGGGCAAGCACGTGTTGCAGGTTATCTTAAGCCTTGCTAGGACTGGATATTCCCAGTATATCCAAAATATTATAAAGCATTTGGACACTAGATGCTTTCCAGGTACTGCTTTTGGTCATGTTTCTAGAATCTGGTAACCATAGCTGCACTTTTTATGGAGCAATTTGACAAATTGAATAATCATTTTTTTGCAACAGAAAAAGGATTTGCATCCAAGTAAAAATGTGTTGTTTTTTTTTCTGTTTTGTATCACTGAAGCAAAATAATGTCTTATGATATTTTTTTTAACCCCAGCTGCAAATTAGTGTCTTATTCTAACCCAAAATATTTTTATTAGTCTGAAAATGTAGTATAAAAGTTTTTGATAAATGTAATACCTCATAAGCTTTTACACTTTCTTAAGGTTTAGTGCAAATTTAAGTTTGTGGAGTAAATATGAGATTCCCTCCCTGCCCCTGCCCTAGCAGGAAAGAGCATTTTGTGTAAATTTCATTATAGCAGACGGGTGTAGGTTGTAGCTGTGTTGGTCTAAGGACATAGGCAGACAAGGTTCCTTGGGTGAATCTGATCTCTTTTATTAGACCAACCCAAATGGTTGGAGAATAGTTATTAAGCGAGGTTTCGGGTTCAAAAACCCTTCCTCAGGCTAAGGAAGTTTCAGCAGCTGGTGTGTGCTCTTCCTGGATGGAATGAAAAGTAAAGAAGCCAGCGGCTGGTCTGGTCTGCATATGAGACAGGTATTTTCATTCCATCCAGGAAGAGCACACAGCAACTGCTGAAACTTCCTTAGCCTGACGAAGGGTTTTTGAACCCGAAACCTCGCTTAATAACTATTCTCCAACCATTTGGGTTGGTCTAATAAAAGAGATCAGATTCACCCAAGGAACCTTGTCTGCCATTATAGCAGACATGCATGAATGTAATGAGAAGAAAGGTTATAGAGGTTTAGAGTTGTAGGCACAGTTAAAGGCCATTTTGAATCTTGATATGTTAAAACCTACTTAACAACACTTCTGCTGATACTTTATCAGCCTTTTTCCATTAACCTATTTGAAAGATTTATAATACACTTGTTACAATGTGGAATGCTTCTGGACTACTATGAAGATGATTGTACTTTGATTATTTATGTTATTGGCTGTTTTGTAGGAAAGAAAAATCTTGTATTGTGGTGTAAACTATTCAGAAAAAAGTAATAGTTTCAAATCTAATTCTTTAGCCATACAGAAAAGTTATACACCATAAAATATTTGTAGAACATATTTTACCTTCTTATGAAGGACCATGATGATATGCGTTGTA